>NC_142035.1:43012621-43315651 GCF_982192425.1 Myodes glareolus | reverse complement strand
TCTAAATTAACATTTAATCATCTTCAACTATCAGAACGAAAGCTTGAAATTTGTTGTTTTTACAGGTCTCCAAGGCGTCATATGTAGCGACATGCAAGAGTGAAATCTGATATTACAGCCCTGGGTATTCATCTAAAATATGACACTGAGTAAATAAGCATATGCATCTTATATTTACACGAACTTGGAAACTAGCAGAATTAATCTATGCTGTCAAAAAAAGTCACGGTTACGTCTTGGGGGTCCAGGACGGTGACTGACAAGGAAGGGCATGGGGGCCCTCCAGGTTATTCCAATAAGCCGCATTTTAATAGGGTTTGTATTATGTGAGTGCTTTCACCAAAAACTCACAAATGTATACAAAAATATGTGTATTTCATCACATATAAATTTTACTTGTAAACGTAAAATTCTTTACTATGAAGTCAATTATTTAAAAACAAACAAAGAACCCAGTAACCTAGAAACAGAAATTGGGCTTACTTGGTCTTCTGGAAGTTCCATTGGCAATGTTAGATGATGAGCAAATCTATCTATTCTATTACAGTGCATACTGGTGAGGTATCTATATCCCTGAGACCATGTCTGTCTGGAGAGAACTGCCTTCATTTATAGTTTTCTGTGATCAGTGGGAGTTTGATTGAGTTGGGAAGTGCACCATTTGGACTTCACTGTGATCCATTTTCCGTTTTAGAAATCAGAGGAGAGGCATATGTGACTATGTTTGATTGAGTGGCATTTGGTAGATCTTGTCTCTCAGTGTGAGGCTAGGTTTAATCTCTATTAAATGGGTGCCTCGCTTCTCAGATGCTGGCTGGTTTGATGATTTTAAAGGACCTTGAGCTAATAAGGAAGTATTTCCACAACTCTGGAGTCACCATTTGTTCTTAGCAGTGCCTTGGCTTTTCTCAGTTGATACTTGGTTAGGAAGATAAAGAGGTGATCTCCAAAGCAGTCACATCCTAGGGAAACTAACTAATAACCCCTAAATGACGCCCTAACTGTGATTGATTCATATCACAAAATTGACAGAAACACATAATGACAGATGAGGGATTTGGTTTCTAAGAATGGAGAAGACCCTAACCTTTATGTCCTCAGGAGGAAAATAAGCCCCTAATCCCCACCTGCGCTGCTGTTTTCTAGTTAGCTAGCATCTTCACACAGCGAGATACCATGAGTTGTGAGAGATGCTTGCTCTTTGAAGAATTTTGGTGCACTCAAGGCGTTGCTTAGCCTTCCCACAGCATAGCCTTTCTTTAAAACAGAAAGCAACAACATTTGAAAAAAAAAAATCAAATAATGCAAAATGTAAATGTGCCAAGTAATAGTAGCCCCAAGTTGCACGAACTAGCTCAGGGATAGATAGCTCACAGTGTGTGTTGGGCTCCAGCGTGCTCTTCTGGCAGATCAGGGTAGCTGTTGTCTCGCTTCCTCTAAGGCTCCTGCAGGTCTCTTCTGACCCATTCCGATGAGAAACTCTTGGAACTCATCTAGCATAAGCACTAAGGAATCACCACGCCTCTACTGAACGTGTGGTTCAACAGGAGAGAAATGGCCTTGAAACCGAGAGGTCTAATTAGGAAGCTCAGGCTGTTGGCAGGCTAAGAACACTGGATTTCTTTTCCACTGGATTTCTTTTCCAAAGAGAAAGCACTCCCCCTTCTTCTCAGTCATTAAGCAGAAGCTTGCCCTCTCTGTTTCAGACCATAGTCTCTCACGTAACAAGGAGGGGGTGTGTGCAGTCCTTCTCACCCTTGAAGGTCATATGCGGCTCTTGTTCCATCCTCTTCCTCTCCCACTAAATGTCTTGTCTCCCAGTCTTGCTTACCATTTTCCCCATGATTCTGGCCCAAGGCAGCCAGCTAAGCTGGCAAGAACACCAGGCAGGCAATAGGAATCTGGGTGTTTGCCTAACCGCTCAGAGCTATTGAAGTAAAATGCTAAGGGCAAAGGGCACCCGCAAGTGATGGAATTAAATATTTACCGTGTTAACTGTGACCACTCATGGATTGCAGAGGAAACTGGCCATATTGCATGGAGTTTTTCCTCCTGCTTTCCTAATGTTATGCAGTCTCGAGTAAATTTGCCAACTCTCAGGGAGTTGAACACTATTCAGCAACATTAATTTCTTTGCCTACTTCCAGTTACAAGCAATTATAAACTTGGCAGTTTCACCTGCCTTGAATAAGCACTTGTGTACTTTATTGATATCTGGCAGAACGAATACTCTCCCGCAAAGACTTACTTATAGTTTCAATACTGCTAATTCTTCAAAGCACTTGAGCTGTAGACTAACATTGATAGACATTTGGGGCAAGGTTTTATTACTGAATAGTTTCAAATGGAAGAACAGATTCCAAGAGAACTAAAGAAATTTGGGTTTTGTGTTCATTTCCACATTTTATTTTTTGCATGACCTTATTAAGTTAATTTGTTTTGTGAGGTGCTAGGTACAGGTGCACCAACTCATATTGAATACCACTCTGTAGCTATTGACCAAATGTGTTTTGGCTCCAGTATGTAAATTTAAGGGGCTCATTCTTTTCCAGAATGGTTCTAGAAGATGATCTCAGCTCAGATCTCCCAAGAGGTTGGCAGGCCCATTTTCAGGAACTGTATTCCAGTCTCATCTCTGCTTTGGCTCCTTTCTTTCCCCTTCGTTAATGTCTCTTTCACTTCGTCTCCCCCTAACCCTCTTCTAGCCTCTCTCCCTGTTTCCATCTCCTTCTGATTCCTTCCCTTTTTCTGCCTTCTCCTTTTCTGCCTTCCCCTTCCTACCTTCCCTCTTTTCCACTATTCCCCTCCCCTTTCCTTGCCTTTGTTTTCCTTCCATTCCTGTCTGTTCCCTGCAGTGCCTTATGCAGAGCTTTATCTGGCACTGCCTTTCCCCAAGGTATGAAGACTGTAGCTGTGATCCCATTAAGACAGCAAGGGTTGAGGGGAAGAGCGGACAAGGTTGGAAGCTACAGACTAACTCAGAACTAGTAAGGTCGAGTTTCTGTGTTCCTCCCCACCGGGGTCTTGTTGGAAGGATGAAAGCAGCCCTGTATCACCAGGATGTATGGGCTCCCTTTTTACTCTCCTTTGCTGTGTCTTTTCTGTGTTTCAACTTCTATGCCGTGTGATTTGCTAGCATGGTTTGTGTCACAGTGTTCTTGCTCACTCTCTGTCTACACTCCCTGCTTCTCCCATTTACACCCAGAAACGAATGTAATCCCAGAAAGAAAAAGATCCTTGCTTGTTTTCAATAACGTGCTTAGTAGATTTTAGTGAGTATTAAATAAGCAAATGAGTTAGTGAAAGGGCAGGCAGAGATACTTGGTACCTTTGACATGGGAGCCCTTAGCAACTGGATGATTTCAAAGTAGGAGAGTCAAGACTGGATAGACTTTAGGGACTTAGAGAAAATCAAAGACACCGAAAGACTTTGACAACACAATTGTCATGCGAGGCTGTACCAGATTCTCTTAGAGAACTTGTTAAGCAAATCTCTGGGCTTCACTGTCAGAGTGTCTGATTCTGCAGGTTCTTTGAGAAGTTATTAGTTTTCCAGGAGGTTTTTATCAGGCTCCATGGTAGGCGATGCTGGGTGGCTCTTACCACACATACACAGGTGATCTCTTGGTCCAAGTTAGTGCTCAGCAGGGCAAATGTATGCTGGACAAATGGCCTATTCCCCCAAACACCATGCAGCCATGAAGCTGAAGAACATGTGGAGCTTTAGTGTTAGGAAATGAAAGTATAAGCTCCAGGGCTCCTGTTCCCCGCTTGTGAGGTGACTTCCCGTGAAAGGGATGAACTCCGCGTGTAGGCCAGCTTGTCAGTTCTGTTGTCGGTGTGAGTGGGCCTGTGATCTCTTCTGGCCTGTGCTTTTCCCGAATCATCATCTGTTCATCTTGCTTCAATTTAATAAGGTTTTCTGTTACTTAGTTCCTCGTGAAAATGCAGAATAAAATATAAGCATTCCCCTTGTTAAAACTCACAGCTGTACAGTTACGAAAGAGCCCATTCCTTTGTGCTCTTGGTTTCAGACTTACCTTGTTATTTCTTATTGTTGCCTCTAGGGCCATTTCAGTGATGTTCTCTTTCCATTTCGACTCTGTTAGGAGCACTTTCTTTACTTTATGTCTTGCTTTGAAAGTTATTAAGCACCCCAGTTTCCATTGACCAATAGTGACTTTGGGATTCACAAACAAATTGGTAACGATGACAAGGTTTTACTTCTCTCCAGCCTTATCTATAAGGATATCCTACTATATAAGGTAATTCTGCTTTCAAAAGAAATTTGAACCCACTGAGTCCATTATGTGTAACTACTCTTGAGAGAAGCTTGCCCTGGTGCATGGTTTCCGATCAGGGCTCCCCCCATTAAAGGAGACTTTTGCTCTACCTTTCCAGGAACGATGAAGTGCCAGGAGCGCCACAGCTGGTGGTAGAGTTTCCTGTGCACTTCCCAGCTTCCCTTTCACGCCAGGATTTTGTCTGATTTGAGTTTGTACTGACCTTGTAGTGTGATGTCACAATTCCTGCGCGTTCCTGTGCACAGCTGACCTCTTGTGTCTGGAAAACACTGATTTCGTGTTTGAAGTTATTTACCGCCTCTGGCTCTTACAGTATTTCAACCTTCTCTTCCGTGAGGATCCCTGAGCATTTGGGGGAAAGGTATAGTCGGCATGCTGCATTTAGGGCTGAACACTTCAGTGTCTAATTCTCTGTAAGTTGGCCAGTTGAGAGTATCTGTGTTAATTATCATCTACAGAAAAAAAAAAAGGAGCTTCTCCAGTGACTGTTTAGATAGAGATGTGCTGATCAATGGGTACAGCACTAAGCCATGGGGAGTCATTTTAATATTGTGGTTATTTAGGAGAATAATAGTATTAGGACTATCCATAGGGCCCATTAATATCCAACCATGGGTGCCTGGTCCTGTGAACAGTGACAGATATGGGTTTACTCATGAAGTGGGCTTCAAATCCACTCAGAAAGTGGCCGGTTACTCCCGTGGCACTGATTTCACTATGAGACCAGTGAGCTCACCCGTTTAGGACAGTCGCTAGTGTAGCTCACAGGATTCACAGCTGGATAAGACTGGTGATTCCTTTTCTCCTAAAAGAAAACTGGTCTTGGAGTCCAGGCATCATGAGTTCAGCTTGTGTCGAAACCTTCTTACCTCCATTGTTACGTCTGTTCTCTATTGCCAGGTGGATGTTGCTTAACACATCAGTCCAGTCCCAGGGGCTTAAGACACTAAGCCCTTGTTTAGCTCCCGTATCTGCATGTTGGAGGTTGGGTCAGGGGCTCGCTGGGCAGTTTTTCTGGTCCAGTTTCCTCATACGCCAAGCAGTCAGGTGGTTGTGATGACAGAGGAACTGGGTCATGTGTCACTCGTTTTCCAGGCGATTATCCCCAGCTTGTTCATATGGTGGCTGAGAATGGCAACCAAAGAAAGGGAGGGAGGAAGAAAATAAGCCTATGAGAATTTTAGGCTCATCATGACGTCAATACCGTTACTTCCGGTACCCTTTTCTCAAAGCCTGACGGACTCAAGAGGAAGAAAACTAGACTCCAGTTATTTTTGTCCGTTTTTTTTTTTTTTTGAGACAGATTCTCACCATCTGTAGCCTAGACTTGTCTCAAACTAGCAATTCTTTGTTGCAACCTCCAAGAGCTGGGGTTTCACACATGTACCCCTACACTGGGTTAGAGTCTCCTTTTGGCAGACAGAGGGGTTAGTTGCAGGTCCTTCAGTGCGCAGAGCAAGTTTCTAAACTGTCTCTGAGCCGGTTTTTTCCATTCCCAAATATGGATGGAAGAATTCTTATTTTGTTTATTCTTTTTGTGACCCAATGAAGAACACATAAGTCTGGCAAATTATTGTTCTCCTCATTCAAGTCAAAGAGTGGGTGCGGACCAGCACATGCTGCCAGTGTGCTGCTACAATAGAGATAAGCGGGGGCTGGCTTGAAGGTATTGGCACCAGTGTTTTGGTGGATGATGTCGGGTAATGTGGGGTCTGAAGAATGACATGTTGGCTTCTCTTTATGCCCACATCTGAGATCATTGCCGTCCGTACATGAAGGGTGAAGAAACAGGCTTTCCGTATGTCACATTATGTTATTATTAAAGTCAGTATGTCTGTCACGTCAGTAACTTTCAGAAAAACAAGAACACGTGCACAAACAACTGTGGTTGTTGACGGCGACACATCTGAGCAGGCATCTGACAGCTGTTAGGACGTCTGAGTGTTTGTTGCCCAGCAAGATGACTTGGGGTTTCCCTTCTTCCAGAAATCCATTTTGCAAGGAGGGACTAGGCATTGAAAATTTTGTCGGTAGGCAATGATAGATGTATAGAACTGTGTTAGCTCACAGATCATCGTGACCATCTGTCTCAAAGTCAGCCACTACTATATGACAGTCACATGGTTTATCAAGAACTGGACAGCTCCAGACTTAGAGCAGAAGCCACCGTTAAGAACAATTCTGGCTTCTCCCCGCATGCTATTTCTCCGGAAACCAAACCACAACTTGCATATCATTCTGTGGCTGTGTTTAATTCGGCTCTAACTTGTCATGAAACCCAGTCAGCATCTGGGGACTCCCCTTTGTGTCTACTCACATATTAGGGGGTACAAAGTAGTTTCTTATGAAACCATGTTCCAAAACTTAAACAATATATTTACTCAATGTTTTTGATTATATATATATGTATATATACATTCATTATATATAAAATACAGAGTGTATTATTTTGAAATATTATTTAAAACATATTACATATTACATTTTCATAAAGTTTATACTTAGCATTAAACAAAAAAGAAAATAACAGGAGAAAAATTAGAAAGAAGGAAAGAGGGGAGAATAATGGGAGAAGAGATGACTCGAAAAGCATTATGGCTTCCAGTGTCTTCTGTTGTCCTCAGAGTTAAGCTTGGCCACTTGTCGTGACTCTGTGAAAATAAAATTGAAAGAATTTGTGTAGCTACAAGCTTCTACTGTGCTATTCAAAAACAATGGTACACATTGCTAACAATGAACAGAGCTTTTCCCTGAGGAGGCTTTTATTTGAGAGAATGGATGTGTTCTGTTTTTGTAGCAAAATGTAAACACATGTGAGAAAATTACTGATTTGACCGCAAGTTTGAATGGGGGGGTCATTTGCATACACCTTCTTGTTCCTCACTGAATCCCTCCTGTTCGTGTTCTAGCATGAAACTTGCCGGTGCTGCTCTCTCATATACACTTTTGTGTTCTGCTAACTTCATGTTTGGTGTTTGCCAATGGAAATCAGCTTTTTAAAGAGTATCATTTCTGTCCTAGAGAGTAGAAGAGATAGCAAAGAAACTGGAGGACCAATAAGGGTCAAGGGATTGGAAAAGTCACCTTCTGATTGCAAGCCAATAGAGCTGAGTTCTTTAAGTATTTTATCAGGATGGTGTCATTTCCAGAGTCTCATGAAAAGTTCCTTGGTGTATTGTCACCAACAAAGATGGGCTTTGATAACAGTACCTGGTCTGAAACCGTGTGCTCAAGCCATCAGAATGTTCCTAAAAGGGAAGCTAAACAATTTAGACATGAATCCCAAATGAAAGACTTGTCACAGTATGTCCCCTTACTGGGAAAGTGTGCAAGAGGAATCTGTGCCCTGCGGCGGATGTGTCTTTTCTTCATAAACTCCCCAGATAGCCAGGATGTGGCCCTTGCTTCTGGTTACAATGCTGTCCCCTCTGGAATGCTTACAGTCAGGCACTGGCAAGCTGTGCTTGTCAGGAATGAATGCCCCGGAGCAGCCCTTCACCAGTTACAGATGGGATCTGCCACAAAGGCTCCTTAAGTCTCTCGGCATTTATTTAGGGGAGATCTGAGACATGCTTCTCTCAATTTCCCCAAACTTCCCAATAATATCTAATGCCTATGTGGATTATTATTCATCCATGATACACCCTGTTCTGGCTTCCTTTCCATCTTTATCTTGTCTCTCCCGTCACCTGTCACTTTTCCTGGGATGGCATTTCTCAGATGGACTTACTTCCCACCCTTCTGCTTTGCATGGAAGACTCAATAGGAGCCATTCTCAGAACGAAATTCCAAGGCCATCTTTGTTACTGTTTTTGAGTTTTCCTTCTATTACGATCTTTTTTCTGTCAATCCTCCACCTACTCCACTGCCACAGCATTCCAAGGTCATAAAACCCCCTTTTAATGAGGTCATCTTCCTTGTATACTAGCTAAGGAATAATGTCTAAAATAAGAAAAGAATTGGTTGGAAGGATATAGCACTAGAATCATAATAGTAACGGTAAATGAATAGCAAAATAAAACAGGTTATGCATTGAATTTCAAGGTGGAAGATAATTACAATAACATAATAAACATATGGGAGAGAATACAGAAATATTTAGAAGCACTAGTGTGAGGGCTTTATACCAGCAGAAAGAAAGCAGAAAAATACTGAAATCAACAAAACGTATTTCACAGAAAGTAGAAGAACCCTCAAATTTCATTTTCAACTTTCTAAATTATCAATGACAGATGTATACATTTGTCAAGCTAGCCACAAGTCTCCTTTACTTGGTGAAGTGGGCAGTGGTGTTGCTTGGTCAGAGGATAGGGAATAGCTGCTACTGACCAGATCTGTTGATCTGTGCAGGGTGTGCAGCATGTCAAGGTTCGACAGAACTGACATAAGAAATATACCTCACAACGTGTTTGCATTGAGAGAGCGCCTATGTTCATTACAGAGGCATGTCCTTTCGGAATGCTGCCACAGTGGAAGAGTTTCCGGTCAAAGCCAGTTAGCACAGTGTTTTGGAAATAGAGTCCCGACAAGGATTTGAACTATGAATTTTGGCGAACATGTACTTCCAAAATTAGGCACTCCTGTTTGCTGTTGTCCTTTCTACACTCTTTCATCATGGGTACTTTAAGGTCCAGAAAAGGTCCTTGCACACCAATTATATATGTTATATAATGCATATACTGTGAGTTGCAATGGAACAGACTCTAACTTGTTGGTATAAAACAAAGACAGCCGTTTGAGGTTGTTTTTATTTTTATGGTTCTTCTCAGCTATGTTCAATTAGAAAGGAATCTCATCTGAGTTCTCAGGAGTTTGCTGGGATAGTGCACCTGACACTGCCGTGATTCCTCCCAACTCAGGTACCAGTTTTCTTGGTTGTAAAGACTCAAGTAGTTGGGGTCAGGAACATCTGTCTAGTATACCTCTACCCCCTTATCTGTTCTTCATGTGGTCTCTTCAGTAAGATGAATCCAGAGTAGCAGAACTTATCAGTTCAGTGTTCCAAAGATTGATATTCTAAAAGGCAGAAGGTGACAACAGTGATGTTTCCCTATATGACCTATAAGTAAGGTGTAAGTCATAAAATTTGTCCATATGTAAAGTCTTTGTTTTGAAACACTGCATTTAATAGTAATTATTTTTCATTATCTCAGAGTCTTACTAGTGTTTATAAACCCAACTGTACATAGCATGCTAAATACCATGTTTGGCCATTACTGAAAAAAATTGGCTAATTTTATGTATCAAAGATTAATATAATACTTTCTCTAATTTTGATGTCCTGGCCAACTATTCTTTAAAATATGTATTTATGTGGAATAAGAATGAAATAAGCAAACTAGAGATTGAGAAGTAAGATGTTAATTTCAAAATAATACTTGCATCATTTTTTCTTTGAATTTACCTTCTACTTACAAAATAACTTCCCTAAGCATAACAGTCTTCTGTGCTAAAGCATAACAGTCTTCTGTGCCACTGTGATGGATATGGTAAGTGCTAGAAGAATTAAAATTAAGGTTAGAACTCAGTTCTGTGTCAGTCTCTATAGAAACGGTCTGTCTATGTGTCTGTGTGTCTGTCTGACTGTCTCTGTGTTTGTGTGTGTGTAATTCATTGATAAGGATTACTCCCACATGCGATCATAAAAGTCACACTAATGAAAATAATAGCAGTTCACTTGTGATACTCTGCAGAATGCGTAGCATCAACAAAAACAATCAACGATAGCTTGAATATATTGACGGCCACAGGGGTTTATTGCATTTGAGAAAATACACATGAATGGTATTTTGTTCTGAGGATTTCATGTCATAATGTCATGAAAATGTTCATTGAATGAAAGGGACCTTAAGAATGAAAGGGACATTATGAAGTATCACTGGGGAAATGTGCCATAACCTAGCCTTTTTTGTTGTGGTCTCTACAATAGTAGGGATCAGAGAATGAGAAATCCCTGAATTATTTTTTTAGCAGAGATGTTAGAGTTACAGTTGAAAGAGAATAAGAATGGATTTTCATTGAGGTATGCATGCCACTACTACACCTTGGGGTTACTGTGCCGTGCTGGTTGGCATTGGGATTTGTAGGCATCCTGACAGGCATGTCAGTACCAGGATCAACCCCAGTGAGGGCTGGAAGGTGAGACTGATATGAACAGACAGGTCAGTGTCTCTGAAACAATTGACTTCAAAGTTCAGATCAGTTTTGTAAGTTAGATAAGCCAGGGTACATTCTGAACAACAGTGTTTGGGGATTCAAGTCCCATGCCTGAATTCAAAGAGGACACCGCCATTCTTCTTTGAACTTTAGAATCTTTAGTTAACTTAAGAGGCGATTGTCTGGGGTTTTGCAATCATTCCAGTATGTCATTGAGCTTATGTTTTCACTAGAATATTTTAGAAGTAGATACATATTTAAAAATTGAAATTATCTGTATGTAGGGCAACATTCTCATCAATAGACCTTTTATTCATAGATGATTTTATCAGTAAATTCTGGAGCCAGACACTGACTCTATAATAATGTGATTGTTACTCTCTTCCAGATACTAGCCTGAGAAATGTTTTTGTATTAACTCATGCAATCCTTAGAGCTATTCATTTAATGATCTTGCCAATTTTAGGGATATGACTTGAGAAAGTAAATACCATGCCTAAGGCCAGATATATATGATTTGAGGACTTTGGACTTTGTGGGTCACCACCCTTGTGGAAGTTGAAAGGGATTTTCAGCAGGGTCACCTAAAAACCTTCAGAAAACACAGACATTTGTATTATGACTCATAACAGTAGCAAGCTTACAGTTATGACGTAGTAACAAAAATAATTTTATGGTCGGGGGTCACCACAACATGAGGAGCTGTATTAAAGGGTCACCACTGCCCTACAGACTGTGCTTTTGAATACAGGTAAGACTCCCATCTCCAGCTCTCCGGCAGCAGTTTTTGGTAAAGAAGGAGAAGCAACCAAGTAAGTGTTAGGAATTTGGTTGAATGTTCAGGAAGTGCCAGAAAGCTCAAGGGTCGAAAGGTTTCATTTTGCCTGGGGGATTTGGAACTCTCTGGAGGATAGGACCCTTGACCTTACTGGAAAGGGCAGTGCCTATTAACAAATTTGCTTCCAAAGAAGAAACTCTAAAACACTTTACACATACAAAGCTACCAGCGCTTCCACCCACTCCCCCAGTCCACCTAAGAGTCATTAATGTTTATTCTTTCAAAAGAGACTTGCCCTTCATGGTTGTCTAAGTAAATATTTGACTTTCTGGTAAGTGTTTCTCCTTGGAAGTGTAAATATCTGCTGCTGGGTTCTCACGGGTCGCTCCGACTTCAAGAGGATTCCTCTTTCCAAGTCTTCCTATTCAGTTAAATTCTCTGGGAAATTATGTAGTATATACCAACTTCCATACAAAAATCAGATTAAAGTCGCTTCTGTGGTTTTACTTCTGGGGTGTGGCTCCTTCGCCTGCCTCATAAATGCTGCCCCCTGTCCTGGGGAAGAGATTCTGGCATTCTCCAGTTTGCATTCCAGCCCTGCCTCTACTGCTCAGGGGAGTGACCCTGGAGGCCAAGGGGCCCGCATCTCCAATTGTTCTTATGCTGTCTAGGAACAAAACAGCGTTTTCCTTTACCCTTAGTTGACACAGTCTTAAAAATCGTTATTTTTTTTCCTTATGACTTAATTGTTCTTGGTGTAAGTTATCTGCTTCTTCGGGAAATTTTGCAGGTGACCTCCCTGAATTATTAACCTATGAAATGTGAAGCAACAAAACCCTTACCTGACCATGCCTTCTCACTGGGTCATCTATAATGTTTTTCATCTTATTGTTAAAGGGAAAAGCTACAGAACACCATTTCTTTTCAATTAAGCCCAGATTACTGCTTCATCTTTATTTCTTTTTGCGAGTTTCCAACAGGTTTTCAGACTCCCGCTTACAATCCTGAGACAGAGCAGCGGCACAAACGCGAGTGTTTGCCGAGTAAGATGTGCTTTTCCACTCAGACTGAAGCAGCCTAAACAAAGTGGGAGGACTCTTTCTTTCACGTGGTCTGAACCAGTGGGCAATTTCAAAAGACCCTATTCCATACAATTGTCTGTGGACCCAGGGTTTTTTTTTTTAGCGTTGTTCAACCAGTTGCCGGATTATTAATGTGACTGAGAATGGATCACATCCCCCAATATGCCCGATCCCCATTGCAAAAATGCAGAGACGGAGGGCACCCATTTCTTATTAAGAACATGACACAGAATTTTATACATCGAGAGGGCTTATAGTCTATTGGCTAGCATTAAGTTAAATGCCTGCGCCTGTCTGCACGGGAAGATGGGAAATGTGATTTAGTAGTCCACCGTTCCACCATCTCAGAGGGGCTGTTACTAAAAGGATAAAAGGAATTTGGCTGCTGGGGAACAATGGCTGTTGCGTGGAAGGCTGCCTGTCACAGTTCAGTGCAGAAGATACCAGGATCCTTCCAGTTTCAGTGCACGGCAATTTTATATGCCACATTTTTAATTAACTCGCGCTTCATTTATGCCCCCAGGTATTTCTGCTGGTTTCCAAGCCAGGCATTCCTTTCACACACTGTTGAATAATTGTATTGTCTTGTGCTTGTGACAATGAGCACCTGATTGCCTTAGTTTATTTCATGAACTCAGGTGCATGTACCCAGCTCTATATGTACAAATGTATGGTATTTTATCTTTGTACATATCTGTGATGTATGATTACATAAGTCTCTATAGGAGACCATACACAAATACATAAAAATGTGACTGATTTTTTTTGTCTCTCATTAAATCTCATTTTTTCCCCTTTCATCCTGCTGCCCCTTAATCGTAGCTTAAATTTAAATTCTGTTGTTTCTATAGGGTGCTTATACTGTAAATAGGGGGTAGATGTGGGTGATGTTAGTGTCTGTGGTCAGCGTTTCCTGTCACTCTGTTGAACTGTCTTAATTTTCCAGCATATGACTATGACTTTTGTGTGTGCATGTTGGACTTAATCATTACCTGTTAGTTATACTCATCATGTACCATTTCTACTGGTATGTTTAATTGTTATTTATTCCTGAATGAGTAATAATTAGACATGATATGTATTATGTATGTCAATCATCTTTGTGAATTCTATCAGCGTAAATGCATACAGAACCATATCTTAAAGTTGCCATAACAATTTACATATCATCCTTGGTCATGTTTAAAATTTTCACGTACTCTGAGGACAATGCCTCAGAATAAAATATTGAGTCATCATCGGTCTGGGGTCCCTAAAAATTTTAATGGGATAGAAGATGGCTCAGACAGAAAAATGAGAGAAGGACTGAATATGTTATAGATAACTAATGACAGAAATTGAGATTAGGGGCCAGTTGTGTAGGACACCGAATGAGATGCAGGATCATGAAAGTGGATCACTCTCGAGCGGTCCAGGTAGAAACACCAGCTCTTGGCGGTCTCCTCCAGGCTCCAGCAAGAACACAGAGTTCAAGTGAGGAGCCCATTCATTACTCAGGTGGTTAGTGTCGTGTGTCTCAAGTAGCAAAAAGCTAATTCTGTACTTTTCTGTGTTTATTTATTGTCTGTGAAGGAGACAGTTTAGTAATAATTAATAAGAAACAAACTCCAGGCTCATTTACTAAGCCTTTCAAATCTCCCATCTGGTCTCCACCAGATGTACCTGGAGGTTGGAGGTAGCCTCTCACCAGATGTTCAGTACCTTGTTCTTCTAGCAAACCTGACGATTTTATCCAGCACATTTTCCACACTTGCTTCCCGCTCACCTGTGCCTAGAACTGAAGGATCTCTGTATTTCAACTGCCTAGGGCTTTCCATCATCCTTCTGTCTTGAAAATCATCATTTGATTGTGGCTGCAGGCTGCTTTTAGGGTTTTTCGTTTGTTTGTTTTGTTTGTTTGTTTTTTTCAGAGTCCCCTAAACAGTATTCAGAGTTATGCCACTGCACACCGAGAATTGAAAAGTTGGGTCTCTCTTTCCATCGTCTAGTAACTTCATGAAAATCTTGAGATGTGCATTAAAGTAAATATTACTTAGGTATTCGTAAAGAAGCTGTATGGCTGGCTTAATTCTTGTAAATACTGCTTTATTTTGCCACTGAAAATGAGAAAATAGATAGGTAGCTAGCAGTTCTCATGATGTAAGTGTAATTATTTCCTGGAGCAAAATGTAAAAGTAAAGGTCTCATTCCACATCTTCCATTGGGGTCAAGGAAGACAAAAACCATGTAGTCTTAGATGAAGGTAAACAGTGACTTTGAATGTACTGATAATATCTCTTTCATTAATTTCTTCTCATGCCTACAGCCTTATTCTCTATACATACTAATATATTAACTCAATTGATTATTATAGAAAACATAAGGAGAAGGGTTTTTGTTGTTGTTGTTGTTGTTTTTTAAGTGGAAGGATGAAACACATAGAAGCTATAAGGTGAATCAAGACTCACAGCTTTCACTGGTAGAGCTGCAACCAAACCGGGATGGTCTGGTTACAGAGCCTGTATTCTTAGCCATCTTCAAAAAGATGTGTTTTTGCCAGCTGTTGGCTATGAGTGCTCAGAAAGCAGCATCCGAGAGCCAGGGAAGACACATGCTGTGTTGATACTGATATTCAGTGGGTCCTTACGAGCTGCCATCCCTCATTGATGGGCTTCCTGCCCATTTTCCATTGCTTGGGTTGCATAGCAGCAGCAGCATTCCCTGCTCACATGCAGATGTAGCTCTCGGTTCTGAAGCCTTGCTGAATGGGTGGCACTCTGTGGAGCTTCCCTTTGCTGTAGAAGAGGTTGTTTAGAACTCCCATTTTCTTGATTTCATTCACTGAGCCCTGCAGAGTCAGGGGAATGTTTGACAGATCGACTTTGAGGACTGACACACTCACATGCACTGGACCTGAAAGAGGGTTTCTTAATATTTTGGTAGTAGTTGCTACTAATCGTCTTGAAGAATTATTACTGATACCTGTGCAAACAGCATCTTGGTTTTGCTGTGCTCAAAGTTGGCATGAAAAATACAATGAAATGTAAAGGAGAGAAGCAAAGAGCATGATATCATTTTGCTCAGTAGCCTTTCTGTGAATAATAAATACTGAATATAGACTGGTGCTTCTGATACCTTGAAGGATAAACTGTGAAGTACCATTTTTGGTAAGTCAGAAAAACATGAACTACAAAGAAGCCCGTGTGCACACATACCCACATTTCTGTAGATTCGTGTATGCATTCATGTATGAAGATATTTATGCAGTTGTCTCAGTCAAAGCAGGTAATACCAAATGGAACTGTACTTGACTTTCAGAGCGTAGTGAAAGGGAATCAAAATTATGAGGCAATTATGAGGACCTATCTTTAGGATTATCTCAGAGAATAATGTTCCGCAGGAAGGTACATGATTTAAAATATTGTGCCTCCTAACATGTTGCTGGAGGCTGCTTGTTCTTTCCGGCTGCCCAGACGGTGGAATAATTACTCAAAAACTTTGTTATTTAAATCACTGCTTGGCCAATCCCTTAGGCATAGTGCTAGCTAGCTCTTATATCTTTGGTTAACCCATTTCTATCAATCTGTGTATTGCCACAGGGCCGTGACTTACCGGCAAGGAGTGGCTACATGGCTTCTCACTTACTCCATCTACTCTCTCTCTCTCTCTCTCAACAGATTTATATATATATATATATATAAATCTGTTGAGCCATTGGCTAAAAGCAACTTCTTTATTAACTAATAAAACCAACACATATACAGAAGGACTTCCCACACCACTACCATATTCTCAAATTTTAGCCTCAACATGTGAATTTTTGTCTATATTAAAACTGAGAGAAAAAAGTTATTCAAAGTTGACATTGACGTACGGAATTTTTTTATGCTGCCCTACTGCGGCAGAAATCTTTCACCTGGCAGGATGAAACCTTTTACAAGGTTTTGTTCCTGGTTTTGCTGATGTCACAGTGATGTGAACAATCTTCACACTCTCCTCTTTTGGCAGAAGCAGCTGAAGCAAGGTCAGGGTTCAGGGAACTGTTACTTCTTAGTTATCAGGCAGCTCATCTGAAGAGTGGCTTTGGAATCTTTTGTTCCTAAATCAAAGCTGGAGTTGGAGTCAGGTGCCATCAGCTTGTTCTGTTTTATTATAGAGAAACCATTGGATACTCTTAGACAGTAGTAATTCATCATCCATTTGGGGAAAATGACCGTGATGTTTAAAAATGTGTTTGTACATGGAAAAGCCTGGCATCATACTAAGAGACATCCTTTGAGGATTTTTGTTGGTCTCATATGCCTTAGATTTCACTTTCTCAGTGGAATTATGAAACATACAGCAGCACACATGGGCCTGCACCCGTGAGACCGTTGGTGCCAGCGTCAATAAATCTGGGTTTGGACTTACGTCGTCTGTCGGAACAGTAGCTTTCCCGAATCTTCATCTTCCCATTTGCGAAATGAGGCGATCCAGGACTGTAAATGGGGAGAGAGGCTGGGCCCTTGGTTTCTGGTCTCGGTCCTAAAGTCTCTGGCTGCTGACCTGGCATGAGACCACACAAAGCATTTGACCTTGCTTCCGTCTTTCATCATGCTCTGTGCTGCTGCCCTTGATATTTAAGTGAACATGATGCCACTGGCTCAACGCCAACGGGGCTTGCACTCTGGGCTGCTTTCCAGCCAAAGGGATGGATTTATGCTGATTCATCGACACTCACTTTCCCAGATGCTGTCTTTTCTGGTTTCTACTGTAGGATTGAATAAGTCAGTCAACCTTTAAGACACAGTTTATTTGATCTCCATAAACCAGCTAAAGTGGGAAAACCTAAAGGGACATGCTAAAGAGTCACACATATGTCAGGAAAGTCTAACTGTTTAGAGGTCTTATGGTGGATGTCTATTATGGTATAGTGCCAATAACCAAAAATTTACTCCGGGTACTTATTTTAAGTGCTGCTCATGTATCATTTAACTCTTGTCAGCCCTACAGGGTTGTAGCTGTCATCATCTGCTGGTGTCTTGGTTACTTTCTATTGCTGCGATAAAACACCATGACCAAGGCACTTTAAAGAAAATAGAGTTTATTTGCATTTCCAGTCCCAGAGAGTTGGAGTGGAAATGAAGGCTTGGAGGCAGTGCCAGGAAGCCCAGAGCTCACAACCTGAACCACAAGGGGAAGAGGAGAGGAGAAGAGGAAGGTTGAAGAGAACTTGAGGGAATGGGAGAGTCGAGATGGAGGAAGGACAGAGATGAGAGTAAGGAAAGAGATATCTTGATTGAGGGAGCCATTATGAGGTTAGCAAGAAACCTGGCTCTAGAAAAATCCCCAGAAATCCACAAGGATGACCCCAGCTAAGACCCTAAGCAATAGAGGAGAGGGTCCCCACACTGGCCTTGCCCTGTAGTCAAACTCATGATTATCTTAAATATCACTACAGAACCTTCTTCCAACAAAAGATGGAACAGAGGCAGAGACCCACACTGGATCACTGAACAGAGCTCCCAAGGTCCAGCTGAAGAGTGGAAGGAATGAGAATATGAGCAAAGAGGTCAAGACCATGAAAGGTTCATCCACTGAAACAGTTTACCTGAGCTAATGGGAGCTCACCAACTCCAGCCAGACTGGGAAGGAATAAGCATAGGACCACACAAGTCCCTCTGAATGTGGTTGACAGTTGGAGCAGACTGAGGGACCACTGACAATGGCACTGGGATTTATCTCTACTACATATACTGGCTTTTTGGGATCCTTATTCTCTTTGGATGTATACCTTGCTCAGCCTAGATGTAGTAGGGAGGGCCTTGGACCTTCCACAAAACAAAGTGCCTTACTCTCTCTTAGGATTAGAGGGGGGGTGGGTGGGAGGGTGTGTGGAGGGGAAGAAGTGGGAATTTGGATTGATATTTTTTAAAAAAATAAATACAAAAAAAGAAAACAAACTAAAAAAAAGAAAGAAAGAAAAGAAGGAAACAGAAAGCAAATTGGCCCTAGTGACAAACTTTCTCCAATAAGGCCAGATCTCCTGAACTTTCCAAACAGTACCGTCAGTTGATGACCAAGTGTTTAAATGTACAACACTGTCGGAAACATTTCTTATTTGAAACATCACACTAGTTGAGCGTGTGGAAGGACTGACAGACTAAATCGCTTGCCTAAGGTCACACGCAACTGCCTGGTGGCAGAACCAAGGTTGAAACTGCTCAGTCTTTGGCTGATGATTTTCCATTCCTCATTTGAATATACTTTATCTATCTTCTGAGGCGGGTACCTTCAATTCTTAGTCAAAATAAAAGGTTATAGACAGCAATACTAACTTTAAATCATAGAAACAACTTGTATACAAACTTTAGCATGTATAGAATTGGGAAAAATCACATGTATGATTGGGATTGCATTTGCTGAGTTTATAGAGTTATTCATCTGAAATACTGCTTTGAAAAACACCATTTTGAGGCAGAGGTGGGCATAAAGTCACTAAAATGCACACGCCTCCCAATTGGGTTAGCATTCACCAGCAGATGTCTTCTTGGTAAAGGATTATAGGACCACCTCACTTCAAAGAAATAAGAAAATCCTGTCCCTTGCAGACTCATCCAATTCCAGAAAGGACATGCCTTCCTCTTTTAGCTCCTTTCGTATTGGCATAACAACATACAAGATACTGGGGAAGTTTATAAAGAAACCTATTTCTAGTTGTTTTGGAGTCTGGGATGTACAGGTTGAGGGGCCTGCAACCAATGAGGGCCTTTTTGCTGTGCCCTCCAGTGGCAGATGGTGGGGAGCATTGTGTGAGTAGGTGGGTAGGGGAAGGAGGAGGCCCAGATTCGCCTTTATTGAGAAACTGCTCTCCTTAATGGCACAATCATGCCATTAATCCTAATCAGGCCTTGATGGGCTCACAAGCTCTCAACCCTCTTCTCTGAGGTCTGAATTTCCAACATAGAGACTTTGGAGAACACGTTTAAAACCACAATCAAGAGCAACTACTGTCTGTGGTTTTTTTTTTTCCTTCACTTGTCTAATTTGAGGAGAGTTCATACATGTGTTGAAGATGACAGAGCCCAAACCATGGAATCTCCATATTCCAGAGGGATCACTTTAAGAGAAGCTATGTAACCAGAATTGGACACGGGTCGGGATAATCTTTTAGTAACTAAGGCACTGGAGAGTTTGAGGCTTATCTGGTATAGAGCAGCTAACATTGCTTGGTCTAAGGATAGCTAAAAGCACTGTGAAAAGCTGTTGCTGCTTTAATCTTGGTCCAAAGCAAAGAAGCGGGGTTTCTCTTACTGCCGGGCCTTGGATTACTGAGTAGCAATTAAACTTAGCAATGCCTTGCTGCTTTTCAGTAGAGAATATTATCATATAGCCTCAGAGCGATGATTCCCAACAGAGGGCAATTTTGCCTTTCACCTCCAGACAATGTCTGACAGTATCTGGAGATGTGTGACAGCCATACATGAAGGACAGTTTTATATCTCGTGGGCAGAAGCCAGGGTACTATCAGCATCCTGTGGTGACTATGCTGCCCCCTTAAAGAAAAACACCTGACCTACAACGCTGACAGTTGTGAGGCTGAGAGGCCCTATCTTAGGAACAGGCTTGGAGTCACAATTAGGTCCTCATGACAAGTGGCTTACTTGAACTCAGAGAGACTCTGGGCCCTGCTCTGTTTTCGATCTGGTTTATTAGATGGGTTATTCAGGCCACAGGCTCTTGAAAGTCAAGCTCCTTTTGGCTCTCAGGTGGCATGTTACAATGGAATGAACATTACAAAGAATATAAAATGTTGGTTTTAGGAGCTGGAGAGATTGCTCAGTGGCTGAAGTGCTTGAGTTCAGATCTCCTACAAGTACATAAAAAGTCAGGGGTGGTGCTGCCCTTCTATACCCTAGTGCTGGGAGGTGGAGATAGGAGCATCCCAGGGGCTTGCTGAATAACCAGCCTAGTCAATCAGTGAACCACAGGTTCAGGGAGAGACCCTATCTTCAATGTACATATTTGATAGTTAGACAGAAAGGAGCCTGACATTGACCTTCTGTCTCCACAGCTGTATACAGAGCACACCATACACACATGCACATGCACACACATGCACATGAACACATACACACATACCACACATGCATGCACACATGTATATGCAGATGCATGCATGCACAGACATATACATGCATGCATGCTAGCATACACACATGGTGGTGGGAAGAGATAACATGGTTTTATAAGCTATGTATTTATGTTAATAGCTGTATAATTTGTGACCAGTTAATGTATAAGCATCACTATCTTAATGCATAAATTGGAATATTACCATTACTTCCTTGGTTTATGGACCTTAAATAGAATGATATGCATAAAACATTATGATAGCCATGGCATATAAAAAGGTACTCACTGTAAATATTCTTTTCTTTCCCAGAATTGTCATAAATGTGACAAAATCACTTGCTAATAAGTTCTGAAACTGTGCAGTTGAATAACTAGGAAGTAATTTATGGAGTGGCATTATGTGCTGGCCCACATCTACTTGTATGTTTTTCACATACTGGTTCAAGAAATAGCTAGTTTCCCCAAAGAAAAGGGGACCACAATACAAAAACTAAAATAATATTCATCTCTAACTTAATATAGTTCAGTATTCTCTTCTCTGCCTTTTATGAAATGTATTATTTGATAAATTCATGCATGTTTATAATGCATTACTCCCACTCTTGCTACCGTTCCCTCTCTTATTCTCCCATCCTTGGCAACTGCTTCTCATTTCTCAAGTCCCCTTCCCATTTCCATATCTTTGTTTTGTTTTGTGACTCACTGAGTTTAACAAGGACTATAGTGAGAGCCATCATATGGCACTGTCAACTCTAGTGTGTGACTCTATGTTGGCTATACCACTGAAGACAGCAACTCCCTCTCTCCTACCATCTGTCAAGAGGTACTGATTCCTCAGGGCTTGGAAGAACCCCAGGAGCTCCTTAATTTATGATTTATTGTTTATAGACATAGTCTTGTACAGGCCCAAAGCAGATGAACTTAGCTTATGTTCGTGACTCCAACAGTCGTGCTACGTTCAGAAGAGAGCACTTCATGGCCTTCCTCTCCTTTATCCCCTCTCTATTCTTTTTTGCCTCCTCTTCTCCAATGCTCCCCAAGCGTTTGATGGGGTGGGACTGATGTCATGGTTAGGGGTGAGCATTCCCCAGTCATTGCATAAAAAAGCTTCTCTGATCAAAGTTTGATGACAGCACTTGCTTGTGGTTATAAATTCAAATATTTAGAAGGCGGTTTGCCACCATGTCCATTTGTTAAATGAAAGTGACAGTAATAAGCTGCCCTCTAGGCCCTATGATGTCCCTAGCCATGGCTTTTGACCAGGTTTCTGGTTTCTGGTGTGAATTTCCTCCTCTGGAGAAGGACTTAAATCTCCCAAAACAGTCATGCCACTGTTGAGCCAGTACATTTCATCTGACCAGTTGATATTGTGGCCTACAGGTCCATGACTAGGTAAGACCACTGGTAACTTGAATTTCTTAGCACCTATGTATTACTTCCAGGTACTCCTCAGCACGGAGGAAACCATCCATTCTAATCTAGCATGTTTCTCTATGTCATATCGCCATCCCTTTCTTGACAAAAGATTGGTAAGCCACCTTTCTCCGACTTGGTTTAGACAACTATTCCTTTCTTGATATAGACCCATGGTTTTTATTCTGTGGCCATTCTGGTTTTCTGTATAGTCTTGTTTTGTTTTCTTTGCATGTCACTTTCATGCCCATGGAGTGTCAATATCCTGCACATATTTTCACTCCCTGTTTTCCCAGGTTTGGCTTCTTATTTCCTGCGCAAGCCTGATGTGCTATTTTCTTGAGTGCTCTTTACAATGGCACCAAGTTCAGACGCTGAGTATAGAGTCTTTGTCATCTTTCTCATAACTGTAGCTCTTTGTGTACTGAATGGAGTCTCCACAGTCATTTAGGGACAGTGATCAGGATCTTCCCGTTGATACTTAAATTGCAAAGGTCTTATCCTGTTTTACAGATAGTATTGTCTACGCTAAACAGAGTTCTATGTGTTTGCTGTAGAAGCTGACAGAACACACCATTTCCTACAAAACCTTTTTCAGTTTTTGGCAGCATATCATATGTAAGAAAAATTTAATGCTGTCCTGGTGCTGGATGACCACTCTGGATCTTGGACATGACCAGGCCTCTCAATCATGCCAAAGGGTCAGTGTCTCAGTCAAATTGTTCCAACTAATTCATGATACACTGACTTGTTGGGAAGTTTTGTTCTAAACTGTCTTGGCACTAAATAAGATCAAAGAATTACATATCCATTTCTTTATAACCCTTGACCCCTAAACCTTGTCCTTTGTCTCTATTTTATTACCATGTATTCTAGAGCTCGATCCGTGTTGCATATCTGTGAACACTCTCCTTGGCTGCACTTGAGCGTTGGTGCCTATGCAAGAGCCGATCTGTCTCCTTCTTGCTTCACTCAGAAAACACTCAGTGCCCCTGCCTTGTCTTCCTTCAAGCACATGTTATAATTATTCTCTTCTGCAGTAGGAATGAATATCGAGTTCTGGGCAATTAATGCTATTACAGGGCAGACACAGTCCTCTTCCTGGCATCATCAGTATGTTTGGGAAATTGCAGTAATTCGTGTGACTTAGGAACCAATTCCTCTTATGACTTTTAAAATGGCATTTTCAAGGGAAGAAGTTATTAACCAAGAAGAAAGAACTCCTGGAGAACAGTTGATTACTCTTAATAATGCTGGTCAGGGAGAGCTGGGTTCTGGCACTCTGTCTCAGTGGTCTGTTGATAAGATGGGGGGCGGGGCGCCCTGAGGGACAAGGGAAATGTGGTTGAACAACAGGAGCCAGGGAGAACAGTTGGGTTCTTTGGCCTAGAGAAAAGAAGTCCAGGGGAGACAAGAAGCTATTTTCAGCTCTCTAAGAAGAATTAATAAAACTGATCTTGAATTCTTCTGTGCACAGGACTAAGACTAAATGGTAGAAAAACTAAAGACAGTCCACTCAACCCAATTAGAAATTGACTGCACATGTAAATAGTTGTGTGTCATTTGCCAAATTGTTTTCTATGTAAACCTAAACCCACATGCTCATCTAAACATGAATGTTTAGTATCATGTAGGCATTTTTGCACATGTTTACAAAAATGAAATCATGGCTTATGATTTTCTTAAAATGGTAGGAATGTTGATATTCCATATGATGAAAATAAGGAATTAATAACATTTTGTGATAGGGTAGACTACGATGTCCATGAGTTTTCCCCGAGTTCAGATAGTTAGAATAATGTAGACTGGATGTTCGTGCATGTCCACTGTAGATCTTGTTAAAAGTGTGTTCTCATTCATGTCTGTGTGTGGGATCTAGGGCAGGGAACTCTCAGAAGAACAGAACTGACAGAACTCCCGTCGGGCTGGAATGAAATTCCTTTAAGTTTCCTTATAAGACATAGGCTTTGTTATCTTGATTACACAATCATCTGTGGAGAAGAATGTTGATTATACATAACTTTTTTTTTTCCTGCTGCTTTGTTTTTGTTTTTCGAGACAGGGTTTCTCTGTGTAGTTTTGGTGCCTATCCTGGAACTAGCTCTTGTAGACCAGGCTGGTTTTGAACTCACAGAAATCTACCTGCCTCTGCCTCCCAAGTGCTAGAAGTAGAGGTGTGCACCACTACCACTGGCCTTACTGTTTTTCATTTTTGTTTCACCATTGTTTGTTTTGTTCCTTACTCTAATTTTCCAAGTACAGCTTACAACATTATGATGTCAATGTTTTATATTTTAACTTCTAGAGAAAATACTGTAATCATTTATGCCATTTGCATATATCTTTGTTTGGAAAAAATTATATGTATTTTAGCATGACATCTGTGGGTCTGTTAGTTTCCATAGTAACATAAGGACTATATGTAGGTGATGTCTCTAATGATTCTAACAGGAGTAACTAGAATAAAAATATTGCTTCAAAATAAGAGCTAAAAATAACTCAGCCCAATTTGCATGCTAGGCACTGTTCTAAGGTCTCATTATTTATGGTAAATGCAGACTTATGATGTAATAGGCACCAGTGATATCAAGTAACTGACCCAAAGTCACTCAGCTACTATGTGTTAAAATTAGGATTTGAACTCAGCTTCATTTGTGTGTGTTTGTGCGTGTGTGTGCACATGGAAGCAAGATCACAACCACTGATGCTGGTCCTCGGGTGCTCTGTGTCATACTTTAAGATAGGTCTCTCACTTGCTCACTGAAGTAGGCTAGGCTGGCTAATGAATCCCAGGTCTACCTGGCTCCTCTCCCAGCACTGGGGTTTCAAGAGCATGCCACTATGCGTGGAAGTTATAGAAAAGTTTTCATTGTTGTTTTTGTGTCTAGAGGTGTTTTACCTACATATATGTCTCTGTACCATTTGCATGCGTGTTGTGTGTGGAGGCCAGATGAGAGTGCTGGATCACCTGGGTTATGAGTGGCCTTGTTGGTGCTCGGCCTTCTGAGCCCTCATCTCTCTGCTCAAACCCCTGCTTTTGGTTTTGGTTTTGTTTTTTTTTGGGGGTTTTTTGTTTTTGTTTTTTTGAGACAGGGTTTCTCTGTAGCTTTGGAGCCTGTCCTGGAACTAGCTCTTGTAGACCAGGCTGGCCTCGAACTCTCAGAGATCTGCCTGCCTCTGCCTCCCAAGTGCTGGGTTTAAAGGTGTGTGCCACCACCGCCCGGCTTTGTTTTGTTGTTTAAAGGAAGTTCTGAGAGTCAAACTCAGGCCTTTGTAAGGCAAGCACTGACTAACTGAGCTATCTCCCAAACTTGAACCCACTTTAGAGTGGGCCCAACTATTATAACTGCTTTGGAACAATTTGTTGGAACTCATAGATGTAAAGCCAGATTTTTTTTAATTGATATAAAATGAGTTTTCCTTGTATTGTTGTGAACAGTGAATTGTAACAACATTAAAAAAATGTAAACTTCTCAACCTTTGAAAACATCTATGTTAAATCCAGACTATATTTTGTGGTCTTTAACTTATTTACAAAATCACCTTTAACAAATAGGATCTGTTGAAACAACCGATGTGGATTTACTGATAGGACACTTAGAAAATGGTCCCTGTAAGATGCACAGAGAATATGTATTAATTAAGATGTTTCACATGCTCCCAGTTGCTGAGTTTCAATACTGACTTGAGTGAAGTTCACTTGTCAGGCCCACCTGATGCTCAGGGTCTTTTACAACAGGATTGGAAAGGGAGTTATTGAGATATGTAATTTCCTTTACAAAAATGATTGGAAGTAAGTCTTTGAAACTTTTTGCTATAGGAAAACGAAAAGGGGAAAATTCAGTGAGTAAAATTGAGTCCGTTGTATTTTCTTACAGCAAGATCTGTCCATTCTCATAGACATTCTCTTGCTGGAATTTGGGAAGGGGCAGTGAACAATGAAGGGTTTCTGGTGCCAAGAAGGTACCCGCAAACAACTACGTTTTCTGAGGAGACCACTATAGACACTTGAGAGTCAAAGATATGGAGACCACGGCCAATCTTCCCAGGGGCTCACAGCTTGAACAATTATGAGGAATTATTTCACTTTTCCAAATGCTTAAATCTGTCACATCCTAGAACCAGATGATATATTCTGGTGATTCTAAAATAGTAGGAACACATTTTTAAACATAAAAGGTATGTTAAATTTTCATGGGTTCACTCAAAGAAATTTCAAATATTGTTCCTTTTCTCTATGGGATGATACTCAGCCAGCGGTCCTATATCATCCTAATTATTTTTGCAAAGTTAGTGGAGTATAGGCCTTTAATTTACTAACACAGTTTTACAGGAAGAAAGCATTACAGAGGTCTGATCCTGGTCTTAGTCTAAAGCAGAGAATGCAGCATCTGTATGGGTTTCCTTGAATAATTTTATATTTCGTGGGTGCATGCACAAGAGGATGTCATCGGTTGGGATAAGGGTAACAAACTTAGAGGTCGCTGGTGAAGAGAGCTGGCTTTTTGATGTCTGCATCCAGCTGTCAGCAAAGAGAGTTGTCTCTTCTTGTATGCTAATGGTGGTCCTGTGTGGTATAATTTATATAAATTAAAATGTGTGACTTTCAAATGTATCAGTCGGAGAAGGTGGGCAGTGGCATACAGCCATGCAGCCATAATGTAGTTCAATGTGGACCATTTTCAGTGTTCCAGAACGCTCTTGTCTTCCATTGTCTTCCATTCAGTACCTATCAGGCTGCACACGAAGAAGAGGATGTAGACAGAGTGAGGACAACATGACCCAGCTTACTTTGGGGTGCTCTTGCTCACCAACAGAGCTGAATCATCTGGTGTGCTGCTGGGAGTCTGACTCAGCATGCTTGTCTGCCACTCAGCATAAAGGCCTTGAATTTCATCCTGGTTGGTGGAGTTGGCATTGCTGTTTTTTATTGCCATATAGCATTCCTTGTGTGATTTTATTAGCCTGTTTATCTCTTTTTTTTTGCGGCGACGTATGCCGAGTTGTTCCCAGTTTTGAGCTAGTATGACTAAAGCTGCCGTTACCCGTCTTTCGCTGGTCCAATGTGCTTGTGTTTTCTTCTTCCTCGGGCAGTTCTGTAGGCATGGGGTTGCTGAATCAGAGGGTAGGTGCCTGTTTAACTTTACCAGAATCTCTCAGTTTTCTGAAGGGTTTGTGTCACAAGGTATTCGTGAGAGAACAAGGATGGTTCTGCTGACTGCTTCTGCCAGTTTGCATCAAGATGCTGGCAGTGATGGGAGAGGGCACCAGGGTGGGACTGGTGGTGATGGGGCTTTGCAGTCAGTGTCCTAGAAAGGTAATGGATCCTTCCGCTGACAGTAGGCTAGGCACATTTACTCATTGAACTCCTCCGCCAGCAACATCTGCCAACCTTCCATTAAGAGTTACACCATCCCCACTGGCCGTGTTACAAAATTCATTCCGGGACTGGCTTTCAGCCCTCCTGCACCTTGACCTCTTGCTTGCCTTTCTCTGCATGCCCACACTATATACTTTTGCTGCCCCACAAACTCTCTTCTGTATTTGGTAATTTTTCATTTTCGGTTTTTCGAGACAGGGTTTCTCTGTAGCTTTGGAGCCCATCCTGGAACTAGCTCTTGTGGACCAGGCTGACCTCGAACTCATAGAGATCCACCTGCCTCTGCCTCCGGAGTGCTGGGATTGAAGGCGTGTGCCACCACTGCCCGGCTTGGTAATTTTCTTGGTTGACCTGTATATCGCTGAAATTTGTAGTCACAACGTCTCTCTTTTATTAGGTGTGTAACGACATCTCCAGGTTTCTGTTTCTTTGTCTGTAACAAGGTCATGAGTGATTTAATGTCTACACAGGGCTCTGCTCAGAATCTGACACATAACAAGGACTGAGCAAAACCTGAGAATTCTTCTTTCCAGCGTGGCCTACTTTGCCTTTCTTCCTATACATGAGTGGACCTCTGTCCTGACCCTGAGCCTCTTAGTGCATAACCCTAGTAAAACGAATCTCTTGGAATTAGTGATTTTGAAAGGGCCTGGGGAGAACTAACTAGGCCCCTTCTACTCTATCCCCATGCGAGGGTACAGTACGTATTCCTCTGGGGTGTGCAGAGGAAGCAGGGACAAAATCTTCCCCCAACAGTGACTCTGCTGGCAGCATTCTCTCGACCTTTCTAGCCTCCATGCCTGTGAACAATGCATTTATGCTATTTTCAGATTTCTGCAAAGGCTTTCTCGGTAACAGACTAAGGAATTCCTGTGGGCATCTTCTTCAGGACACAGTCATGGTGAACCATGACAGACCTTAACATTCCTATAAGATTAACCTGGGACTGTCTGGACTTCCTCTTCCATTCTTCATGAGATTAAATATTGAAGATAATATCCTTAAAATGGATTTCCAGTATACATTTTCTAAAACTTGAATATATTGGTAGACTACATTTTTAGACTCAACTTTCAAAATGTATTGTTATCACGCGCTGAGGGACTGGCCATACTACTTTCCGTTTCTGATGCTCCTGTAACTTCACAGATGTCCACAGTGTCTGTCTCAGAACACCAAGGACTTTTTACCTGACAGTATAAAGGCATATTTTTGGTCTTAAACTGTTCTCTCTCTTCCATGTCCTTTGTCTTGTAGTTTCCTCACAGATGCCCATGAGCTGTGAGCTATCGGCACCCTCCCCTGCTGCCTCGTGCAGCGGTGTGCACTTGAGTATACTATGGCTGGAGGTGGGTCCCTCTGTTTGCACCTGTCAAGCTGGCACGCGTATCTTGCAGCTTCTATTTTTTTATGCCTTGACTCATGATGTTCTCCTCTCTGGGTAGTACTAGCTCTTCGCCTGCTTGAAACCGTGCTCTACTACGCCAACTCTTACACTGTTGTTTTTCATCAGAGCAAACTTCTTTAGAGCAGGGTCTTCATTCCCACCCTCTAGCTGCTCTCTGACCACTTTCCCACCCCAAGAGATTGTGATGGCTGTCAGCAGCACCACTCTGCTGGAAGGGTTGGTCAGTGTCCAAAGTCTGGTCATGCTTTTTCATGCCGCTGGAGCCCTAACCTTCCTTGCCCAAGCTGACAGCTGATCTCTTCACTGAAACAAGCTCTACTACTTGACCAGAAGCTTTAAACTTGCTGCTGTTTTGATGAAACTCTCTTCTGACAGTCGTTCCTGAAGATCATGGAATGGGCTTCACTGCAGAGGTTTCCAAGTTCTGGGCCATCCTGACCGAAGCAGTTCCTTTAGGTCCCTGGCCTTATTTCCTGTTTGCTTTAAATTATATTGTGTTAACACTATCTGGATCTTAGATTTTCATTTGTTTAATGTATATTAAACATATGTGAAAGAATAGTTAATAACAGTCAGATTGCACATGTGACAATAATGGTAGCTGGCGTTTATTGAACACCCGCAGACTACCAGTTTCGTTTTAAGTCCTTTCCTTAACCCACTCTATATTCATGAGAAATCAGATCTAGAAGGGATTGTTATCTTCCTTTTATATGCATGGAAACTGAGGTTCAGAAAGGCAAGATTAAGTGCCTTTGGATCCAGAACTGTACATAGCAGTGACGATTCAGATCATCCCAATCTCATGCCGAGATGACAAATGACCGCGGTGAAAACTGCTGAGTAAAAGCTGCTTCTCCATGTGTCCTAGGAACACAGAGAGATGTGGGGAGACAGAGGAACTTGAGTGAAACTGGCCTGAGAAGAGCAGCTGTAGCTGGGGTGTCCCCCAGAGCGTTGCTATAGCTGGCGGATTTCGGCTTAAGCAAGTGCTTGGCTCACTTGTGTTGAGTGTGGAAGGCACTGTAGGATGAAGGAAGTGTATGGAGGACCTACCGCAGGTCCTAGGAGTAGGAGTGTGCATTCAAAAAGCCCTAGTTATTAAGGTAGAAGAGTTCATTCATTAACAAATCAGCAATCTACGGTGAACTGGACCCAGTTTCTAAATGACATCAAATAGGGAAGGGAAACTGGTTCCTATTTGCTTCCATTTGCGATCCACCGCGTCATTAAAGCCTCAGCCATCACAGCCACTTATGGCCAAATGGAACAGACAGATGCTTCCCACCTGTATGCTTTGTTTCTCAGTCGACTTTTACCTTTTTTCCCCAAGTTCACAGCTCACTCTCCCATCTCATTAGCGTCCTTACCACCTGCTGACCTGTAGCTGGCAAGGCTTCATAGCCTTGGGTGAAAGCTAAACTCCAGAGACCCTCACCTTCAATCTGACCAGCGCTAAAAATATCCTGTCCCAATCTCTTCGCAAGGGCCACTGCCCTGCCCACCCCCCACTCTACTTTACAAAAACATACACATAACTTCGTGTGAAGCCAAGCTCTGAAATGTCTGCATCTCTTGAAGTGGGACAACTAGCAAGGCTGATATGTAGCCTTAGTGGATGAAAATATCTTTATTATTCAATATGTTAGGCCTTGGGGTCCCCCACGTCCCAAGAGAGCATGGTATTCATGCCAGGTGAGGATCCAAACTGTGCTTTTATACTACTTGGCTGTAAATTAAGCCATAGAGGGAGGAGTTGTTGGCTAATTGTTTCAAATGCTCCTCTAGTGGGCCTCTCCTCTCTACTCCCATAGCACCCCCTTCTTTCAGGGTTTTATTATTCCTCTCCTGGTCAGTCTTTTAGACTTCATCTTCCTGCTGGCACCAGGGGAGGGACTGAAATACAAACCACGTCTGACTCAGCAGGTGTGGGATGAAGCCAGAGATCTTGAATTTCTAAGTGGATCTTAGAGCATGCCCATGTTGCTCCATCGGATCACACATTGCTTAGATCGGGGTTTTTTTCTGTCCACAGTATGCATCCCCATCTTGTGAAAACATAGATTTCCAGATTGGAAGGTAGCTCAAAAAGGATCTAGAACCTAATATGTAGATCCCTATGGTAAGAGATTCGGTTTCACTAGCTCTTATCCATGCTCATTTCTGCTCAATTCCCTGACACTTGTCTGGGTCCTGTGCTATGAGAGCCACCCTCCTGTGTGACTGGAGTGAAATCAGCTTACTTACTATTTGGATACCCTCAGAATCAGCCACTGAAAACTATTTCATACCCTTTCTGTTTGGCTTGTTGATGAGACTGCTGATACTTCTCTGTGGACCAATTCATACCCATCCGTGGTCTTTGGCACACAATGATGCACAGGTAGGAACAAGTATCCCACAGGCAGAATTTTGCCAGGGCTGACTTTCTAGTTATCTTGCTGCAGCTGGGAGATACAGCTCAGCAGTGCCTAGATCCAGCTTCTGAGCACCTTAAATAACCTGTTTCAGAGACTTCCGTGGGCTTATAGTGCGTTAGGAGCGCATACACATGCAATCACGTTTTCAATGTTTTAGTGAACTGTAACTAAACACAAAACCAACCCTGGAACCATCATACTGCATGGCAGGACACTGCTGTCGAGCCAGGCCAGCATCTTGAGACACTGGCCTTGACCACACAGAAGACACATCCTGCACTGTGCTTCTCTGACCTATGCTTTGCTCAGCCCTAGTTTCCTGGACTTCTCTGAGACCTCGTGCCGTTTCTTTTCTAGGCTGCTAGATGCAAGGACTAGCCGTTGCTGATGTGTGCTTTGTTTGGGGCTCTGGATCCCAGTGCTTTTTCATTCAGTCTGGAAACACTGCAGTGCAGCTCATAAAGAGGCTTGACTTGCCTCCAGAAAGCACTGCCAGATTCTTGTCTCCAGCTTTCCTAACCAACCCAAGAGATGGGGTTTGTGGGCTTGTTTGGCCTCACAGCCTATGACAACTGGGCACTGTGTCCTCAATCCCCCCTTTTTCTTTGAGCACAGTACAAAGGGGGCATTTTATTTTTCTTCTTTAGGTGGGAACAATGACTCTACTTATAGAACCTGTGCTAAAATTTGACTTTTGCGTTTCATGATAGATTGCCTTGTCTGTGTGCATCTGCATTCCTTATTATATTCTTGCTCACCCAAGTTCATTTAGGCTTCTCTGACACTTGAGTTCTTGGAGCATTTGCCTTCCTTTCCAATATCACTCCCTCCCAACCTGGCACATCTTCTTTGGAGCCATGCCCCAGTGAAACTCTAAACTCTTATCGCTCCCATCTTTCTTAGTTTTGGGGTCTCCAGAGCAACAGAGCCAACAGGATAACTATTAGTGTTTCTCTGGCTGTGAACAGACACCATGATCACGGGCAACTCTTAGAAAGAAAAACATTTTAATTGGGGCAGGTTTATAATTTAGAAATCTTGTCCATTATCATCAAGGCAGGAAGCACTGTGGCAGCTAGGCAGACATGGTGCTGGAGAGGAACTGAGGGTTCCACCTGTGGATCTGCAGGCAACAGGAAGAAACCAGGACACACTAGGCCTTGGCTTGACTTCTGACACCTCAGAGACCACCCCCAGTCACACACTTCCTCCAACCAAGCCACGCCTACTCTTGCAAGTCCATACCTCCTTACCGTGCCACTTCCTGTGAGTCTAGGTGATCATGTTCTTTCAAACCATCTCAGTGTACCTACATAATTACAAGAATGGATTCATTAGATTGGTTCATTTAATCAGAGGTAGAATAGCCCTTCAATGACCATCTATCTGTAGCTTTGGGAGCCAGGGCGCCCAGTAGCTGCTTAGTTCATGAGATGGAAAACTCCCGAATGAGGCCAGTCAATTGCGTGGTCCTAATCTGAGCCTGAAGTCCTGGGAGCCCTTTTGAGAGTCACAGGTGCAAGGTTGTTATCACAAACTGGAGGAGCTGCTTACTGCTGTCCACAAGTGATAAGAAAAAAAAAATACATTCACTGCTTCAAAAATGTCAGGTTACCTCTGTGTGCAAGCTTTTTGGTTTTTGTCCAATCCAGGCCTCTAATGGATGGCGCCACCCACAGTCGGAAGAGCCTACCTCATTCAGTTCATTGAGACAAATGCCAATCTTTCTTAAAATGCCTTAGTACTACACCCAGCAGTGGGTTTTTACTAATTTTTTAAAGGCCGTCTTAATCCAGTCGTGTTAACAGCTATGATTAGCCATCACACCTCTGCCAAAAGGCCCTTCACGGTGTATCATCTCCTGATGTCCTTATTTGTCTTCAGGCCACACATTCAGGCCTACCCACATTTTGAACTAACTCTTGTAAAGTTCAGGGGAAGTTACAGCACATGTTGTCCTCCACATCCATTGTAATGTCTCTGTTTTCCTCTCAGCTAGTGTTTGTAAGCACGCATGTGCGTGCTTGGGAAGGGGGATGGGGCATTTACTGCAGACAAATGTTTGGACGGTCAAGACCTAGTAAAAGAATGGAGGAACAAAATACACGCTAAAAATAGGCGTCGTTGGTCCAGATTTGGCATTCTGAGAAGAATTTATACCCCTTAATGATCTCTGCTTTCTTTGAACAAGTATAGCTTTAGGCAATTAAAAACAGAAAAGTGCTTTAACCAAATTGACAATTACTTTTAGTATACAAATTAAGAATTTTTTTAGTATACTTGGTACACTGTGTACTCATCAAAGAAAAGTACAAAAAGTAAAAACTCTTTGTTAAAACCGCCAACGTGTGCTCTTCATTAGCACCACCAGTGCCTAACTAGGAAAAACGAAAAGTTGCCCTTCTTCCTCTGGTTCTTCTTAGTGTTGAGATGGTGTATCTGGAGGACTTGAAATGGATTGCAGTTAGAAAATCAAGTTTCTTTTGCTCTTTGTTTCCCTTTGTAGTTTCGCCTGTAAGTGCCCCTGACTGATACTGAATATCATCCAGGGCAGGGAGTGTAGGTCAGTAATACAACATGCTGCTACTAAATATTGTCTGACTGAAGGCGCTGCCCTCTACCCCCTAGATGCCTAGAACCCACTCCACTGATAAGCAGCTGCCTCCAGAAATTACCCAATATGTGGTGCTGAGGAGGAAGAGGGAAGTTGTGAGATCTGAAGCTCTCCCTTGCCGTACCCCTATCTATTGATCTATATGAAACCTAAAAGTGTCTAGGCAAAGCCCACGTGACTCCCTAAGAGCTATCTAATAAAAGACTATTGTGCAGAATCAAGGTGGCTTTCTTTTCAAGATGACATCACCATTTCTGCTCTGCTTCATTTCTGCCATTTCCCCTCAGTGGTGCCTTCTCCAGTAATCTGAAATGGCTGAGGAGTGAAGATGCCATGGTTTTGAAATAGAAGAGGGAGGTAGGAACCATCCTTTCATAATGAAGGGGTAGAATAAAACCAATCCTGTTTTTACCTTTTGTTGTGGTGGCAAAAAAAAATTATAAAGCGAAGTTAATAATGTCCCAGGCTTCCCTAATTATGTTTTCACATCTGGGGTCAAATCTTGGACCTCATACATTAGAGTCAAGTGCACTGCCTCTGAGCTACATCCTAGCCCCGTTTACATTTTATTTATCTTTATTTGACGTGAGACAGGGTCTTTCTGTAACACAAGCTGCCCTTGAACTCACTATGTAGTTAAGTACAAGCTTGCCTCAAATTCATAAACTTCCTGCTTCCACCCCCTAACAGACAGGCACTTTTATCCCTGGCTCATAATACATCTTAAAGAAAACTTATGAAATATTGCTTCCTAATATTATAAAGGTAGAAGTAGTAAAACCTTCTCACTTTAAGACTACTGGTCCAACCAAATGAATGCAACCATTCTCTTGCTAGAGAACTGTATCCCTTGTCATGTTGCCTCATTTTCTCCTTGTCTGTATGATTCTCTGCTTCATATCTGCTCATGACTGGAAGACGTGGCCACGGTAAAGATAATTAGACAGGCCTGCTTTTTCAAGGCTTGAGTAGTTAATCACTAGGATTCTGACATTTTGAGAATGCTATGTTGACCTTGTTCTTATTCTGTCATGAGAATTAAGTACTGAGAAGTGTGCCAGAGCGAGTCACCAGCTTAGTCAAGATTCCTTTTTACCATTTCTTAGCATTTTCTTCTTTTCCGTTGATAAAGATATTGAATCTTTTCTTATAATTATTATTAGTTGCTATCTGAACTGTTGAAGCACACACCCCTTTAATCCGTATTTTGTTGTTGCATTAAATCAAAGTAGGAACATGCAAGATTCTGTCCCGGAACACTTAATCTGCCTTTAAAAAGAAGTAAGATTTATTTTGCAATGAGCTATGAAATAAACCCACTGACAGTCTTGGGACTTCACTGACAGTGGAAAAAATGCCTCCATTTAATCATATTTCATTCAGCAGTTGCTTTTGGAATCCCACGGAGAAATCGTAGTTCTGTCCCTGGGGGACATTATCTACTTCCTGCAATTACTTTCCCTTCCAGAAAGGTATCTAATGCAAGCATTGTCTGAAAAGAACTCAGTACATAGCTCTGTGTCTTGGAGTCCTGCCACATAGGATTCTGTGGTGGGGGATTCTGTTACACAAGTGGAGGGGAGTTCTATGACATGAAGTCTTCTGTGACGTGGGGTTCAGCGGCTTGGGGCTTTATGATGTGGAGTTCTGTAAAGTGAATTGCTGTGACGTAGGGTTCTTTATTAGGAGCGCTGGTGACATAGCATTCACTGGTGCTGATCCAGCAGTCTGTAACATGTTCCTCTGTGATGTGTGACTGTGTGACATGGATTACCATGAGCACACAGTCTGTGTGAGGATGGCTGGTCCCAGAGATTGAGGAGGATTCAAAATTTGAGTCTTTTAAAGCATTTGTGGGCTGGAAGAGACAGGGTCATGAACAAAGCCAATGGCTAAATATAGGAAATATGCAAATAAATAGTCCAGACTCCCAGGGCAGGTTTAGTTTTGATGTTAAGCAGCAAAGTAGCTCTAACAGGTTCCTGTGTAAAGCTATAAACAGGAAAGGATTAAGAATATGCCAATTAAAAGACGAATGTGTTTTACCTCTGGAGTTTGCTGTTTATGGAAAAAATGATAAACATGTCAGAGCAAACATTTTGTATAGTTAAAATTATAGAATTTTGTAGCTCAGAAAAAGAAAAATGTAGTCCTTTGTCTTGATGTGTCTAATTCAGAATTCTTTGGAAGGAAATTTTAGAAAGCTAGCTGTCAGTTGGCTATGGTAGCTGATGCCTATAATCCCAACACTCAGGAGGCTGAGGCAGGAAGAAATCAGGTTCAAAGCTAGCCTGGGCACATAGTGAAACCCTGTTTAAAGAACAACCAATCCATTGGACAGTAGATGTTTTCTCTTAACAGTTTCTAACTAGCAAAGAATCCATGGCCATAAACTCAATGACCTGATTGAAAATCAACCCAGAAGGCAGAGGAAAGAATGAACAGAGACTAATCAGATTTAAATGTTATCTCTAAAGTAAATGTCATATGTATTATTCTTCTGTGTTCCTATGGACCAGGTTTTATGGAAATGTCCATTAGTTGGGTGACACTGGGTCAGAAACACATACATGTGTGAAGTTTATCTGCTGGCAAATTGGGAATTTGGATCATCAATTCTCACTTCCAAAGCTATAGTCCCAATTAAATTGTATTCTTACTGTGTCACAATAGAACTTAAATCTTAAAAACAAAGTGAAGCTCGTGGAGGATGGATTTCTAAGATGACCTTCAGTTCTGTGATAAAATCTCAGGGTTGGATTAATTTCGTGTCGTCAGGTTAGAAAAAAAGCTGGCTCCCTAGACGGGGGAATCACCTGTCAGGGAAAATAACTGGGAGGACCCAAAGGGAAATGTGGATTATTGATGTTTCCTTCACCTCTCTTTGGGGAAGAGGTGTTTGTAGGTGTTCCTGAGAGATGCTGTTCTGGGGGTGAGAGCCTGGGAAGCAGGTTTCTCTGTGGGATCATCCCGCAGAGGTGCAGCAGTACCTAGTGGCTCATGAGGAGTGTGCGGATTACACACGCAGCATATGTAATCCAAACACTGGAGAAATGAACGAAGCCCGCATGCAGCAGATTTGGCGTCCATTCTTCCCTTAATTTCTGCATCTACACTAAGCAGCTAGGTGTGCCTAAGAGAAGTAGGTGGGGATTTCAGGACCTTTCCTTCAAGAAATAGGCATGCGTGTCCCTTACCTTTGCCTGCTGCAGCCCAGAATTATGGGAGTGTTAATGATATTTGGATACCCATCTCTGCCTGAAGTAGGAGATACTGCTGGGCAGAAAAAGCCAGAGTCAGATAACTTTGTTATGTGTCCTCACCACACTTGGATTCCTACCTCCCCACTTCTATAGGGAGAGAAATAGATCTGACGCTGTCTAAACCACCCTTCCTTTGTCCTTTTTACTCACTTAGTGGTAATCTTAAACCAAGCTAGAATATATGCAGTATGATTAGAAACTGGATCCCATTCTTTTAATTTATATTTAATAGTTATTTGCTCGGTTTATGTCAAAACTAAGCAGGGTCTTTACTTAAAACAGATACCAGTCACCCAGTGTAACTGGTTGTGTATGGACTGCCAATAAATATGAGATGGAATTTTGTCTCCTAAACAATTTTCATTGATGTGAAGAAAGAGAACATTCAAGTATGTGCACACACACATTATTAATCCATCCATATGCAAATGCATATGTGCCTACAAAGTATAGAACACTCGATTGAAACAATCCAATCACAGAAAATCAGTTTAGTACAGGAATCAAAAGAAGAGCAAAGATAATAAGACCCTTAAAGGAGCAGCTGAAAGACACAAGAATTTAGGCAGAGAACCCTACACTTTTAATTTTAAATCTTTAATCCTAAAGATTAAAAGAAAAGATTAGACAGGTGGCAGCAAGAGAGACCGTGGATTGAAAGAAAAAGCAAGTCAGGTAGCTATCATTATGGTCACAGTCAATTATCCAAGAACCTTTGGCTGGTGGACAACCCTTTCTCTGGTTGTGATGAAATGCACAGGTTTCTGAGGGAGTTCTATTCTTCTCCTGGCTGCATTTTCAGGAAAACTGTGCAAATGTCTGGATGTACTGTGAATCTTCACAGTCTTTCTTCTACTCATAGTTCTGCTTTCAAACGACATGAGTGGAGAGGCAGGTAGCTTGTTTACTTATTGATAGCCTTGCTAGTGACGATGGGATAGTAAGGGCACTTAAAAGTGACTGAACCTGGACGTGTTTTAAAAGGAGCTGTGTAATACAGGGAAGCGTGGCAAGCTGTTTATATAGGACTAGGTGGACAGTCCAGACGCTGAGAAGGAGAAACGTGGAAGTCAGATGGACTGCGGTGAGAGACTTGAATTGGATCCAGTTGGAAAGCATAGGAATCAGAGCATGAAGTGACCCAAATGGAAGGCAAAAATAAAAATGCCTTTATATGCATGGCAGGAATTTCTGTGTTAGAAACCCAAAAGGTCTGTTTTTAACAAATTTTCCAGAGCAGACAGTGAGTTCATCGGGATTTTAGGGTTGAGATGTATGGGTAAAAATCAGTTATTTTGTTATGTACCAAGGTGAGGCACTAGAATTTGAAATAACACATATACACACAAAAAGACATTTCTTGTTGATAAATTTAGTGAGATATCTTAGTCAGATATGTGTGGAATACTACTATAAGAAATCAAAGAAGATCTAGAGGATTTTGGAGCTATTTGTGTTTATGGGTCGGAAGAATCCATATTGTCAAGATGTTTCTTCCCTATTAAATTATACATTCAATGTAATCCCAGGAAAAGTTCCAGGACACTTTGTTTTTTGAATGCTGATAAACTGGTTTAAGGATGTACATGATAGTTCAAAGATCTGATCATAGTCAAAATGACAAACTGAAGCTGAAGAAGCTTCCTTACCTGGCTTTGAAATTACTATAAAACTGCAATAATGAAGAAAGAATGTTTTTGGAAAATGGAATTGCACATATAGGTCACTGGGAATAAATAGAGCAAGCAGGTTTTTATGAAAACACAAGAATGACCCAGTGGGGAAGTAAAGTCCATAGAACAAATGGTCTTTGAGCAAATGCGTGTCCATGTGCAAACATAAATGAAACTCGAACAAGGAACTTATGCCTTATACAAACTGTTAACGCAAGTGAGTTGCCATTAGCTAAAAATGAGTGACAGCCATGAATGTAAAATGCAAACCAATAAAACCTGGCTTACAAAAACAAAATTAGTGCTAGGGAAGTGACTCGGTCAGAAAAGTCCTTGCTACTCAAGCAAATCTGAGTTTGACCTCCAGAACCCATGTGGAAAAGCTGGATGAGGTGGTGCGTGCTTTTCAACCCAGCACTGGGGAGGCAGTCACAGGTGGAAGCCAGGGCCTCTCTGGTCAACCAGCCTAGTCTACTGGGTGAGCTCCAGGCCAAGTGAGAGTCCCTGTCTCAGCAAACGATGTGGAATGCTCCCATAATTGCCCCCCCACACACACACATTCACACACAAAGAAATTTTGAGTGATTTTGTATTCTAGCTGTAACATCAAAAATATGATTTCTGAAAGAAAATTTTGATAAAATACTAACAGTGAAGAGTTTGTGTCATGTGAGTCATCCTCGCAAGAATGCAGGGGAATCTCATTGGATCACGTGCTCGTTCAGTCCCAGTCCAACTGGTCCTGGTGAACTCTCATTAGATCAGTCCCCTTGTATCAGTGGGTGAACGCACTCCTCACGGTCCTGCCTTTCTTGTTCATGTTCTCCCTCCTTCTGCTCCTCATTTAGACCTTGGGGGCTCAGTCCAGTGCTCCAATGTGGGTCTCTGTCTCAATCTCCATCCATCAACGAGTGAAGGTTCCCTCTGGTCTTGCCTTCTTTGCTCATGTTCTCTTTCCTTCTGCTTCTCGTTTGGACCTAGGGAGTTAAGTCCAGTGTTCCAGTGTGGGTCTCTGTCTCTATCTTCATCCATCGCCAGATGAAGGTTCTATGGTGATATGCAAAATATTCATCAGTATGGTTATGGGCCAAGGCCAGATCAGGCACCCTCTCCTCTGTCCAGAGAACAATCTGGGGATCTCTCCTTGGACCTGGGATCCCCTTTATAATCAAGTCTCTTAATCTGGCCGGATTCTCTGAATGTGGCTGGCACAGGATCTTTCTGAAAAGCCATTAACAATGACACTGGGACTTGTTTCCTCTGTATATACTGGAATTTTGGGATCCAGTCTGTTTGGATGCTCACCTTCCTGGACCTGGAGGGAGAGGGGAGGAACTTGAACTTCCCACAGGACAGGAAATCCTGACTGCTCTTAGGGAGGGAGAGGGAGGAGGAGAAGGAGTGGGGGGAGTGGGAGGGTGTTGGGAGGAGGGGCAGAAATGGAAACTTTTATAAATTAATAAACTTTAAAAAAAAGAATGCAGGGGAACAGCATGAGCTGTGGGAAGATACTTGGAAGCTTTTCTGAGAAAGGAATTCTATACAGAATATACAAAGATTCAGTAACTGTCAGTAAGAAAGTAGTCTTTTTTAAAAAAATTGCAAGAAGGAGACACTGCAGGGTGGCTATATATATGAACAATGCTTGGCATCCTTTGTTACATATGAACTGTAAATTTATATCCCTGAGAAATATCACTGTACTTTCAAAAAGGCAAAGGGAGACAGTACCGAATCCTGTGAGGATACAGTGGTCACTCTCTTTGGAAGACAATTTGGCAGTTTATTATGAAACTAATTACCCTCTTAGCACCTGATCTAACAATTCTGTTTGGAAGTAAAAGTGAAAACGTGTGTCTACACAGCAATCTTTGTGGAAATTTTTATAGAAGCTTTATTCTTTGTAGCTCCAAACTGGAAGGAGCGATCTTTTCAATGAATGCATGGATAAACTATGAGGAATAGAATAGAATACTATTAAGTGAGTGTCAAACCAGGCAGGCACATAGATGAACCTTACGTAAAGTCAGCCTGTCTGAAAAGGCTGCGGTTTTGATATGTTCATTTGTGTGACAATCTAGAACAGACAGAGGCATCGTGATGGGAAAGTGATGATTAGTTAATGTTCAGATTGAACACATCAAGCACTCGAAGAGCAGAGACAACTTCCTGAAGCAGGTGAAGGAGAATGACCAGAAGAAAAAGGAAGGGCACCTGGGTTCAGCTGAAGCACCAGCCTGCTCCACCCAGAGAAGCACACTTTGTGAGGACTAACGGAATGGAGCCTGAGCTGCTGGAGTCCATTCCTTACGAATTCATGGCCTGAAGTACAAAAAGAAATAAAAGACCTAGACTGTAAAAAAAAAAAAAAAAGAAATAAAAAGAAAAAGAAAAGGTGTAGAAGGCACTGTAAAGAGGAAACACAGTGGATGTTCTTAGGGTAGGAGGCAATATGTAGTAACACCAGAATTGCAGGCATGTGCAAATCTGTACATTTTTACTCCCAAGAAGGAACCTTAGTGAATTCAGATTTTTAAACATCAATTCGGAGACTAAAGACATCTTTGCAGAGAATGCAGATTGTAATAAGTTTTTAACTGTATCACAGAAATATGAAACAACTTTGATTAAGGGAGTTAGGGAAAAACTTCTGACTTAGGTAGCTTTGGGAATAAATGAAATCTATAAAATTAAGAACAAAAATACCTAGTCAGTAAAGTTGTTTCCCACTGGGCAGTGGTGGTGCAAACCTTCAATCTGGGAACTGGGGAGGTAGAGGCAGGCAGATCTCTGAGTTCCAGACCAGCCTGATCTACAGAGAAACCCTGTCTTGCAAAGCAAAACAAGAACAACAAAACCAACCAAACGAACCAACAACCAAAACCAAAACATTGTTTCCCATAGGGATGGGAGTTGACGACTCCAAAACCACTGTACTATGTACTAGAGTTGAGTATATAGAGATGAGCTGTGGGATCAAGGTTTGTCACCATGGAGATGCGTAGTTGTCCCTTAAGAGGCATAGGCCTAGAACGACGCATGTGTTCATGGACTCTAGCTGTAGACAGTGGTGTGAACCCATGTTTAGTTTCTATCTGTGCAGATGGATAAATATGGGAGCAGCTGGAGGTGTGGGTGGTTGTGGGGGAGTTAATTAAGACATTTTCACCCTTTATGCACTGAGCAGACCAAGAAACTATGGCATCTTAGTAGAAATGAGAGAGTTTAGCCATTTCATGTCAGTTTCAAATGCCGGTTTCCAAGGAGAAATAAAGGACTAAAGCTGGAAACAGTCATTTGAAGATGATTTGGAGTACCTACCAATGTCGGGAAGAAAGTACGCAAAACACAGCAAGGGAGCTATAACAAAGGAACGCAGGAGTCAATGAAGGAGACTTAATACCCAGAGCTTGGAGCACTTTAAAGCAACAAAAATAATAATCTAACATAGAGTTGTATTCAAAGTATAAGGTGACGATTGGTGGAATCTTGCTATTATTTTCAATGAAAAAAGTAAGCAGATGATTTAGAAAAATGATAACTTCCTCAAACAGAAGAACCCCATATAATTGATTTACAAAATGTCACTCAGGGCAGCTAACTTCCTAGCTCTTAATGGAAGCGTCTCAGAGTCTTTTCCTTCCAGGCAGTGTGTTCTAAATGAAGATACAAAAAAATTGCTTTAGACTTGAGAAGCCTGGGAAGCAGCCTCCGGCAGAAATAGCACCAATTGTCATTATTAAGTCATATCGATGACAAGCACCTTGGATAGAATGCAGTGGAAAGGCTCTAATGGCTCTTGTAGGACTTGGGTGCAGGTCAGTGTTAGAGAATTGCGAAGCCCTGGCTGGCCCTGGCGTGGAGAGAGAGAAAGGTAAAAATAGGGGTAGATGCAAATTGTAATGGTTATCAAACACCAGGAAAACCTGGGAAACACTAGCAGTATAGGAAGATAGGAGACCTGAATGTCGTGTCCTCTTGAACGGGATTGTGTCACAGAAAAAAAGATAATGGGTCGGGGCAAGGACATCAAAGTGTCAATGTCAGTTTATTAATTATACCTAAGTACCATATTACTGTAAGATATTAACCATAGGGACCATTGAATTTGTTATATAGAAGTTCTGTGGACATATATTTATATTGCTGTATTTTCTATAAATTCCAAACCATTAAAAAATGAAATTTTCTTTTTTCTTTCTTCTTCTTCTTTGTTTTAATGGGCCAAGGTTGAAAGTAGGATGTAGTTTGTCAAAAGCTGGGGTGGAGAGCAGATAATAAAGAATTATATGATGTGGGCATAATTTTAATTTTGAGAAGCTAAAAGACTCTGTGAAGGGTGACAGCGATGGCTGCCCAGTGGTCTGGACGCCCTTAATATTACTGATTTGTGTACTTAAAATGATTAAAATGGTAATTTGTGAGTTAAGTGTATTTTATCACAATAAAAACCTTTGAAAATTTCCTAAAATAGAGAAAACTAGTGAAAAAGAAACCACAGAGAGACTGAAAATGACATTTGAAAAAATTTCTAAGAATGTAGGGTGACGGAAAAGATTGGTGGGTGAGATCCAACTACTTTACCAGGTTTCTGCTAAGCACACAGCAGTGCTCAGGGTTTAGACTCTGTTTATTCATTTGTAAATATTGCAAACCTACCCCCACAAAACACCACTAAAAAACAAACAAAATTATTTTAGAAAATTAAAGTGGGTGTTCTGTATGGAAAGACAGAACAAAAGTTAGAGGCCCAATATACTTGGGTCTACTGGGAGAAATAAGCTTGATATTGCACTGTATCTACTTATACATTATTATTAATAATTTCAACATGATTGGATGCCAATATTCTTCCTTTCCACTATGAGCTGGCTCAAGATCATTGTTTCCAGTCACTGGCTCAGATTAATTAGGAACATGAAAATGTCTATACACATGAAAATACAGCAGCAATTTTTAGAGAGACCATAATATTTAAGCAAACCTAGTAAATCTTATTTATGTTAATGAATATTTGTTATATTTTTAAATGATTTATTAGCACATATCAGTGTCTTAATTAGGGTCTCTATTTCTGTGAAGAGACACCATGACCCTGACAACTCTTATAAAGGAAAACATTTAGAGGGTGGCTTACTGTTTCTGAGTACTAATCCATTGTCATCATAGTGAAACATGGTGGTGTACAGGCAGATCTGCTGCTAAAGAATAGACCTACATCTTGACTCACAGGCAACAGAAAGTGATCTGAACATTGGGGGTAGCTCAAGCATATATGAGACCTCAAACCCTACCTCCACAGTGACATACTTCCTCCAATAAGGCCACATCTACTCCAACAAAGCTACACTTCTTAATACTGCCATTTTTTGGAGACTATTTTCTTTCAAACCACCCACTTCAAAAAGATACTACACTGGAAAAGCTGGTAGCTGACTTAGGAACATAACCATAAATGCTGAGAAGGGACGCTGACTGTATACTCCACAGGTCTTTATACAGTCAGTGCAGTCAGTTGACCCAAGTATTGAGGCTTCTGGAGGCTGGAGACTCCATTACACAGCAAAGCATGAGTTACACAGGCAACTGAATATGGATCTTAAAACGCTTCACACACACAGTGAGTGGTCTCAGTTTCATCTCAAAAACATGGAGATAAAATTGTGTCTTCTCCTCTAAGATGTTTTTTCATTTCCTGGTGTTCTATATGTATACGGTTTTCCTTAGGACTGAGATTATGATGTCTGCCATTTTAGAAGAATATATTTATTATTTGTGCCATGTAATTATTTGAGTATCATATCTTCTATTAAAAAAAATAAAAGTCCAGGATTTAAACAGATTAACATACACAAAAGCATTTCTCGTCTACTAAGTAGTCCAGGATAGGTGGTTCTCCTAAAAGGTAGCTTTCTTCTACTGATGATTCAGGTAGACTCTAATCTATCTACAGCATCTTCTAGGGTCTCCTCATCTTTCCTATGAAGAAAGAAGAGGACAGGATAAGACCAGATATGGCCCTTACCTTTCTTTGATTCCTCTTTTATTTCTGAGCACTACTCAAATGCCCACAAATGCCAGGGTTGCTGGGAAACCCAACTCATGATGCAGAAAGGATTTCCTCACAGTTCTCTGCAGTGTGCACAGGAAAGTGCCAATAGTGGTGGTCGTGGGTTACCTCTGCCTTAAGATATGCACAGGTTCATCAAATATTTACTTTGAGACGGGGCGGTGGTGGCACACACCTTTAATCCCAACACTTGGGAGGAGGCAGAGGCAGGCAGATCTCTGTGAGTTTGAGGCCAGCCTGGTCTAAAAGAGCTAGTTCCAGGACAGGCTCCAAAACTACAGAGAAACGGTGTCTCAAATACCCTGCCCAAAAGAGAAGAAGAATTTACTGTGAAGATCCACATCCTTCTGTGGGGTAAAGAGAATAGCCATCGCAATGAAGCGCATACAACATCACCATTCAAATGGTGACAATTTACCCCTCAGTTTTCCATGTCCTGTAAGTGGGTTAGTAAGAATCCCATCAGAGCATGTTTTGTAAGGCATCCAGGTATGATTACATATTGTTGAGCTGATGTTAAAGAAATCACTAGGGTCACATCATTAAATAGCATTTAATGAAACAATGAGTCTCTTCGAGCTGCATCCTTGTTCTTTAAAAATAGACTTGCAAAATGGACACATAATGAAGTCAGACTCTGTTGTATTTGGAATTAGCTTTCTTTATATTTGCATAGATACTTTCTATCATATCGATTTTTAGCTATAAATTTTATTTAAGAACACCACCTGATCATCATGAGGATGTTTCAATAAGGTGATTATTCATAACAAGAAACCAGGTATGGCTCATGTATGTCAGCAATCATAATTGCCCACCCAGAAGTTCTCAAACTGAAAGAAACACTTGAATCATTTGTAGGATTTTGTTAAGATCCAGACTGTTGGTTCTAGCCCCCTAGAGCTCCAAGCTAGGGGATTTTGGTGGTACCCAGAAATTTGTTTCTAACAAACTTTCAGATGATATACCAAAGGGGGTGAAGGGCTACACTCTGAAAGGTACCTGTCAAATAATAACAACAGAGTGAAGGGGGAAAGTTATGAAATCTGTGTACTTTCTTTGAGGTTGGACTATTTGCTGTGGCCTAGCTTTTGTAATACAAAAATAATAACGCCGAAAGACATACAGTGCTTAAGACTCAGGTTAATTTAATTCCATAATCATAAGACAGAATAGGTCCAATTTTGGTACTGAAGAGGTTTCTGTACTTAATTTTGACTGACCCACATAGAGCGAATGTGATTCATCTGACTTGTGACTGAAAATCCCAATAACCTAGGACATTCAAAACGACATATATATTTGCAATGCGGCCTAAATGAAAGAAATGGACCTACAGAAAAGTAAGAAAGATTAGGTCAGAGGGAAGCAAGCAGTCATCTGCCTAAATGTTAAGGCAAAGAACAAGAAAATGACAGAAATTTTAAGAAAAGGCAAGATAGAATAGTTTCCCTAAAGAGTAGTCCAATGTTTGAGCTAAATAGGGTTTTGTTTTTGTTTTTGTTTTTCTGCTGGGAGAAGAGAGGGAGCTTGATGTTCTCTCTCCTCATCTCGCAATATAGGGGATGAACCAGGACGTGTGCAGGCCAGACAAGTGCTCCATCACGAAGCTACATCTCTAGAGTTACCTAGCCAGTCTTTATATTTACTTTTTAAAAATAATTCTGAGGGAGATTTATTATTTTGCTTTATTTTTATCTGCACAGAAAGAAATACATTTTTCAAGATTGAAAATGGTGATCTGTCCTCTTGGGAACTTGAAGGCTATGTTAAGGATTCATGAATTATTTCTTTTGAAAAATTATAGACACAGGGATAACAGCGAGGCTGGTCGATATTTAGGTTGCAAGAGAGATTATAAGATTCAAAACGCTAGAGGATAAAGTACTTTTATCACGACATAAGTTGTGAAGTGAATAGATACAAAAGCAAAATGCATCCTCTTTCGAGAGTTCGAGGCCGCAGGGAATCAACAGATAGGACTCATATCCAGAGCTGATCACCGATGATGGTGCTTAGCGGAGTTCTGCTTAAAGACTGTGATCTGGAACCACAAAAACATCTCACAGTAACTGGACATACTAAGTGACTCTTTCTTCCCACTGTTGTGTCTTTGACGAAAGAACCATCTAAGATAGTAATTATTTTCCCCTAGCTATCTTTATACATGGATGTTGTTAAAAAAAATGATAATATATTTCATTGAAAAGAAGGAGAGATACAAAGAAATTCTCCCTGGCACTGAGCCTGTGCCATCTCCTCCCGTCCCCCCTTGGAATAGTTCCACCGTCAAATGTTTCTTAGTTCATCTCCCGGTTTAGAATTTGAGAAAAGTCATCCAAGGACTTTGTTTATTTGTTATGCCTGGCTTTGTGGCACCATTCAATGAATTCTCTGTTCTCAAAGTGCTCCTTTGCTGTGACAAGGGGGAAGTTCAGGTCAGCGCATGTGCAGAAACCTGATGTGAGGTGCACTGACCGGTTCTTTCTCAGCAGATATTCAAGGGACCCTGCTGTAACAACTGCTCCCACTGTTAGTCAGCCTGCAGGAGCGCAGATGGGCATGCATGTAGTCCTGGAAGCTGGCTTCCTGTTCTTGCTTACACCACTCGTATTTCCCATAGCACCTGCCTCCATGCAGGGGCACATGCCAATGGCTGACCTCGGCATGATGGGCTTGCACTAGGAGTTTGCACATCTAGCACCTGTGCTCCATAGTTCCTCCTCCCTCCTCTCATTCCTTCTTTCCAAAAGAAATTTATACATACAATAGAAAAACATAGAAAGTAAGACAGGGAAACTCTTTTAAATCTTTGGTTGTGTTTTTGTAATTTTTTTTTTTTTTTGGTTGTTCTTCCCCTCCCGGTACCTCCCCCCCCCCAGCTGTATGTTTTTTCTCAGGGTGCAGTTTTACTCAAGAGTCCTCTGGTCTCTGCCACTTGTTCTTAGTCTGACTCCTTAACTGTCTTTTACTCTTTTCCAACTTCCGGTTCTTTAACATTTGAGTGACTCTATGCTTCACCGCCCGCCCCCTCCCCCCCAGTTGAATAAAATAAAGTACCTGGTGTCCTCATTTTTCAGCATATTCAAATGAAGGGAGTGAGTGGGAGAATTTATCAGCCTTCTCCTAAAGGTCAAGCCAAGGGTGTGCTAAGGAAGACAAATGTCTGCTATTAGTTGCCCTTGTTTGTTTTCTTTGGCCTTCCTGTTCTGGGCAGTAATTGGGGCAAACACTAGGTCTTATAAAAAAGTTTTCACAACTTATTACTTCCTTTCTCTTTGTCAGAAGGGCAGACGGGAGCAGTTCCGTGGTTCCCTGTGCAGAAGTTCAAGGACAGTGTGAGGAGACTATTCACTTTCCCCTCACTGGTGGTAATCCACTACCCACCTTCAGAATTGTCCACACCTGATTCTGAAGGTGGAAATTTCTGCTTTCCAATTAGCTGTATAGGGCCTTGAACACTCCCTTCCCCATTCCACACTGGCTAACAACCTTATTTCGTGAGGAGTTGTGATCCTCATTTCTCTGGGTCATGCCCGCTGGATCCTACCACCCTTAGTGCTTTTATGTAAACACTTGCATTGCCTTGAATTTTATTCGATAAGTGTTGAATTTGAGCATTTCATGATTACGAGGTTCTTTCTGTTTTTAATGCAGAGTTCTCCTCTTAAAAGCAAAAACCGAACAACGTTTTTTGATACTACAATGGCATTATTTCTCCCTTCTCTTTTCTCCCTCCAGATTCTCTCATATACCCACCTTCACTTTCCTTCAAATTCATGGGCTCTTTTTCACTAATCATTATTGCGTCTGTGTAGATATTTGTATCTACCATATCTCTAATTGACAAAGAAGTAACTGTATTGATTGAATACAACGTGTTGTCATGGCGTGTGTACATATTTGGATCTAGCTAACGAATGGCTCCATGACCTCCTGTCCATTCCAGCTCCCCAGAATTAGAACATTTTAAGTTTGTATTTTCTCAGTTTTGAAATGTAAACTCTTTCATTTTTTTTTCTTAGCTGCTTTGCTCATCTTCCCTCGTCCCATTCAGAATCCGTCATCACTATCCAGTCCCTTCCTAATAAGTGATAATATAAAATTAATAGGATTTGCAAAAAAACCTAGAAAAGTATTATTTGTATATGTTTTTAGAAATATCTTCATGTTTTTTCAGGAGTTTAAAAATGTTTTTCTTTATTTTTTGAATTTGAACATATACCCAATCATGTTTATCTCCTCTTCATCTCCCCCTCCAGGTTCTCCATGATCCCCCAACATCCTCCCTTCCCAACTTCATATCTTTTTGCTTTTGATCATCCACCCAGTCCAGTTAGTGCTACCCATGAATCATTTTTATTCAGCTTTGGAATAAAGTTATATGTATACCATTATGTTCTGTTTTTTTCAGAGAGAAGTTGGAGTGGGTGGTAAAACCAAAATCCATCCTTAGCAAGCAGAAGTCACACAGTGGCTATGAATATGTTTCCTTTTAGCTCTGAATAAGACAAAATTAAGTCTGACTCGGGGATTAGGTAAATGAATACTTTTTATAGCTTTGATGTTCTTAGTAGGAAATATTCCTCCCCTAAAATCAAGCTCCTTCTCTTAGATAATGATGTGGCCATGCTTTTGATAAAAGTGTTTGCACATTAGAGTGGATAATTTGTTTCCATGTGTCTATTTATCAGGAATGGTCAAAATAATTTTTAATCTAAGGATGGTACAAGATGAACGGCAGAATACTAAAACAGCATTTGGACTTAGGAAATGCTCATTGGGTGGGCATATAATAATGATGGTTTAAAACATGCAGAAATAGAGTAAGACCAAAAAAAATAATTAATAGCAGTAAATATGTATGATTCTGGCTGATCGCTTCAAGTTTAACATTCTTTTCTAAACTATTTATAAATGATAGCAGATCTGTTCCTCCAAACTGATCTCTCCCAGCCCATGCAAGAAGCAGTATCTAAAAGGTGTATTAAGGCAGGAAAACCAGGGGTAAGAGCTGCCAAAGCTGGACAAGCAGGTGGGAGTGGGGACCAGCAAGGCTGAATTTGCTGCTTAATTTCTAGTCTTAATTTATGCTCCACTGAGAGCTCCAGAACAAAACTTGTACCAGGAACTTTGTTCTGCCCTATGGCCAGATTGCCAGGCATCCTGCTTCTGCAGCTGTCAGTCAAGAGCTCAGAGGTTGCTTGAGAGTACATATCCTTCCAGCACTTCCTCCTGTCTCTCTCCTTCAGTGAAATGTGTCTAGCGGGTCAAAGGTAATCAAAGATCACAAATGCCTGCTTTGAGAGTAAAAGAGACAGTGGTCGGTGGTGTCGAGCTAGAGAAGGGGCTGGGCAGGGAGCCAGCTGAGCAGCAACAGAAGCGAAATGTCCTGACGAGATGAAAAGCAACCTGGGACTACTTGAGTTTTCCCAGAGTGCTTTGTGCTTGCCTTAGTGCTGAGGCTGAGCCACTGCCGAATCAAAAACAAAAGCTTACTTTACTTACTCGACTTACTTCAGGAGAACCTTAGGGCCGATGTATTGATTGACTCTGAGTGTTCTCCTCAGGAAAATTCATTAAGTTTCATTGTCCCCATTAGCTTCCCTACTCCATATGGCACAAATTAGCATTTGAAAAAGACTCAGTTTGATTCCTCTGCCTTGCCAGAAAACTCAAAATGATCTTAAGAGGTAAGACATGTCAGAGGAAAAAGAAGCATTTTATGTATGTGTATATATACATATGTGTATGTATATTTACACATAATAGTTACATTGTATAAGCACATATATGTGTCATCTTAAATAGATTAACTCCTCACATAGTCAAAATGTCATATACGATAAAAAGTACCTCAGAATCCTGCCGTGGCTGAAACTCAGATTCGGTCATATGAAATAAAACCCTTAGTGCTGAAATATGTGTAGTGTCTATTTTTAAACAAGTAGCTGAAGGTGAAAATTAGACAGTTCAGGTAGATTTCACCAAGTGGCTGTAAAGGTAAGGCGAGGCTGAAAGCCATTCATGTATTCAGAGATCACCGGCCCTGCCCTGATTCTGTAACTAGAGAGAAAGGGAAGTTGTATTTGGTTTCCAGCCCAGAAGTATCATGCACAGGGGTTGAATCAGAATTTCTGGAACTAAGCCAGTCATGCTCAGAATGTGGCTCTGATGCTGCCGGGCTCAGCGTAGAAATGGTTGCTTTAATCTCCAAGGCTATGTGTGCTACTGATGCACGGAGACATCCAAAGCCAACTTTTTCAAACTATTGATGCTCAGTCCCCTCAGTGCTGGGTGGACTCTTGGGGCAATTCTGTCATAAATGGATAAAGGTAGCCCATCCAAGTGTCTGGACGTCCTACCAAGCCCTGCTTAATTAGGCTTCTCTGTGGGCAGCCATTGTCTCCATTCAAGATCTAGGGCAGAAGTTCTTAAACCTTGGCTTGTATTTGAATTACCCTGAGGCTTATTGAAAAAGATTGTTGGTTCCACCCCACAGCTTCTAATACAGTAGATCTAGTGGAGGACAAAGACTTTGTATTTTCTACGTGTTCTCAAGTGGTATTGGTGTCTTGCATTGAGGGACCACATTCTCAGACCCCTGATCTTGAGACAGGAAGGAACTTAAATAGTACAAGTGGCCTGTGATAAGTTGTATGCTCAGTTATATTAAGGTAAGATTGAACAATAGAATCAGCTTCCATGACCAGAGAAATGTCGCTGACCATCATGATATAGGTGTAGACCAGAGATTGCATTTTAGATGACTCCAAAGGACAATTTAGCTACTGCTGAAATCATTTCGACTTTACAAGTGGAAGCCGCTTGTTTCCATAATAAGTCTACAGCATCTTATTTCTTTCAAAAAGACCTTTTATGGACATTGGATTCTGTGCTTACCCAAAATATTCATGAAAATAGTTCCTAGCACTCAAGAAACTATTTGCAAAATGATGGATGCCACTATCCCTGAATCTGATTAGCATGAAATGAGTAAATTCTCTCAGTACAGGAAATAACAGAAGATTGTGTGCGTGTAATCTTTATTGACATTGATAGTATTAATATTTGAGTCCTTAACAAATGTGGCACCATTCACTCCTTCTCCCTGCACCAAATCAAATATGGCACATTCTTCTATGAGCTACCTAGTAATAAGAACTAATAATATCAAACATGTTGTTCATAAAACCTCACATGTTCCTAAAATGTGTCATCTTTAGGATAGATAAAGCTATATCACATTGATTAGACACTTTTTCCTCCATTTTTTTTAAAAAATAATGTCAGCTAAATTAAGTAAAAATAAAGTCATTGCTCTCATTTGAAATGTTACCTGGGAGTAGTGTATTAGCTCTTTTCTGCTTCATAACAAATTACCACACACTCTGTGACAAATGTTTCTCTTACAGTGTCAGTTAACCAGGATCACGCCTATTTAGGGACTTGCCAGGGTGCGAGAACTTTCTTCAGGGTGGTTGCCGCACATTTAGCTCGAGTTTTGCTATCCTGGTCAGGTAGTTGCCAACATTTTTCTGCTGAGTTCCCTGTATTCTAGAGCAGTGGTTATCAACCTTCCTAATGTGCAACCCTTTAATATATTTTCTCATGTTGGCGTGACCCCCAACCATAAAGTTATCCCATTGTTACTTCATAACTTTAATTCTGTTACTGTTATGAATTGTAATGTGAATATGTAAATGCAGGATATCTGATCTGTGACCCCTATGGGAGTTGGACCCACAAGTTCAGAATCTTTTACTTAAATAGTATACAACCTAGGCTTCAGGCCAGACAGAACCCTGTTGTTCCCATCCGGCTCTCACTTCTAGGTCTCCTGCAAAGTCACCTCAGTATCACTTTTGGTTAAATCGTTAGATGGAAAGTTTTCGTAAAAGCTGCAAAATTATCTTCCCGCTGTCATCTCTCCCAGCATAATCACGAGCAAGCCAGCCTACCACGTCTGCCATATTGTCCCGCTTAGAAGCCAGTATGCTTCTGTCTGTGCTTGAACAGACACGATTATAGAAAAGTGCGGGTGCCACAGGGCCACCTTAGCATTCCCTGCTACCACAGGTAGGAAAAGTGTTGGAGTCGGTGATGAAATTGCCCGACTGGTCAATAGTAGTGGCGTATTTGTTAGCTCTCTCGTCCGCCGCAGGGAGGATTAGATACAGGTGTTGGTGTTGTCACACTGCTTAATGAGGTGACATCTGTAGATCATCTCCCACATTTTTTGGCAGATCGTCGGTCTCTGCTCTTAATAGTTCTAATTACTATTACTGTTGGTAGCGCTAATTACATGCTTTCTGTTCATTTTCACCCCCTTGAGTGATGGGGAAACTTTAATCCCATCACAATAAACTTCCATTTCTGTCTCATTGATTCGATCTTTCAACAACATTTAGCACTGATAACTTCCTCCTGGCAGATGGACTTTTCCTTAACACTGGTTATATGAGGGTGGTCTGGTGTATCATCTGACTCCTCGCAGTTCATCCCTTTCTGCCCACTTCAGATAACTAATCAATGTGAAAACCAAGCCGTTTTGGAATTCCAAAGTAGAGTCTCCTCTTTCTGTCCCTGGGTCATGTGTCAGTGGACAAGGCACAAGCAACTGTGGATTACAACCACTGCAGAGGAAAGTAGTTACGTGTTTACTAAAACAGTATAAACTGCTTCTTGCAATTAGTCCCATCAAAGTGTAGTTTAACAATGATTTACACAGTATTTACGCTTTCTCGGGCATTGTAAATAATCCAGAGAAGATAGTATCAGAGTCATTGTGCTTAGGCTACATGCCAATCACTGTGGAGTTTTGTATGTAAAGGATATGAACATCTGTGGATAGTGGTGTCCATGGAGGTTCTGCCACCAATCTGCCGCAAATATTGAGAACTGTGTATTTTGAGACAAAGTTATGTCTCCCAATGGTGATCTGGAACCCCCGAGGCTTTAAATGCATTTAGAACGCTGGCACAGGTCCTTATTCTTGCCATGCTGTCTTATGAGGCTGGAAGATAACCATGCTACCTGCTGCAGCCTGCTAAACTCTGTGACCCATTCCTTCTCCAGTGCGCTTACATGGCTTGTTTTTCTATCATTCCCCTGGGTGTTCATACCAACAGGCTCCCTTTGTCTCCATGAATTTACCATGTCATTCTTCTCTCAGGGAGACATCTATGTCTGGGCAAATGTGCTATGCTTCTGTTTCTCCACTCTGTGTATTCATTCTTGTTGTGAATTAGTGCTTGTTGAAGACACATACAGACTGAAATCTGTGTGCCCAAAGAGTGGCAAGATTGTGTTTCTTTTGCTCAAAAAATACCTTCGGTATTGAATATTTGCTAAATTGCACACACTAAGTGAAAATGCATTAAACAAAGAATGAGGTAGTACATTTTCTATAGATTCCATCTTAGCATGGGTGTTGTATGGTTAGTCATTAGAGGGTCCCTCCATTTCCCTGGGCTTCGCTTTCTTTGCTTATTAGCCTCTATTTTATCCTTGCAACATCTCCCGTTCCAAGTGAAACAAGTCTATAAAGTCTGCACCTTGTTTAGAAGCCCCCTTAGCATTGTACATTGCATTAAAGATGCTGCCTGGCTTGTTGAGGTGGTGTCTCCTCTTTACCTATCTTAGCTTTTGAAAGAATATATGAGTTTTAGTCCTTGGGGGATGCCCTATCTCTAAAGGAGAGGTAATAGCCAAGGAAAGAAAAGAGAGAAGAAAATGCACATAACATTAAATTACACATTTTTCTGTCAAATTGGCTATATTTCTGACTGTATCATTGAGACAGAATTTGGAACAAGGCTAGGAATAACATTCAGACTTCAGGATCGAGTAAGCGGCATTGCAAGGCACTGAGTGCCAAACATAGTCTTCAAAACATGGAATTGTGATAAGTAATCCACGTACTGTGTCAGTCAACTTTTGTGTCTATTGGTTATTTGTACAAGCTATCTATCAGATTGATTTTCTTGTAGTTTGTTCCTATTAGAGCCCAAGTTGGGACAGTATTTCCCATGTTCAGCAGGGTATCATTCCTTCTATAACCAAGTAGAATACAGCCTCTGCTCTGAACTCTTAGCCCAAGCACTATATATATATATATATATATATATATATATATATATATATATATGTGTGTGTGTGTGTGTGTGTGTGTGTGTGTGTGTGTATACATATATATGGAGAAGAAATGGCATAATGTCTTTGTCAAGATATTCACAACAAAACCCAGAAACTCCATGTTAATACACAGTTAATATAACCTGTAACACAAGAATCATCTTACATTTTTGTCTCACTTATTTTACATTTAATTTTGGTGCATGAAGGTGAAACCAATTTTCTTTAGAAATAGCTTCTCTTGCTGTTTCAGGTTTTTCATGAAATATCTTTAATCTTCAGAAATTGTTTATTATTCCTACATAGTCCTGGGTTTTTTATATGCTTTATTATCTATAGGGTTTGAATTGGCAATGTCCTCCATGAGCTCTCGGCCCCCAGTTAGAGGTGCTGTTTTGGGAGGCCGTGTGGAGGGAAAGCTCGGAAGGATGAAGTGCATCACCAGGGTGGACTTTTGAAAATTTTATAGCCTTCTGATCTGCTTCATGCTTGTTGCTAGAGATGTGCTCTTTAAGCTTCCTTCTGCTGCCAGTGCCTGCCACGTTTTGCTGTGCCCCTTGTCATAATGGACTCATCTCTCTGAAACCATCTGTCAAAATAAATCCATTCTCCCTTAAGTCGCCTTTGGTTATAGTGTTTCTTCACAACCACAGAAACGTGACTAATATGTCAACTTTCAGTGCTTCTACTGGAACATTGTCCTTTTTGTTTCAAATGGGAAGTGTTGACAGCCTTTTATGGTTGCGGTTACCCTTCTTTGCTTAGTAGAGATCTCAGGTTAATATCTCAGTTGATTTAGCTGCAGCCCAAGAAGTAAGATGTTGCTGGTGCCGGCATCTTTGCTTGCCACATGGGTTACCTGGTACACACAAACGTCTGCAATAATCTGCCTAACTTTGGAAGTGAGAGTTCCAAGAGATGACTCCCATTTTCTGCCTACTATGTTTATGAATCTTGCATTGTATTCAACCCAGTATATCTAAATAAAGAAAATGAGATAGTAGTCACGTCTGTTCAGGAATGGTGCATCTCATTCCCATTGGTCTTTCTCATATCTCTGATTATAAAACAATAGAAAAATTAAGCCTATAGAGTGAATAAAATAAGAGCCCAGATGGGGGAGATAGTATGGGGATTTTTGAGACCTATACTACATGATCAGGACACCCTCTTATAAACAGAATAGAGTTAAAGAACAAAGAGTCAGGTCTATGTTCATGCTCCTCCATAGTTCACACCCCTCTTTGTAAGATCCCCAAAATATTCTCCAATTGTGAATTGTAAAGATGTCTTTGGCAGCCAGTGTATTAACTCATGCTAGTTTTGGTAAATCAAGATTGAACAGCTTAATGAATATACCCCATGTGGAGGTACACATAATCACACTACACACCCAACCATTAGTATCTTCTCTGTGAAATGTTTATGGCTGTAATTGCTGTTCTGATTATGGATTGTGTGAACTTGAAGCATGCTATTATATTGGGTGACTAATGGAATTTAGCAACAATGCATAGACATTGGTATTCTGCAAAGAGTTGCATTTTAAATTGTAGCCTTTCCTGAATTTGCAGTGGATTTCATGGCTCATCTCCCTCACAGTAGGTTTGTGGCTGATGGGCTGAAATCTTTCTGCTGGATATAAACATCTGAGACCATCCAGTCTTCCCTTAGCTGGCAGGTATTACTTTTCGCATCATGCATTCAAAACAAAAATCTGCATCAATATTTCCCCAAACATTTGATTGCTGCTGATTCACTTTTATCCATATGTATAAAGGGGGAAAACACAAAATTTTAGTGCATTTGCTGGGGGTCTTAGGGATGTGGTTCAATCTTTATAGATGTCATTGTGGGCCTAAAACAGATGTCTGTTGCTGCGCTCTCCTTTTATATACCTAGGCAAGTCGGATGGCCTTAGAACTTAAAAAAAAAATCTATTTCAGTGATGACAATGTTTTTAATGAATGTTTAAATTTCTGAACTAGTGAAGGATATAATTTATGGTAAAAGAATTTTCAAAACTAGAAGTTTACGGTGTTTTCTCTCAGTTACATCAAATCTAAGCCTAGATTACTCACTATTAGCTACAATTTTATATTCAATAGGTATTATTGACAGTTCCCTGTGAAAGAGTAAGTCAGAGATTCTTCAAGTAATTTATAATTATTATGTAGTGCTCCATCATGCTCACCCAGAAGCCTTACATTAGCTTGTAGTTGGCATTTTCTCTAGGCCACCAACTAGCTCCCAAATAAAGACACAGAGACTTATTATTAAATATGAATGCTTGGGCTTAGCTTATGTTTGCCTCACCATCTTAACTCAAATTTTAACTTAATTTAGCCTGTGTCTATTCATCTATGTTTTGCCTCGAGCCTTTTTACCTTTCTTTCATTCTATATCTCCTACTTTCCTGTTTCCTCTGTGTCTATCTGGCTGGCTCCTGGCATCTCCCTGGCATCTCTTTTTCTTTCTTCCTGGAGACAAAATTCTTCCTGGAGATAAAATTCTTCCTGCCCAGAAATTCCACCTATATCTCCTCCCTCACTATTGGCCATTCAACTTTGTATTAGACCTATCAAGTAGGTGCCTTAGGCAGGCATGGTAAAACGGCAACACATCTTTAAATAATTAAACAAGGGCAGCACATCTTTGCACAGTTAAACAAATGTTCCACAACATAAACAAATGTAGCACAGCTTTGCATAGTTAAACAAATATCACGTAACAGTAGCATCTCTGAGTGTGGGTTTATTAGCACATCTCAAAGTGTCTGTCCTTTTCAGCATCAGCACCAGTTAGAAGTTATTAGAGATCAGATTCTCAAGCTTTATGTCTTGAAGCCTTTCAAATTACTTGGATTAAGGCTCCCTTCTGAGAGCCACCGGCATTTGAGGCATTGCCACTATTTAATAGGTGATACGGTTTCTATCCAGCAAGTTATCCAGCAAGTTCGCAAAGCTAGAAGGCACTACCTCTCCAGTGAGCTAAGAAAGGTCCACGTCAGTGCTTTATAATGGATTGTGTTGTTCAAACTATGAACACAGGAAAATTAACCTAGAAAATGTTTTAATGACAGAAGCAACATTTCCGTGGTTCCTTACATATGGTTCCACCCTTTCTTCATCATGGAGGAGAGAAAAGGAGACAATGAAAGCCCAGAGGAATGGCTTTTATGCTAATGGAAGTGGGGTATGCTATTTTAATCATGCCTTTCCAGCTGAGAGGGCCTCTGAACAGCACTTCCACCTGGGTCCTTCCCATGCCACATTACCCACCCCATGGCACCCTAGATGCTTTTCCTGAACACACAATTTTACACACCAGTAGAGGCTTCTTAGCCCTGGGGTGTCAGAATGAATCCCTAGGGTAGCTGACATTAACTCTCCCTCCACGACTTGGGTAATGACGGCTTCCTCCAGAGCTGGCAGTAAAGAACAATATTCATTATCATCAGTAGAAAAGTAATGGTGCTTACTAAGTTCTTTGTGAACTCAGTTTGGGTTCTTTGTGTGTAAACCAACCAGCAATGTTTCAGTCCATTTGACCAACTGAGATGAAAACCTTTGAATAGAAAAAGTTACTATCAAATTTGATAAGTATAAAATGTATGTAGAAGGTTTTTAATCGACCTGTGTGGGACCGTCATTCAACCATGAGCTGGCATATATGTGCCTCTCCATATCTGTTGCGTGACTGTTTTGAGCTCCATCATTCCTGCTCGCATGCATTCCCTCTGGCTTGTTGCTCCTCTCTATACAGCCAGAAATTCCACCTCAGTCTTGTGAATTAGCCTTCCATAGCCAGTATCTGCAGGTGTTCTGAAGTATCTCCTTTAAAGGAAAGTGATTGGCTTATTTGTGAGTGTTTCAGAATGGACAATCTACTTTTGCATTTTGTGATTTAATCCTCGCTAATAGTCAATGCTCTGCAGGCATTCAATAAAGAGTGTTCAGATGAATAGATCCGTGGCATTTGCTCTTGGACAGATTTCCCCAGTCAACAACTCTCAAACATGAAAGCGGTGTGCTGGAGGTTTGAGTCCCAGGGAGGAACTCAGACCCCCAAGCACTGCTGCTGCTTTCTCTCTCTCCTTATGTCTCATTCTCCTATGACAAACCTTCGCTCTGTAGCCTATCTCTCAGATCTCCACACTGTTTGTGTACTGAAGTTTAACTCCCCCAGGCTCTATTGGAAGCCCAGTGCTCACTCTTCTGCAGTGTTACTGCGGAAGTGAATAAACTGGGCTTGGGCTCACCTCTGTCTAATTTGGTTGTGTATTATTTCTCAGACAGATCCATGATGCAGGTGTCTAAGCTGAACCTTGAATGTCAGGTTGATAGCACACTTTTCTGGCACTCATGATGTACTTTCAATGCTGTGAAATCTTTGTACACACATTGAAGGGGACTTTGGAGAAAAATCTATGTTACCGTGTCCTGCAAGTTCCTTTTGCCTGGTTTCACGCGTCACTCTATGTAGTATGGGAAGATTTTCACAGGTCAGTCCCTGTGAAGAATAGGTCAAGAAATCTACCAAGATGGGGATAGGAAACTTCCAAAATGGAATGAGCGTGAGAAGAAACTCTTCTATCCAATCTTCATTCCATCTCTCAGAGAGGTGGCCAAAGCAGAGTGTTCGCTTCAACCTGATATATGTGTGCAGTAGAGAGATTCAATATCCAAATAGATTCTGTAAGAAGGTGATCAAACTGTTTTGTACCAGACATTTGGAATAGGAAAGTATCTGTCAGAAAAATTTCCTTGAGATTATTAGTATTCTTGAGTATCTTATACAAATTATCTAGAGAGTGTGTTGTCAGATGAATCATGGTACAGTGCCTTTTCTGGGAGGACGGGGCAAGATGCTTGCATCCTGTTGAGTCTTGACCAGGAGACATTTGTTTGATACTTGCAGCCCCTGTAAGGAAGTATTATTTATAATTCTATGCTCTTTGGCTGGTGCATAAATGCTACAAACATTATGAGCACTATCGATCAGTAGACTCTCAAGGTTTCCAGCCCTCTGGTGTTGTCTTCTATGGCTTATCTTCACATAGCCAACACTTAATCCTATGGGCCACTGAAGTCACCTATGCAGATCTCTTGTTCCACTGCCACCAAGCACACATCTTTGCTATTCATTGCTCCTGGCTTTTTTTTTATCTTCTGCCCTCCTACTTCTTTTGATGTGCATGGGCTGTGTCTCTAAGTATCTGAAGACAATGAATATCTTAGATGCATTTCAAACCCCCTGGGCCATTCTTATCTGAAATATTTCTCCCCCTGCACTCTCCAACTGTGAGAAACCTATTTTCCACTTCCTCAAGGTAAATGATTCCTCCATGTGTACTTAGGGGAAAAAATTCTCTTTCCCCACTTCTCACAGCAGTTAACTTTAAAACTGGCATTAACATACTCTTCCTTGTCTTACACATATGCTTTCCTTTATGTTCTTTCCCCTGCTTGATGGCGCTCTAGAAAAGCAATCATGCATGCATGTTTCTTGTGTCCCGAAGTAACTTACATATGATAGTTGTTTGAATAATGAATAAGTTTGTTAATGAATATGGAAAATGATAGTGGTGTGAGATTTGTGGTCAAGAGGCTGGGAACGGAATTTGGGTTGTGTGTGTATCCATATATTGTCGAGATGCTTTCGGTGGGTGAGTGCGCTGATGGGGGCAGCTCCTCCTTCTGGCCTCTCTAATCTTATCTCCCTGATGTCTCCCACACTCCAACTACATTCAGCGACTCCAGGATTACTTTTCAACAGCAGAACAAAGAGACTGGGTTTCTCTTGATTTAGGAATGGCTTAGAGTGGCAGTTCTCAACCTGTGGGCTGTAACCCCCATAGGGATCACAGATAGCTTGCATATCAGATATTTACATTATGATTCTTAACCATTGCAAAATTGCAGTTATGAAGTAAGCAACAAAGTAAGTTTTTGGTTGGAAGGCACCGTAACATGTGGAACTATGTTAAAGAGTCACAGTATTAGAAAGGTCGAGAAAGCTGGCATAGTGGATGCAGATGTAAGGATGCAAACTATGTACTTCGTTTGTTTAGTAAGATGTTTTAGCAAATATATTGGAATATGTATTAAATTGAGCAGATAGCAGTTGATGATCTTTCCTTTCTGATTCAATTAGACATAATATAGAGGGGTGGCCTATTGCAGATGCATTCTCAGACAAATCTCCAGATGATAGTATCCTTTGAAGTGATTTCAATGGCATCAAACAAAGAGAAACAATATGCGTGGTGGCTTAAAAGTTTCCCATTTTGCCTTCCAGGAGACGGAGCTGTTAGACCTCAGCCTTGTCAAGGATGCCAGGTGTGGGAAACATGCCAAAGCTCCCAAGGTAGGAAGCACGGAACCTGTGCTTGTACCAGCTGCTACTTTGATTCTTTATCTGTGTCAAGATATCAATTAGTTGGCCCAGTTAAAAGTTTCTGTGTTGTAGATGTTGTGAAGCCCAACAGTCAGTGTGCTCGGCTCACTTGAACTTTCCTTACAAGAAGGAAGCAATGGGTGAGCAGATGGGCGGTATAATGCAGGCATTTGCTTATTGCTTTGTTATTTTACTTTTGTCTGAAGATAAAAAGTAGATATAGGTAATGCCAAAGAAGTTACAGATTGAGCATCTATAATGGAAAATTTGAAAATACTGTAAATTCTGAGTGGAAAATTCTATTCTGATCAATGCCTTGGTCACTAAAAATATTGTAAAAGTTTCAGACTATGCATATGAGGTGTATATGAATTTTGTGCTTAAACCTGGGTCACATTAACAAGATGAGTACATATACACCAATGTTTCAAAGTTTTAAAATTGGAACACTCTTATCTCAAGTACGTTGAATAAGGTATACTTAACCTCTGTTGGTTAACTTGAAATGCCCAAGATATTTTTGAGACCACTTGCAACATATCACTGACCTCGGAAGCATTAGTAAACATGTATTTCTTCACTTGTATTTATAATAATTCAGATTCATCCTAGTAAACAGATAGGATATAAAGCTAAAACGCTGCGCAATCAGAACAATCACATTCGTAACGGCAAAAGTTAATTCTGCACATTCGTATGGGGGACACGTTGGGATATGTCTAGTGGGATGTCATTGGTTTGTCTTTGCAGCATATTTTCTGAAGGGAATACTCAAACGCTGGATGAAGAAAATGTGTTCTCTAGCATATCTAGGTTGGTATAGTGTATTGACTTGTCATCAAAACTGAAAGCTCGTTGTTACTGGATTTAATATTTAACACATTACGTACTTTATGTCTGGCAGAGACAGTGTATTAGCAAGGCAGCAAGAGAAGGGATGATGCCGTGAGGAGCTTACACCAGCAATTTTCTTTTTTTAGTGTCTTTCCACCACTGTTGCCTTTGCATCTAAAAGTCAGAATAGTTTCGTTAACGTTCAGAATGATCTGTTACTTTGGAGGTGCAGAGAAAAAAGTCAGCCACAATAGTTTTTCCTCACAGACATCTTGCAGCCGTAGGTTGATGCCAACAAAGTCTAGCATGGGGCAAATACCAGTCACTGGGGGTAGCTGAATGGGTTAAAATGGTTGACTAGAAAATGTGAAAAATCATGTTTAGAAAGAAAAACAATCAGGAGAGTCTGCAAGAAGGCTTCTAAGCATATTTCATGTGGGACCAGCGAACCATTTAGATATCTGTTCTTGCACAGGGAATTTCAGGGGTTTGGTCTTTGCACTTCATGGCAAGCATCTTGGAATTAACCATTTGTTGATTATACAGAATTATTCCCAGTTTGAGGTTAGCAAAGAATCTTTGCCTCTTCTTCAAATGTTGTTTCAGTCAGGTTTCATGTAAGCCTCTTAGCTGCATGCATCATATCAATAACTTAGCAGTGAAAGTTGTCTTTCAACTCAGGGTTACTGGCCTCACCTGGTTTCAATACTAGCTGAATTTCTACCCCACCTGACAGCTTCTCACCAGCCCCCCCACTTGTTCTCACCAGCCCTCCACTGGTTCTCCAGCACTGAACCCAAAGCCAAGCCCACTGCCTCTTGGAAAGCGGCAAGTGGGACCTGGTCTCTTTCACTTGCTTATCAGCGAGTGCTTGGTTTAGGGATGCGGCTTGATAAATGTCTATTGAGTGTTGAAAAATGATGCCAGTGGCATCTGCACTGTGCTCTGCTGGTAAACTACGATTAGCTCTCCAAGGGCCTCCCTTGAGGAAGTGCTTTTGAGAGACAGAATACTCAGCTTGTCTGTTTTCCCTAACACTTTCCTGGAGAGAAGGGCTGCTTTCTTTGTGGACCATTCTTGTTCCTTGCTGTTTCTGTGAGCCTTCCTCCACACTCACAAAGCCGGTTCTGTTCTGTTTACCTGGATGACCTTGCTGAGACCTACTTACTCCTCATAGGCTGTTAATAGATGCTTAATAGGAGTGCTGTGGGGAGGCAATGAGATAATTCATTAACAACCCATCTGCACAGAAGATCTCGAATTTAACTCCTCATGAACTCATCTTGGGAAATTTATATATATATATAAAAAAATGTTGCTGCCTCTTTCTTGCTCCCCACAAAGTCTGGTTCCTTGCGAATCTAATGGCTATGGATGATGTGTGGCTTCAGGGTGCTGAAACACAAAGTTGCAGCAGAATATCACGGCTCTAATGCCCTGATGACGCTGCCATCTTAAAAAAAATTTGGTGGCACTGAAGACAGAACCAAGGACCTCACACATGCTTGTCAAGTTCTGCATTGAATTATTCCCTACCCTTCCTCCCAACATTTGTAAAAAATATTATTTTAAAATTTCAGATCTGATTTCCAAGAAGTTAATTTTCATCTCATTTTCTTAAATTGGAAAAGTTTAAATGTCAAGAGTGCTCGGAGTAGGAGTCTTCTCAAAAGAGCTCCGTGGGTCCTCCAGCGATGTGGGCGAATGTGTCGATCGACGCGAAGATGCCTGAATTTGACAAAGATGACCTCAGCTCAACCTAGATAAATACAAATATAACATATTTAAAATGTGTGGAGTCTTATTCTGTCTGATTCTGCCGCTCAGTTTATGGCATCAAGGGCCAGGTACCTGTTTTTCTCACCAACCTACTGAGTCTTCATCAGGTCTCCAATCCAGGGACGCCCTCAACAGCTTTTGGCTGACAGCGGGGCAAGGAGGTGTTGAAGGAGAAGAGTTGTTCTCTAGAGCCTTCCAGAGTGAGTTCAGTAGGATGCCTTGTTGAATAAGGTGTGTGGCTTGAGGTGGATGGCTGTTTTATTTGTTAGGGACCGCTAAGAATGCCGGGATAAAGGCCAGATGTGGTGGCAGATATCTTTAATCCCACTCAGCAGGAAAGGCAGGTGGATCAGATCTCTGAGTCCCAGGCTAGCCTGGTTTACAGAGTGAGTTCTAGAACAGCCAGAGCTACATAGTGAGACACTTTCCCAAAAATAATGTTAAGAAAATGATGAAGAAGAAAGAGAAGAAAAAGAGAAGGAGGAAGAAGAGGAAGAACATGAATGCTGGGATAAAGTTTTCAGAACTTAAAACAAGAAATTCCAAATAAAGAGTAGAAAAAAATGTAGTGACAGGTTTAAAAAGTAGAACAGTATTGAAATAGTGACTTATGCAGTAAGCCCAGAACTTGGAAGACTGAGGTGGGGGTCACAAGCCTGAGCCTAGACTGGGCTGCACAGCAATATGACCCTGTGTTAAAAACAAAACAAGAAGCCACCAAGGAGTGTGGACATTAAAAAAAATCATAAAGGCACAGAGACAGCTAAAGCTGCCGACTCAGGAAAGACAGCAAAGTAAAAGGGGAACAGATTGAGTTTAAGACTTTCAGCAGAAACTTCTAGATCAGAATAAAAGCACCTGTGGAGTGAATGTTTATCAGACCTTGAGGCGCCCCGCAGATGTTTATCTACGTGTTTGTATTGCTTTTGTTCTTCCCAGCATCTTGTCACATAAAAATTCAATACTGGGCTGCGAATGAACTGCTTCTGTCCCTGCTGTGATTTGAAATGACTTTTGAGGAAATTGAGGAAGCGATGTGATGCCCTGCTAATGAACTTAAGTGTAGACTTCCCGCACAGTACGGCTTTTGTTCAAGGCACTAGTTTTGGGATTTCTCATTGGAGTGACTTTGGGAGACTTTATAATCTAAATGCAAAGGAGCAGAAGGCACCTTGCGTAGATCGTTAGCTCCAAAAGGCATTGCTCTCTCCTCCCTTTGCCCTTTCCCTCCGCCCCGCCACTCATTTATGAAGTTCACTCCCAAGCATGGCGCTGCGGCAGCTACTTCTGGTTTACACTGTTTATATCCACTCCGTGGGCTGATTTCAAAAGGATCTCTGTTCTCAGACAGTGTCACCGTGGTGTTGGATCTATTAGCAGTTCTTGACCCAGCAGATTAATTCAGTGCCTTGTGTCCAGCATTAATTGAAATGGACTCAACTAGAATTAAAAACATCTCGTACAGGGTGGCTTCTTTCATGCAATGTTTTTGTGTATATTAAATACATTTTCTGGATCATGCAACAAAGTACTTTTTTTTTCTAAAAGTCATGCGAGAAAGATTAACCGATGCTAATACAAAGAGATGATATCACTGCTGTCCACGTTCTTTAGGATGTAGCAAGTGAGTAGATATGGAGATCAACTAGGGAAGAGCCGCTGTCAGCTCTTGTGCCCACTGTGCCACTGATGAGCTAAAAGCAGGGGTGCCTTCCTTTCTCTGGGTCTCACTTTTCCTCATCTGTGCAATGGGTACGTGGTGTTTGTCTTGTTTTAGGAGTATTTCTGCTAGCTTTGATTCCAAATTTTAAATGAGGTAATTAATCATAGTCAGATGTTTCATATTATAGATTCTAGAGCTGGTATCCAGCAAATCGACACAACCTAACTTGCGTTGGACATGATTAATCAGGTAAAAGTAAAGGGAAAAAAACCTCAAGTCCCAAACTCATGGCAGTCACAGGATGCAAACTAGAGGAAAATAATATTTAAGTTTTTACACATGGCCTCTTGAAAGTAAATTCTAAATTGAATTTAGACTCAGCAGGAAGCAATGTCACAGTTACAAAGACTTCCCAACTTTATACTATGCATGGCATCTAGGCTGTGTATAGTCAGTTTTCAGTGACATACGCAGCAATATCTGTGAGAAACATCACCATGACCTTCTTTCCTGAGCTTTTCCTTCAGTAAAGGCAACTATTTCACAAACCAGCCAGGCAGCCGGATCCTTTGATTGGTAGAGAGCAATTTATGTCAGATCTGTAATGCTGATTTTAATGTGGGTGCTTTTTAAATATTTGCGTCAATAAGTAAGCTCTAAATTGTATATAGCATCACCTGAATCCCACGAGGCATATTAGAGTAAAATTAAATTTTAAAAATTGATTAGTCTTTGCTTTCTTAATCTTTATGTAGTAAACGACACTTGTAATATTAGTATTATTTTTTAACTTCAATAATTTCAAACTGTATGGTTTGGGGGTTTGGCAAGGAGTTGGTGATTTGTGGCAGGTACGTACCTAGATTCTGGAGCAGGACAGCAGTGGAAAAACAGGGCAGACACTCAGGCCCATGTAATTCTGTTTGGGGATGATGGTGATCAAAAACGGGGTGCTCCAGAAGAGAACTGCAGCCCCAGAGTTCTGGGATGACTGACGTCCTGTAGGGGAGTCTCTCTACCCTGGCATCAGCCTGATATCAATGAATGGAGAGCGGTGGTGTAAATCTTGGCTACAGCTTGCCATGGCCTCTAGCCCTACGGAAACCTTTCAACGTGTCATAGAGCATGGGAGGAGATGCCTCGTAAGAAGAAGAAGAAGAAGCTAGGGGGGGAACCATAGGTGATCAGCTATGGGGAGCCTTTCTGTGATACGCAGCTGTTACAGGGTAAGCTATCTCGATGAAGCTAGAATTTAAGGAGGGCCTGAATTGGGTGAATGACCGCAGGCAGAGAGAGCATCCAGGCAGAGGGTCCCACAAAAGCAAAGGCTCCGAGTGGGGCTTGTACGCGTTCTGTTTGAACAACAGGGAGGGCAGTGGAACTACACTGGGTGTCAAGCCTGAGGCCATGCCAGTGACTTGAGCTGTTTTCCTAGCACAGTAAAGAGACACAGAGACTTCTGAGCAGGGTAGAATCGGGGTCTCTGACAGCCGTGCTGTGTTGAGAACGGACTTCAGAATGTGAAGGAAGAAGCCGTGGAGAGTGACTGGCCGCTGCAGAGAGCCTGGACTGTGATGTTGGTGACTTGTGGCCAGGGCGGTAGCTGCTGAAGGAGTGAAAAACATGCTAACATCTAAACATGCATTGACAATGGGAACACGGGATTTATTAATGTGCTGGATGAGAAGATTGAGGAAAGAGTTTTTTTAAAAAAGGTAGCTATAAGTATTTTGACCTGGGAAACTGGGATAACTGATTCACTATGTCATGAGATAGGCAAAAAAAGAAAGGAATACATCTTAAAATGGAAAAATTCAGAGTTTGGATTTGAATAATTAAACAGTTGTGTTGTCTGTCAAACGTCTAATGTGAAGAAGACTCAAAAGGTCAGAGGAGATGTTGACCCTGGAAATGGAACTTCAGGTGTTTAAAGCTGGGGGGGGGGATGAGTTTGTACAAAACAAGACACTAAGGCTGAGGAGATGGCTCAGTAAGTGCTTGATCTCCGAGCTTGGGCTTCTGGTTTGGATGCCCACATCACTGTGAAAAGTCCTAGGCATAGTTGGGCGTGTCTGAAATCACAGAATTGGGAAGCAGAGAAATGTAGAGCCTGAGAACCCATCAGCTAACTACCCTAGCTGAAATGGCAAGCTGCTGGGCCTTATCTCAAGGCACTAAGGCAGGGAGCAGAGGAACACATCCTGAAATCCTGTTGCAACTTCTACATGTTCACTCCTGCTGCATCTTCCACATGTTCACTCCTGGGCACATGCTCCTGCACACTTGCATGTTCTATGCCCACATATGATGCACAATGCACAATTACACTCACACATGACACAGAATTCACAGATATACCTAGAGAGACTAATGGGAGGCAGATAGAAGAAGATCTCAACTGCATCCTGATGTCCATGGGCTGTAGACTTTGATGACTTTGTTAAGAGCCAGCTAAAAGCCTGCAAACTGTACTACACCAAAGAGAGGAAAGCAGAACCTCAAGCAAGCAGCCACTTATTGCCCAGTGTCTCTGCGATGAATTGATATATGAAAATGTAGCACGTGCTTCAGTATTGAGGGTTAGTTAGTCTTGAAGAGACTGAAATTATAACATGTGCTACAATATAAGCAAACCTTGACGATATCTTTCTAAGAAAAATAATATATAAATATTATTATATATAAATAATGAAAAGATAAGTAATATATAAATACTTATATATTATAAATATACTTATAAATACTTACAATAAAGTAATATATAAATTTATAAATATATAAATAAATATAAATATATAAATATATAAATTAATATATAAATATAATATATAAATATATATATTTGTATATATAATATACAAATGAAGTTTGATTCCATTCAGATGTCAGGTACCCAGAGTACACATTCAGAGAGTAAAATGATGGATGGTCAGGGCTGTGAGAGAGGGAAAATGAAGGCATTGTTACACAGTTCAGAGCTCAGTTTGAGAAGATGAAAGGGTCTCATGGGTATATGATGATGTTGGCGGTACCACAGTATGTGTGTTTTAATGTCGCTGAACTTTTGTGAATCATGCTCTGTATATTTCACCAGAATAAAAGAGACCATCAGTAAGGACAAAGTAAATAACAGAAAAGAATACCCACGTCCCTTAAAATGCATTTAGGAAAGAGAAGGCAGAGGGGGTTGGAGGTGGGTCAAGCAGAATTTCTTCCTAGCCTTCTGTTTTCCTACTGAAACTTTGTATTGAGGATACCACTGCACAGTCTTTCAAAATTTCCCTATATCATAAACATGCCTTGCTCGTTTTCCTAAGGGACTGTTTGTTTAAGAGTTGTCAGATCCCAAATAGCTCATCATAGGATTTGGATGCCAATACAGAAAGCTCATAATGAGCTGTTATTTGGGTGTTCTACAACAGCGGTCTCAATGAATCATCCATGAGGCTTGGAGTTGAAACGAGAACTTTATTCATTGCCCCTTTTGGTGACAATCAGCGAGTTTCCTGACTTGGTCCAGATTTATCATTGCATGAAGCTGCAGACAGAAAAATCTGATATAGATACTTGTGGGCTAGAAAGAAAGAAAAGAATGCTTCATGCAACAAAATCAAAGGTTTCCGCATTTTCTCCCGACTGGCTAATGAGATCAACCTCTGGCCCTTATTCTTGGCTTCAGCTGCTTCTTAATTCACCTCACATGTTGCCAGAGCTGTTTCGGAATCGCTTTTGCCATTCTGTTTCCATAAATGTGTTTATGTTTTTGACTAAATGGAAGCAAAATGAGCTGAAATTTCTCAGAACTTGTGTGAGTGTGTATCTCTCTGTGTGTTTTTGACAGCTATTCACATTTATCTTTCAATGTAAATTATATGGCACGCTCCCTTTTATGTTCATTAAATTCCATATATGCCAGTAGTTTCCTTGGAAACAGAAACCTTTATATAACTTTGGTGGCAGAAACATTAGGATGCTGGGATTGGGCAGAGTGGGCGCCTATTTGTACTTGAAATTCTTTACCTGTTCCTTACCCTCAAGGACAGTCAAAAGTGGACAAGGAAAAACACTGAAAGGGACCATGAAGGCACAGTGTGTCCTCTCTAATGGCTGGAAGCTTTAACTTTCTCTAAAGCTTTTTTTCAAATGTGCAGTCTCTCCTGGGATCTGAGACTAAATCCCCTTATTCGAAGAGGTGTTAGTAAGACTCTTATCAGAAGTTGAATTTTAGTGTTTGAGCAATGCCAACATCACTCAGTGTGTGTGTGTGTGTGTGTGTGTGTGTGTGTGTGTCCATTTCAAAATACAATGAACTGAAAATGTGGATAGTTGAACTAATATTCTGATTTTTTTATGATGATTAATATCTTAACTGTGTCTTCCTGTCTCACAGTCCCCAGGATGCGTAGTGACAGAGGAATGGAGGGAGGGAAGCTCAGGAATTAACGGACATGGTGACAGTGAACGTGTGTGTCCTGGTTCCCAGCACTGAAAGCAGTGTTAGTGGAAATTAGTTGAAGCCTGGATAGTCACCAAAGGCTGTAAATCTTGATAACTGTGCTTTCTGTCTTATGAGATCTCAGTCCATATCCAGCAAGTTCAACCTGTAGAGGCGCAGAGTAGAATTCGGAAGGCATTTTTCAGTTTCAATCCTTTCAAATGAAAAATTATGCCATCTTGTGGTTCTCATTGTTAGTAATTTTTAAAACGCAATTCTACTCACTGACCTGCACTCTAAAGCAGAACTTCCAATCCAGGGTTCTAATTGAGAAGTACTTGGGGAGCTATTAAAATCTTAATGCCTAGATCACACCCCGATTAAATTACAAGGTGTGGTGTGGGGTCCAGACACCACAATCCCTCCAAAACCCCCAGGAGGCACTCTGGTGTTCTTCAGTCAAGGCAGAGAAGCATTTCTGTAAGTGAAAGGTACCAGATTAAACACACTGTTCCTCTTTCAGAATTATACAGAAGTGCACTGGGAATTTTCCTAGAACCTTTCAGAATTGTCCTCCTTAAACTTGACCACTGTTCGCAACTAAAAAAAATAAGTGTGTCCTATGGCTTTATTTTCTCTAACTCTACTATAAGACCTATGGGTTAAAAGGTCAACACATGGATTTTGAGGGGGACATAGCACAGCTAAAAGAAATATTTCCCCTCAGTATTCTAAAGACCAAGTGTATGACTTGCTTCTATACAGAGGAAAACTGACCTAGTAAAGATAAGTGTACTGTTTTTCTCATAGTCAATGTGATTGTCAAATTGAATTAACACCTTACAGTTGAAAACATTTTAAGATCTATGCTATGGTTTTTCCGAGTAGCTTTATTGGAGATATTGTTTTACTTTTGGCACAGATTTTTGTAACTAGAGAAATCAACGTTTGTCTTTGTGCACTGGAAATGCGCAATGGAATGGAGCTTCTATGGCGAAAACTTGGTGGCGAGACAGCAGTGTGCCAAAGGCAATTGCAAACTACAAAGCCCAGCATGTCATTTTCTATTTATGAGACTCAGTTTCCTTGTTTGGAATTCAAGTTTAATCTCTGTGTATACCTCATCTGGTTGCTATAGGGACCCAAGAATAAAATTCATGGAAAGGACTCAATGCAACTGTGACTTCATTGTGTGTGCAAAATATACTTTGTCTATCATTATTAATATATATTAAGTCAATAAAATATGTAGGCAAAGCATGTTAAGGTTAGGAAACTGTCATGTATATTGTAAAATCCCTTGTCCTACTGTGGTTTCCATCTGACTGAGAAATTAATTCCTTTCTAGCTCTTTGATTTAAACCTACCTTCAACAGTCTACTTATGGGCCTAAACTGACCATCTCCTGTCTGTCACCAGGCAAGATTTTCAATGGAAGGACAGGAGCATCCACCCAGCCACAAATGCTTCGTACTACAATTTGTCTTGCCCAAAAGCTGTTTTGGGGTAAAGATGGTGCAGAAACTGTGGGAGTGACCAACTAGTGGCTGGCTCAGCTAGAGGCCCGTACTCTGAGAGGGAGCTTACTCCTGAGGGCCAGCACCCAGAAGCAGAATACTCCAGAAGACCTAGGATTGAACCAATATGTCTAGGGAAAAAGTCTATTTGTAATATATTGACTATAAAAAAAGTGAACAAGCAGTCTGGTTATCTCTGTAGCCAACCACCTACCTCTAGAGAACCATTGTTGCAATCCTATTATACTAAGACTCACACATCTTATTTAGAAAATTGTGCCGATATGCCAACAATTTAATAGATTTTTCTCAACAATCAAAATAATTTTAAAGCAATTTGCTTCCAGTTAAGAGTATGTTGGCATTCTCCCCCTGCATTCTGAAATCATTGAAGCAAAATCCAGAGCACTGTTTTGAAATGAAGTAACAAGGTGTGGGGTCAGAAAGCCTCCGATTCAAGCCTCAGTGCCGCGTACCGTTTGAGAGCTCCTATGAATTTTCCTTGGTTTGCCTGCAACGAGAATAGCAGCTGGACGGAGCTGTCTGATGGTAACCAGCAGTGGTAACAAGACTCACACTGGGTTTGGCTTTAGGAAGCTGCTCGTTGCTACTCAGTTCTCCGCCTGCTTAAGCTCTCTGTTAAGACTTCGTGCAGCCTTCCTTATTAGTACGGCTAATGGGTAAGCACGCATTCCTTGTGCTGCCTCCACTTGGGAGATTGGACTCTAAAGTAATTTGACATAAAGTCTGATGCAGAAATTCTGGGATGCTAATTGACAGGTGATATTTCACAGATGAAAGAGTTCCTAATGGAGTGTTTCATGAAAACCCAGAGCCTGTCGCTACACTCCCTGACTGGTACTAGGACTCACCGTGAGACACTTGCTGGTTCGCAAGTGCCCTGGTGCTGTGTTTGGGATGTTGCGTCTTCTCAAAGCTTTCTGTTGACTTGTAACCTTCTATACGTGGTGTTGAGAAAGGATAAAGTTGGGAGGGTTCCTCTTGTGAATGGCTTATGGCCCCTTTTAAAATTGCCTTCACAAAGGGCTTCACCTTTCCCTGCTCCGATCATGCAAGGAAACAACATTCAAAGTGTCCTCCTAAAGCAGAGAGTGGACTTTATGAGACACCAAATCTTTTGTCAAGTATCCCCGTCTCGTGAAGTGAGAATCTACTCCTCATAAAACTTCCAATCTCAGGATTTCACTGTCATAGCATAGCTGATCGAAAACACTGAATTCTAGTTTTTGGTGTTCCAATGATGGAATGACATTAGAGGAGTCCTGTCATCATTTAAGGGCCTCATTTCCACATTGCAATATGAATGTACAAGATAATCTTTCGGGAGAGGATATTGATATCCACTATAGCCTTTCACAATTCAATGGCGTACAAACAGAAGTTGTTTTTGCAGTTATGTGACGCGGTAATAGTACCTGTGAGATGCTGTGGTAGCATGGGAGGAATGGCAGGGTGGCGCAGAGTCATTCTGAAGAGCCAACCGTTCCTCTTATTTCTCATCATCCTGCTTCGTTTAGGAAGGATTCCCCTCAAAGGCTTATAGATTGACAACTTGGCCCAGGTACAGTGTTCAGAGGTTGGGCTTTGGAAAACAATTGAACAATGAAGGCTTTATCTTCTTCAGTGAATTAATCCACTGACAGACAGATTCATATTTAGAGGATTCTGCAAGGTGATACAAACACTGTAAAGGCGTCACAGAGGGCGTTTCCTTTGAGGCAGTATCTTGTCCTGAAACTGTTTCTGTCAATTTTCCATTTTCGGAGGTCATGAGATAAGTGACGTTGCCACACGTATTCTGGCCACCATGAGGTTTGCCTTACCTCGGACCTAAAGGAATGGGTACAGTGTACCGCAGACTAAAAACACTCAAGCTATAGCCGGATTAAATATTTCTTCCCTTTAAGTTGTTTTTCTTTGGTATTTGCCATAGTGATAAAACGTGTTTGTCCTCATAATAAGGCATTTTCTCAATTAAAGATGATTCAGGATTTGTTATTTCTGTTCAAAGAAGTGTTTGCCAAAAGTAAATTTTCTTTTACAAATGGTAATTGAAATTGGCTTTCATTATCTTTAGTTAAAATTAAGTATGTTAGTCATTTTGCATACTGTATGAAGTATATTGTTTTCATCCCTTAGTACCTTTTCGTGAATTTCGCAAGACTTTTTAATGTGCCATCGGTTAGGACATATCCAAGTGGTCTGGGAAATTAAACAACTGTTGTTTGCTTCGGAACTGTCACACCATCTAAAGCAGGAGCTAATGAGTAAGCACATTATTCTTAGGACATCTGAAACACTGTTCTGTATGAATCATTTCCTTGTAATATTGCTTGAACATTAAAACTTGTTTAGAAACCATTATCTACAAACTTCCTTAAAAATATGGATACTATATGAAAATCTAAGTGAAAATTATTTAATATCCTTCCTCTCTCTCTCTCTCTCTCTCTCTCTCTCTCTCTTTCTTTCTTTCCCTGCCTCCCCTCCAAACATGAGTGTGTGAAATGGGTGAAGAAGGAAAACATAATTTTGTGTTTATATACTTTTAAAGGAACGATGCTTGAAATAAACTCTTCAGAGAGACTTAAAAGGTAATAGTGCTTCCAATATCAAAATAAAAGTGATTATATTTCAAGTGAGTTTGTGTTTGATAGACCACTGGGAAAGTTCATTAAAGAATAAATTATATCACAACCAACTAGACATGATGGTTAATGTTCAGGGTTAGTTGCACAAAATTTCTTGATTTGAGATGATTGTGCTTCAGTCAAATAATTTATTTGAAGAATACTGTAGAGCATTTGAAATACTATGGAAATGTGACAAGAACTCTTATCATTTTCCATTTTTAAAAGAGAATTGGTGTTCTAGTTTTAAAAATACAGAAAGTCATGAGAGACTTAGTCTGTGCTCTGTAATGTTTTACTGATATGCAACTGCCACATTAGAGCTTAATTCTGTCATGTAAATTCTCAGAAATGTTTCAATATCTCGCAACTCATCAAGTTGCTTTGAATCAAGTCTCTTCATTGATCTGCATTGAGTTTAACAGTGCTCATGCTCAAGGCAAGATTAAAAAATGAAAAATTATGAAGCCATACGAGAAAGCAATATATTGAGCCGAACCATGCCTTGCTTTGTAGACCGAGCATGTTTCTTAGGCAATAGGATGTTAGACAATGAATTACGTATTTATCATAATGCTTTAGAGGAAATGGGAAGTCTGAAGTTCGGGGGGGTGTGCTCCTGGGGCATTGGGAGGCACCTTGCCCCAGTTAATAAAGGTGAGATCAAATTAAATTTAGATTGATTCTAAAGCAGGAACTCACCTATGAGGAATCCAAGTCATTTCAAAATAGTTCATTTTATCATACCAAAATAATTACTTGAGTAGCATTACTTGATATTAGTTGCATGTGGCAAATAATTCATGCACTATTAATCCAGCGCTACTTTGGAACAGTGCTAGGATTACGCATCCTTGGCACTGAACAGCTCCTGGCTGTATGACTTAAGAAGATGAAAATTAATTATTCCAGTGGCCATTCCTGAGTTATTGCTTCAGTCTCAAAGGTGGGAACCTGTCCAAAGGACAGTTTAATACAAGTCTGGGAAAGAGACAGGGATTCTGCCTGTTATTTTATTGATGTTCCAAGCTACGGCTGTTACAAAAAAAAAAAATCTTTTTCAAAAAAAGAAAGAAAGAAAGAAAGGGTAAATCAGTGGCTTTAGATGCTGACTAATTCCAGATACACCGTCATGTGTTTGCTTATTAAAAGACCAAACACTGCTTAACTGTGTGAGTCTTACACCTAACTGGGCACAGTAAATGTGGCCGTTGTCCTAAATATTTTTATATTTTCATCAGGTTTTTTCCAAATTATAATCTATTGATTCCTATCATTCATTTACATTTTAACAGTTAGAAAACACTCTTTGTTATCTTTGATGTGACTAGAAATTTTGAACCCAATATCTGTATTTAATCTCCCTTGATATTTTTCCATAAATTATAGTGCAAGATATGGGCTCATCAGTTGAAACTCGTTGAGTTTAACTTGTTGTTTTAGAGATATTCCTCCATATTTTTCTTTGCATGAATATAATTCATTTGTAGTGACAAAACTGTTTTCTACTTTAGAATAGTTACTTGTTAATTATATTCTATATGAAATACTTCCATACATAATATAACCAAATATAGAAAACTCCATATTTCTTTGTAAATATGTTTAGCTATTAGGAAGTTTTACTAGGCAGGTTTGTGGCAAGGTCATTAAAATGAATCTATTTCCCGAGGAGATATTCTATTAATTAGCTATTCATTTGGGTCTTTTTAGTTATATTTACACTCAATTTTAGGGCTTAAATTCTCTATGCTTTGTAGTAACCCTTACATTTTAAAAAGGTAAACTATGTACTTGACTTAAAATTCAAAATGATATGAATGAAAATGGGACACTCGTTCCTTTTATATATTTCTGGTTCACCTTCTAGCTTTATCTCACCACATTTGTCTGTGCAGAAACAAGAGGTAATGCACATACATAAACACGCAGGTAGTGGTGATCTCATTCTCTGGGGACAGGTAACACAAAGCCCACCTCTTTCCAGTGTTCTGAGATAACAGTTTCTTTCAAAATAAATAAAATGTATCTTTGTCACTGTCGAATAAGATTAAGTTATTTACTTTATGCCATAACAGTTTCTGTTTTGTTTTTTAAGATTATTTTACATGCCTTTTGCTTTACCCGTGTGTGTGTGCATATGCATCATATTGGATCCACTGAGGCCAGAAGAGGGCATTAGGTCCTCAGGTGTTGGAAATACAGATGTGGCAAACTGTCATGTGGGTGCTGGAAATTAAGCCCAGGTCCTCTGGAACAACAGACAGTGCTCTTGAATGCCGAGCCATCTCCCAGCCCCCCTCTATTACTTTGTTTGCTTGGCTTGTTTTTTTTTTTTTCCCCAGTCAGTGTTTCTCTGTGTTTCCCTGGCTGTCCTGGAACTCACTTTGTAGACCAGGTTGACTCCCAACTTCCAGAGATCCGCCTGCTGCAACTTACAAATGCTGGGGTGAGATGTACGCAGCACCCCACCTGGCTGCTGCTCGTGTCTTTTATGATGTGGAAAGATGCAACTGCAAAAGAAATGTTTTCCTTTACATAGGCAGAGGTCCAGCTCCAGGATAAATTCCTGAAATACGTTATTTTGTTAACATTTCCTTCATAGAATCTTACTGTTTTCTTTCCTTCTTTTTTTTTAATTTTTAAGAACTCTACTTCCATTTTAATGTCACCTTTCCACAAACTGACCTTATTTCCTGCCTAGCCCAGGAGTGCAAATTTTTCTATAACTTACTTTTAGCTTCCCAAGCACAATGGAAAAAAAAGAAAGAAAAATTTGCACGAAGATTCCCCAGTGTCAACCTAGTTATCTTTTCTCCAACATTAGTACCAATAGATTATTTGTGATGACAATGATGTTACTCTGTCTCAGTGTTGAATGATCTGTGTACATGTCTGTGCCCTGACACCGTTAATATAGTTGTTCACAGCTCTGTAACTTATGTATGTAGCACGTCTAACTGGAGACTCTAAAGCTCACTCAAGTTTGTGATCTTGTGATTTGAAAAGCTTTTTATTCAGTGATCTTACAGGAATTAATGGGCTTAAGCAAGTGATTTATGTCTAATGGACATACTCAAGTATGAGACATGCTAAGAAGATGAAGTGACATTCTAAAAATATGTTGCTTATTTGAAGTTCAGGTTTAGCTTGGCGTACTGTGTTCATCTGGTCACCCACTCTGGAGAAGAGCTCCATCTCTTCTCTGCAGTAGTGAAAGACCACTGACTGTGATGATGAAACCAAATGTGCTTTAGCCTGCAACGTGCAAAACCTAAGGAGGTTTTGTTACTGAATGATCACAGAATCTTGAAATGTCGGCATGCGTGTGGAAGAGAGAGGATGCTTTTCTGGCTATCTGTGGGAGTTTGGTCATAGCGTTCATCAATGGACTCTTGGTTTCATAAAACCTAGCAGATCCAGAAATGTGACAGCAAAACGTATTACACTTTCACACTTGAAGTGGGTATGAGCTGCATGGGAAACAAGTGTAGTTCCATAGCACAGTCCAGACAAGCGGATGTGCTGAGTTATGTGGTTTAGGCTTACCAAGACCCCAGCCCTTGAGAAGCAGAGAGTTCAAGGCCACTCTGGGTTATAGAGCAAGAGAAACATAGATGGATGGATAGATAGATAGATAGATAGATAGATAGATAGATAGATAGATAGATAGAAAAAAGAGAGAAAGATAGCTAGATGATAAAAAGATTGATTGATAAATAGATGATGGAAAGATAGTAGATAGATAGATAGATAGATAGATAGATAGATAGATAGATAGATAGATAGACAGATAGATGATAGAAAGATAGATGGATAGATAGATAATAGATAAATATAGATATAGATATAGGTATAGGAATAGATATATGAACACAGGTACTTTTCCAACTCTGGCCTAGTCACTGGTGTTCATGCTACCCAGTGTGATTATCCTAATCCTCAAATGCAATAAGGACTTTTTTTTAAGAATGAGGCTTCATATACAAGCACACATATACAAGCCATTCTAAAGGCAAGAGAGGTATGTCTCAATTTTGAAGGTTTGGAAGCTCTACAGCTTTCTTGGGTTTCATCCAGGGTTTTATCAATCTGAGGTAGTAGTAGCCTCTGGAAACTCAGCCTCAGTATTGTGAAGGGGAGGAGGTATTGAGGCCAGGAGTTAGGCGGACACTCTGTAGACAATTTTGACAAAAGACAACTCTCTTGGGCTGAAGAAAAGAGAAGGGAAAGAAGCACAGGATTAGACACGGTCCTCTAGACTTCTAGTCATCTCTCTCTGGTAGAACGCGTGGTAACTTCCTGAGACACTGCTTTTAGAATGACCTTCACAGGAGCTGCTTCTGTATTGCTCAAGCTCCTGTCAGATCTTACAGGAAGCTTACCAACGTCCCTTTTGGAAGGTCAAACTATCAAGGTTGACATTCACCATTTTTACCCCACCCGGATGTATACCCTCTTCCTGAGTGAACTGCTTTGTGCTATGGTCTGGAGCATGCACTGCCCTCCTCAGGCAGCCTGTGGAATTCTGCCTCTTCCTGATTTCTACCACAGATGCACGAAAATTTTCCTTCTGTGTTTTTATTTGCCTTTCGATCTTGTTTATGGCATTTTCTGTAATGCAATTTCTAGTTTTCATTCGACTCTATCATATTTTCTTTTGCTTATGAAGAACAGTTTTGTGGGCTTACTTTTCCACACTTTATAGCTTTTCTTCGTTGTTGCTGTTGTTTAATTGTTGTTCCTTTTTGCTTTGGTTTTGTGTTTTGAGACAAACTCACTCTCCAGCCGGGGTGAGCTGACACTCTTCACCCAGGCCTCTTCTTCACCTTCAGAGTTCCAGGATAAGAGAGCGAGCCTCCAGTGACTTTCTCTCTTTACTTTTGCATCTCGGATCAGTTTCTTTCCACTGTTTGTCATGAGGTGTGAGTCTTACTTTTAAGTTTCCTTTTCCTAATATTTATTTCTGTGTTCCAACACTATATTTTTAAAATAAATTTGTGTGTGTGTGTGTGTGTGTGTGTGTAGGTGTGTGTGTGTGTGTGCATGTATGCATGTATGTTGCATGCGTCAGAGTACAAGAGAAGATTTTCTTCTTCTTTTCTCCGTTACATAGATCTGAACTTGGGATTCAGGTTTATCAAGCAAAGGCCTCTACCCACTGAACCATGACAGCTCCCTGCACTTCTTCCTTTTCTGTATTTTGAAATACAATTAGATCCTTTTAAATTGGCTATTCTTTTATCCTGTTGCTATCTTCTGAGAAGTCTGTTTTGGACTCCTTGTAATAAAACCCTCATCTTTCCCCCATGAGTTAAGAGTTAATGCCTTGTGACCAGTTTTTGCCTCTGCCTGGGTCTGTTTCTGGGCTGTTCTGTTTCATTGCTCAGTCTGTCATTGAATATTTATTATGGTGCCGTAAGGTATATTCATGTTCTTCAGTGCAAATGAGGATTATTATTTAGGAATGACAAAAAATAGCTCGTTTTATTAAATTTTAGTCTCAATAGTATTCATATCCTTTAATATTTGGCCTAATAGCAAAATATTTTCCTCAAGGCATGCAAATATTTATATATATATATCACATATATGTTATATGATATTATATGTATATGTTATATGATGCATATTGTATATTATATATAAAGTTGTGTTTTAGAGCTACAAATTCCATTTTATACTTGCAAAAATTTAATTTTTCTTGTTTTACTGTTTTCAAATTCTTAGGAGATATAAAACAAAACCAATACTACTTAAGCAAATAACATAATCTTATAAATTTAATCACAAAAACCACAAAATAAAAACAAAATAAAATTTGTTTTCTAAATTCACCTTCAGGAAATCTGTGCTGTCACTGAGTTGTTCATTGTATAATTTGGAGTGTGTTTTATTTAAAAATGACTTGTGTTCATTATTCATGTGGCAGTCCCTTTAAATAGCCATAAAGCATGTAGGAGCAAATTAATGTTGCATCGGCCCTGTGCCTTTTAAGTTTGTCAATTCGAGGAGATGGAAATCTTACATAATTGCAGACATTTCCTTGCATTATGATGCTGGTGGTGGCAGAGGCATGAGCCTTGGCTGTGTTATGTGGGTTCAAATGTTCCAGTTCCTGACTGAATTCTAATCTGAGGAGGGGTAAGAACTGTTGTTTTCCCAACTGGTAGAAGAAGTTCCAGACTGAGTGATAGTCCCTTCACATTAGTGTCTGGAGGAGCAGTTATCTGTGTGTCTTTCATGCCACAGGACTTGGTGACAGTGAGCACCAAACATAAACCTTCTTATTATTGATTACACTGGGGATCTAAATACTGAAGTATGCATTTAACTATATTAGCTTTCTTGGGTGTCATTTAAAGCATTTAATATTTGTCATTTGGGTAACATTAAGGATTAGATTGAGGTCTTTCCATATCGAGCAAGCACTCTTTGCTAAACACTATCTTCAGGTCTTTCGATTTTCAGAGTTGCCAGTCTCACTAAGTTTCCCAGGCTGGCCTTGAACTCATGTGGCCCAGAGGAGCTTCACACTTAAGATCTCATCCCCTCAGCCTCCCACGTTACAGCCTTTATCAATCGTCACATGTATTTATCCTTCTTAAGATTTCCATCTGAATTTCGGTCTCAGTTGATATTGTTCTAAAGACTCTTGGATTTTTATTGGTATTTAAGGTTAGCACACAATAATTTTACTTATGTTAACAGCGTACTGATTATGTCTGTCCAAATGGATAGCATTACTATTTTCCTTCATATTGTCCTTGTTTCTCTTATATGTGCCTTAAAGAATTTGTCCTATCCATGGAGTATATTCCAGGTATTATACCACTGAGATTTGGTCTAGTGTTGTAGATAGATAGTGTTCCAGTTAGAGCTTTTATTCATATTTCAAATGACCTTTAACTGAAGTTATTTTAATGTATATGACAGTACACTTTACGGAGTCTTAGGGATATTTTATACTCCTTTCTAATAGGAATGCAACGAAATGCTCTCTGAGAGCTTGTCTCCCTCTTTTTAAATGTGATAGCTGTAATTAAGACTTTGCTATTTTCATTTGTTTCCTGGTTTTGTGTACTTTGAGTCAGGGCCTTACTCATTAGCCCAGGCTGCCCTGTGTAGCCCACACTGGACAAAATTATATTTACCTTGTCTCAGCCTCCAAAGTTCTGATATTACAAGCATAAACCACCATGACCAGACTTTGTATTATCTTTATTTTGTAACTTAATTTTACATACTTTAACAAGTTGGTAAAATTCTCATTCACTTGTATTTTGTTAAGAGCTAATCAGTATCATGCGTAAAATTATTTTATTTGATGCCAAATTTGTAACTTTATAATTGAGTTAAAAGCATAGAGAACATCTCCCATTAGAAAATCCTGCATTAAGTATAAAATGATATTGAAGATGAAATAAGGTGAAGTTCTGGTGTTAGTGGCCCTTACACACAAAAAAGAACAACCAGAAATAGAAAAATCAATGTAAGACAAAACATAGCAAAGACCATAAATAGAACAGAATATTTTATGGTAATAAGATATTAACTTTGCCCAACTGGATATGCATTGAATTGATTAAATTGGGAGATGATCAAGCCTTCACCAAGAGGCAGCCTTTGAATATTGTGGCTGTTGCTCAGAAGCCCCTGAATGTGATCTTCAGTGATACCCAGTAAGGTGTGGAGATGCTACAGACACAAAGGGAAGATCAGTTATGTTCAACATTTGGAATGGTTGTGCCGACCAACATCTGGCACCCTTTGTAGATTTTCCATCAGAAAAGTGGTTGACTGTTGGCTTACTCATGCAAGTCTTACATGAAATGTAAGTGCCCATTCTACTGAACCCCAGGATGGTTGTTGCTATTTCATTGAGAAAGACAGGTTATGTGTAACTTCTTTTGTGTCATACAACATTGCCTAGGTTTTAAGTTAAAGTAGCTTTTTAAAAGTTTTTTTAAGGGCTCGTGTGTTTGTGTTTATATAACTTACCAGTTTTACATATTTAACAGTAAAACTGTGGTGTTGGTTTTGATTTCTTTCTCAGCAAGTTTAAGTATCAGGAAGACTGACAGGAAAAGCAATGGGTGTTGTAGTTTTGTTGCATGACTCTTCTGCGCAAAATTTTTATTTTAGAGTTTGGGCAAAATATTTGGCTGCCTATATCAAAAGATGGAGTGCCCCAGTTTTCTGCCACATCCAATCAGTATTACATTCATCTTGCCATTTTCTACACTTTTCTCTCGCATGCCAAATATTTGGCAGTTGACTGTGGGAAGCACATCTCTGGTGTTGACATGAAATGAAATTAGAAGGCAGCAAGTTGGAGGGGAAAGGAAAAATCCCCAAGTTTATTTCACATATCTTCTTTCTCTTTCCTTGAGAAACATAATTGATCATGCTTCGTGAGTAGCTAATATATGGGGGAAATACCAGTTTTCTACTGAAGTATAAAATTGAAGGCCTTGTTCTCTCAAAATGACAAGGTCTAGGACAGTGTTCTGTAATATCAGGTTTCTATGACTAAAATGTTAAAATTCTTCAAACAATGACTTTTCAGAAATATTTCATGGGCACAGTTTTTTTTTTCATATCAAATCTTAATTCTTTTCAAAATAAGTTTAGTACAGAATCCATAGTATTTTGGAAACATGACTCAGACATTTAAAAATGACAGTTCCCATTAATTGTGACTACTTTTAGTTCAAATAATATACCAAGGCATTTGTCTTGAAGATTCTGCGGTCAGGTTAGAAACTGTTTTTCTCAGGTTCTGATTCCTGGCAGCCCTTCATTTATTCTCTGACCCTGGAAATGAGTCTCTCTGCCCCCAGTGAATACTCAGAGCACGAGTCCTCATTGTTTAGTTCTCGTGCTAGAGGTAGAGCTTGGTGTTCTCCGCGAGCTGCAGCAGCTCTCCCGATAGCCCGAGACGGCTGGACGCACGCCACAAGTTCTGTCCTGCTGCTGAGTGCCTCTGCCTCAGGTCAGGCTCGCACATGTGACTACTCCGTTGTGGGTTGAGGAGATGGCTCTTCTGATTTTTAACTGGGATCTCTCGGGGGAACATTTTTGAATCTGTTCACTTTAAGCAGGTCAAAAATTGCCTCCATTCTTCCTCAGGCACCCCACATCCCTTTAAAATTGCCCCAGCCTGGTCATGCTCTAATGGAGAAAACAGAAGGAACACCAAGGCCTCTTGAAGCATAGACTCCATCCCAAAAGGTACCCCATCAATTATACCACATTCTCTACGCCAGTGTAAGTCTCTATCTAGTTCATCTTGTATTTGAGTAGAAAAATAGCCTACCCCTTATTATAATGAATCAGATATTTATGGTGAGGACATTGCTGGATGATATAAAAAGTGGAAAATTGGGGCCATTTTTGCACTTAATCTTTTTCTTCCAGAAGATGGTTGCATCCCCCGAAATTAGAGCCCCTTGGAAGGTGGATGATCAGCAGCCAGAAGCTTTTCTGTATGTATCTCTGCTATCAATAGTACCAGTTCACAAAGCCAAATGTTCAATAACAGTTATTAAATTTTATAATTTAGAATCATATAAATAAAACCGACTACCACCTGGTTATTTTTTCCCAATATTATAAATTCCATTTATTTACCTATTTGTTTATTTATTTGTGTATGTGTGTTCATGCGTGCTCTTGCATGCATGTACCACAGACGGCATGCAGGAATCAGAAGACAACTCTCAGAAATCTGTTCTCCCCTTCTACCATGTGAATCACAGAGATCAACTTAGTACTTAGGTACTACTCCCTGCGTGCTTATTATTATTATTTTTTAATCTATGATTTCAGTGTTATGGGCAACTTTTTTACCTAAATGTTGGACTGCTTTATCATGGTGGACCGCTCATATTCCCACCTCAGAAAACAGTACCTTGAAATGTGGTGCCTTGTCATGCTAGGTACTTGGAACAGAAAACCCCTGGAAGACTTCAGAAAACTAATTCTTTCTGACTTCTGTTCTATCTTCCGCTCCCTTCTCGAGGTGGGCCGTGGATGCTTAGAATTGTTCTTCCCTCAAGGTCAGTCCTAGAAATTCCAACCCCTGCCTAAAAACACAATATGGAGGTGCCTAGGGAGATGTCATGGCTAAGTGAAAGCTTCCTGAATGGAACTCCAAAACAGATACTGGATCCGAACTGAGGAAATGCCAGTGAACACAGACTATAGTAGAAAAACAATAAGTCAGCTCTGGCTCAATCGTTGTGAAAAGTTCCCAGCTATGGTGGTAACCGGCTTGAGTGAGCATGTTTGCAGAAATCTGAAATGGCTGTTCTAAGCCACTGGAAATTATAAATGAAGGACGCAAATGCCTGGTTTCTTCCAGCCCATTTTCTTAGGTTTGCAATTAGATGCTTGGTTTCCAGGCACTGTTTTAAAGTGAAGACCCTGGGTGTGAATCTGCAGGTGGGTGAATGCAGAGCGCATTCTTAGAAGGAAGCTTCTTCTGCACTTTGTGGAATGTCACACCTCTAGGCTTATTAGCATTTTTGTCTAAGTCGCTGAAATGGCAGTGCTGAAAAGTCAACTGTTAGGGGTCTATTTTCAGCTGCGCCTCTCCCCAGCTGTGGCATGTGAGACAAATTACCTTACATTCATCACTCTCTCTGCTCTTGCCACACACATTGCTGCCTGTTCAAGACTCTGGAGAGCCATGGGTTTCTCCAGTAGCAGTGGTATTTACTGTTTTCCTATGGCCAATAGTCATGTCATTTTCATGATTCATGTTCAACTTTAATAAAGATTCTGATTATAAGGTATAGTTGATTCACTATCAGAAAAGTAAATCCTAATTATCAATATCTTCTACAGTAGCAATTTAAGGAGACATAGACTGACCGAGAGAGATCGCTGTCATGTGGTCCACTTGCCCTGTGGTCCCAGTAAAATCAGCAGATGCCATAAGAACCCAAAGGCATGAGGGTTGAGCTGTGAGGCAAGACATATATATATATTGGACTCTTGTCAATGCAGGAAGTATTTTTCTATGATAACATTCAGCTGACTGCATGTAGCACTCTTTCCTCACAGAACGGAACAGGGCACTGGGAGCTTTCCATGCTTCAGGCCTTGTATTGATTACATCCCAGTCCAGACAGACAGACATTAGCAATCACTGTGTGGGGTGAATATTATACTCAAAAACCCAACTCCCTATCTTTCAGGGTAGGCAAGACCTTGTTCATATGACTCGTCTACACTGGTAAGGATGAGGTTGACCCTGAGCAAATGTAGACACGAACAGTTATTTATTTAAGAGAGCGGTGGGAGCTATGAGAATAATAAAGCTGAGGGATAGGGGAGCGGGTGATGGGAGACGCGACCGACCTAATGGATTTGTATTTGTATTTGTGTCACAGGCAAATGAGGGATCTACTCACTTGATAGCTACAAATCGGAATTAATAAACAACTAATTTGATATAAACTCTTACTGCATGTATTTTGTGTGTGTATGTGTCAAACTATCTTCAGTCACATCGTCAGTTTTCAGTTTTGTGCTCTCCCCCGTAGCCCCCGGAGCTATGATGACGAACTGCTGTTCCTTTGAGCTACTGAGTGCACAGCGCTCTCACAGCAGCCACAGAAAGCAGGTGCTTTGCTGTGCCTTTCAGCATCCCACCCCTACTTCCCGGTGAGCACACACACAGGGTGTGATTGCTGAGCCAGTGAATCCTCGAGGACAGTACTTTTCTTAGATGATTCCCTTAGCTAGCATGTCGGTAACAGTATAAGATCAATCTTGTTTTAAACAGCCTTACTCAAAATTTGCAATGGATACCTTTTTGGTGAGTGTGCCGTAGTAACATAGAGTAGCCTGTTTTTTCTTTTAGCATGTATTTAACTTTTATTGAATTTGTTGTGCATTGTTCAGCCCATTATGTATCAATTTGTGAACAGTCTACTTTTATTGCGTTACTGATTTTTTAAGATTATTTTTACTGTCTTTGTGTATGTGTCTTTCTGCAAGTGCACAGACATGAATGCACATATGAATGTATGTGCCCAATGATACCAGAAATGTCAGCTCTACTGGAGCTGGAGTTATAGGTAGTTGTGAACTACCTAACTTGGTTTCTGAGCGATGGAACTTGGTCTGTCTATCTGGTTCCACTTGAAGTTGTTTTTATCTGTAGAAGATGTGATGGCAAATCATACCTTAAATAAAATGCCCAAGTCCTAAGTTCCAGTACCTGTGGATGATTTCTTGTCTGGAAAATGGGATTCTTTTCAAATATAACTAAATAGTGAGAAGAAAACAAAGCAAAATATCCTGTGTTGTCCAGTGAAGAATAAAAGGCAATGACAAATGTCTTGTAGACCACCTGGCGCAGGCTGAACACAACAGAAGTAGAGGTCAGCGCTGTGATGGAGACAGGTTAGAGTGGCATTGTCACAAGCCAATGGAAGAGCCAGGAGCTGAAGGTGGGACGAGCCTTCAGAGAGAGACTGACCCTATGGACACTTTAGTTTTGGATTTTTGACCTCCAGAATTTTATCTAAATAGCAATTGTTGTTATTTTTGCACAGTCATCATAGGAAAGGAACCATGTGAGATAGACAATTTGCCACATTGTTTCAACTTAAAACTAACCTATTACACTCATCACAGCCAACCCTGAAACTTGACCACGCCATATTGAATGTGTATACATGTAAACTGTACTCTGAATTTTTAGTGTTCATTTGACAAAAAAAAACCAATATGTAATTAGTAGCTTTGGGTGCTAATGATAGGTTTAATTAATATTTTGGAAATATTGGGTTAAGTAAAATGTACTATTAAAATGAATTCACCTTTGTCTTTCTACGTTTAAATATGTGGCTACTAAGAACAACATAAAGCATGCACATGACTTAACTTACATTTCCAAGATGTAACATCTCTATGAGCAGCGGTGAGAGGCTGCACATCTGTCTATTCAGACTGCTATTGGCTCCCAATCAAGCCACCTGCTCAGTCTTCATGAGTAGTAAAGAGTAAAGACACTGTCTGTATGACTGTGCTCACATCCCATGACACCGTTTGAAGTACAAACACAGATCCCGTTTTCCATTTCTGTAGTTAAAATGTCTCAAACTTGTTGCTGGGGATATGGCTCAGTGGTTATGAACATTTGATACTCTTAGAGAAGACCAGGGTTCAACTCCCAGCACAAATATGGCAGTTAAAAACCATCCCTAACTCAAGTTCCAGGACATCTGACTGTCTTCTTGCTTCTGAAGGCATTGCACACACATTGTGCACTTGCATAAATGTAGGCAAAATACCACTCACATAAAACAAAAATAAGATTTTTAATCTAAGTTTTTTTTCATGTTCTTCCTCCTTCTGCCCCTCATTTGGACCATGGGGGGCTCAGTCCGGTGCTCCAATGTGGGTCTCTGTCTGTATCGCCATCCATCGTCAGATGAAGGATCTAAGGTGATAAGCAAAGATCTTCATCAGGATGGTTATAGGCCAAGGCCGATTCAGGCACCCTCTCCTCTGTCTAGAGAACAATCTGGGGATCTCTCCCTGGACCTGGGATCCCATTTATAATCAAGTCTCTTGTAAACCCTAAAATGACTCCCTTAGTTGAGATATATTCTTCCCTGATCCCATATCCATCCTTCCTCCCTCCCCCCCATCTCAGTCCCCCGAGTTTTCCCCATTCCTCCCCTACTCCCTTCTCTCTAACCCTCTCCCCTTCCAACAACCCTCCCACCCCTCCCCCCCATGCACCCGAGGTTACCTGGGACTCTTGTCTATTTCCAATCTCCAGGAGGATAAGTACATGATTTTCTTCAGTTTCACCTTCTTATTTAGCTTCTCTAGGATCTCGAATAATAGGCTCAAAGACCTTTAATTATGGCTAGAATCCACTTATGAGTGAATACATACCATATTCCTCTTTTTGGGTCTGGCTTACCTCACTCAGTAAAGCGTTTTCTATGTCCATCCATTTGCATGCAAAATTCAAGATGTCAGGACCGCGAGGGGTGCGATCACCCACTGATACAAGGGGACTGATCTAATGAGAGTTCACCAAGGCCAGTTGGACTGGGACTGAACGAGCATGTGATCCAACCAGATTTTCTGAATGTGGCCGGATTCTCTGAATGTGGCTGGCCCGGAGCCTTTCTGAAAAGCCACTGACAATGACACTGGGACTTGTTTCCTCTGCATATACTGGATTTTTGGGATCCAGTCTGTTTGGATACTCACCTTCCTGGACCTGGAGAGAGGGGGGAGGAACTTGAACTTCCCACAGGGCTGGAAGCCCTGACTGCTCTTAGGGATGGAGAGGGAGGAGGGGGGGGGGTGGGAGGGTGTTGGGAGAAGGGGCAGAAATGGAAACTTTCATAATTTAATAAACTTTGAAAAAAAAGATTTTTAATCTAAAATTATCCTGAAGAGCCTCTTACCAAAAGACCAGTGAAATTATCTCACCTGTCAGCTATATTTCTTTTCTTCTTCTGACCCTGTCAACAAAAACTCTGTTTGCTTAGTAAAGAAATTGACAAGTTTAAATAAGAAATGTAAACGAAGACTGTGCTTTCATTTCCCAGCTGCCCAGACTCTAATAATCACATAGATACTATATTAATTAAAATACTATTTGGCCAATGGCTCAGGAGTATTCCTAGCTAGCTCTTACATCTTAAATTAACCCATTAATTAATTAATTCAACTAAATTAATCTGTTCTTTTAATCTATGTATCGCCATGCTGCTGTGGCTTACTGGTCATGTTCTTATATCTTTCTCCTTAGGCAGCTGCATGAGGTCTCCTTAACTCTGCCTGCTTTCTCTCTCTCTCTCTCTCTCTCTCTCTCTCTCTCTCTCTCTCTCTCTCTCTCTCTCTGTTCAGATTTCCCACCTAGCTTTACACTACTAAGCAATGGGCTGAAACAACTTTATTCATCAACCAATAATGGCAGCACATATAGAGAAGGACATCCCACATCAAAGAAAACTATGAATCAGCTTCCCTAAGGCATATGAGTCAGCCACGGCTGTGATAAAACTGTGTAACAAAGTCCCCCACAGTCAATAATTTACAATAGTAGGCATTTTCTTAGATATTACGTTTTGGTATAATAGCCATATAATGCTGAATTATTCTGGGTACTGGCTGAGGGTGGCTCAAGTTTTAAGTTGGGTTTGAATCTTTCAGTTCAGGCCTCCCATGTCTTTTGAACGAGCATGAATCTGAGGCTTTTCATTATACGCTAATGTCAAGAATTCAGAAAGTTGTACAGGACTCGCTCTGCCAACTAAGCCCTGCATCACACTGATTAACTATTGTGTACACATTGTTTTGGCCAAATCAGTCACATGATCTGACACTGTCATTAGGGCCAGTATGTCACACTGTCTGCTTGACTCTAATATGACTTGTTCCACAGTGAGGGAACAGACCAATAATTCCATCTTCTATGCAAGAAACATGGCCTGCATTCTTGTATTATCTAATATGTGATCAGATTCTGCAGTAGGAGAACAGGAGGTAAAAATATGAGTAAACAAATAGGCCCTGTATTCTGGGATTTTACAGCATAAGAGACACACAGCTCCATTATTTCTCCTTCTGTGCTTCCTCCAATGCTAAGCAGAGATAATAGCATTGCCTGTTTTATACATTTATCATGACAGAGCCTGCATACATGAAAGGTGATCCATGAAGACTGTGATCATGAAGATGACAGCTTGACCTAAATATTTTAAAACTCAGCGTGTGTAAACAAAAACAACAAGGAGGAACACGTCAACAAGTCACTGTGGCCTATATTTGGATTTTGTCATGAAAAGGATTTTGTTTTTCTTATCATGAATTCTTCTTCTAAAATTATCATGTCTTCTAAAATTTCTCCAGTATTAATTCAGTACAAAAAAATTTCCAGTAGCTGCTGCTGTAACCATCATAGACGGGGACTGATGGAAAGCGGAATAGGATCAACCAGGAGACTGGAAACCAAGAGTGAAGGCAGATCAGCAGCTTTGGCCTCCCGTGAACTGTAGGTGCGCCTTGTCCATTCCCCCCAGTTTTTAGGACTGAATGCTGGGATGAAGTTTGAGTGAGTGGCAGCTTAGGAGGTGGCTATCAACTCAAAATTGCCATCAACTCAAAATTCTGAAAGTAACCTCTTCCAATATTGGTATGAACAGCACTCCAGAGGATATGGCTAAGGACCATGGTCTAGAGCAGGCACATCTGGTATCATTATCATCTGAATGGGTTCATCCAGCAGAGGCTTCTATACCTTTTAATACATTTTTCTTTATAAAACTAAAAAGAAATGACTACAATACATTTTAAAAGTTACTTTCCCCAATGAATTAAATCAAGTTGAGAAAGTCCAACTTGTTTATTTTTCTGGAGACATTAAGCCAAACTCTGAAGTAATCAGATCACATCAAGGATGTTCAAGATAGTCTTATTGTTATCACATATTTGTAAATTTTCTTTCATACCTAGCAAGGTTTTTTATTTTTATATCATGTGTGTTTAAATTATAAAAACAATGAAGTTATCCATCTTTCTATTTTCCTTGCCTTACCCTATTGTTCAAAATTATAAAGTCTTGCTTTATTTCCTCTTACAAAGATAGTGTTTATTTCCTCAGTAAACCTACAGTTCACAGAGTGTCTTCTAGATTTATTTTAATTGTTAAAACTTGTACTTAGCAACATAAAGATACAAGAGTGAATAGTCTGAGCCGTTGTGTTTTTTTTTCTTGTTCATTTTCAAGTTAGCATTCATAAGAAGCAAGGTATTTTAATCTGAATATCTCAACTCATGGACACATGGTTTATCAAACATTTGAAACCAGTCAACGATATTCTGGGGTTGTTCATTTCAAAGGTACGTCAAGGTAGCTCCAGCCGAGTATGGAAGGTGTCTGTCACCAGTGCCTCTCTGTAAAGATTTCGCCCAATACAATGCAATTCTAGAACCTTTATTTGTGGCATTTACATATTTTGAGTTTTCAAGTTTTTAAAAACTTTCCCTGCCTTCAGTTAGATTTTAAAACTCAAAATGTAGAACGATTGACCTGATGGCGTCAAGCGATCTTCCAGAAAAGGGTTGCCTCTGATGTAGACTTCCGCCAGCTGTCTGTTTCTAAACTGGATTTCACTGAGCTTCCTTCAGACAGTTTGTGATATGCCTGCTACTTGGCCGTGTCTTTCTTGTCCAGAAAGATTGTTACCCTTTAACCAGTGCTAAGCAAGGAGCAGCATTTTCAACTACTGTGAAGGTGACTGGCCACATAAACTGGAAAAGAATCATTTTCATGCAAAACTAGCCCGAGAGAACATGGGTAAGAAACAAAAAAACAATCTGGTTTTCTGACAAAAGTGACTTTATTCCTCAGTCTTTATATTGAGAACTAATGTTGACATTTATTATTTTAGTTACTAAAATCAAGGATTATTGCTGTATCATGTATACAGAGTTGCAAAGGATATTTAAAGCTGCAGCAAATTCAATGTATTTTCTTCCCTGCCTTCTATGAATTCATATCTATAATTTACCAAATCTGCATAAATAAACTAAAAATAAGTTAATCCTTAAAGGGCAGTTTTAACTTTCCTGACTCTGACTTAGGGTGTTCAAATGATCTGAAGAATGGACACTGGGCAAAAGTAGGAGGTGAAACTTGGCACATGTGGCTGCAGTGATGCAATTGAAGTCTCTTGATGGCACAAGAAAGGAAGAAAGGAAGGAAGGGAGAAAAGAAGCAAGGAAGGGAGGAAGGGAGGGAGGGAGGGAGGAAGGAAGGAACGAAGAAACGAAGGAATGAGGAACGGGGAAGGAAAAAAGAAAAGAAAGGCATACTGTTTTGTTGGCCCATGGACATGATATAGTAAGGGAAATGGAGAGAAAGTAGCAAGGCAAAAATATAAAGAAACCAAAATCAAAGAGAATTGCAGTGTTATTGGAGACCGTCGTTCTAACATTCCAAACAGTTCTATCGAACAAGCCTTTTACGCTGCCAGAAATCTTTGTCTATGTTGTTCAGCCTGGCTGCCACTGCTCACATATGACTAAAGAGGATCTGAAACCTGACACTGTGACCAAAGACATGAGCTTCAAGTGGTCACTGCGGAGCATGTGCCCTGTTTTACTATGTGGCCCCATGCGGGTGTCCTCTGCATCCCTTGGGGAGTTTATTGGCAATGCAGAGTTTTGACTCTTACCCAAATGTACTGACCTCAAAATATGAGATCCCCTGGCAAGTGATATACCCCTGAAAGTTGGGGAAACCCTGCCTTCTAGATATTTTCATTGGCTATTGAATCACCCATTCAGAAACCCTGGCGATTCTGTTTTTATATTAGGTGAGTGAATGTTAGCATTGCCCTCACTGTTTCCTACTGCAAAGTGTTTGCAACAAGAGTGAGTAATATAGTATTTTCACGACTGTCTCAAAATCTCTCCCAAAATGAGGGCACAGTTGACTCCGTTGTTTGTTGACCTGTTGATTCCTTCATGAGGAACAAATGCAGCTTCTTCCCATGGTAGATACTGTTGTCTGGGTTTGTGGAATATCTCCGAGTGAATTCATGTATGGCCTGGGTTTCTCTGTGGCGAAAGATAAAGCGGGTGGGAATGGGGCTCTCGGTTCATTCTTGAGTCCGGGATTTTAAAAACTATACGTTTCGAAAGGAAGGAAATGTCATAAAAGCTGGCACTAGAACGTGTCTTGACAGGATGGTGGGTTGTATGAAAACTCCACCACCGTCCCTGTTTAGCAAGCACCTCACCTAGAGTTAAACAAATGGATTCAATTCAGTTTAAAAAGTCATAATAAAAATGCCCCTAAACTCATGGGCAGTTTAATTGTAATTAGATTCTTTAATTGACTTTCAATTGAATTCCCATCCTCTGTTCTCAGTGGGGTCATATATACTTTGCAAGGAGACAGGATGTCTGAGCAGAAACTCTTGGGGAATAGTTATCAATATGCCAAATTCTAGAAGCCCATTTTTTATTGGTGAATGGTAATGCCTGTAGCAAGGTCCCTTAGTGAAGACAGGGTGGCTCCATAAACCCAATATCTCAGAAAAACAGGCCCTCTAGAGCATTCCATGTAGGATATGGATCTGAAGTTTCTTGGATCCGTGGCAGCCCCGCATAGTCCACCAGCTCTGAGTGGATCACCTGCTGCTGCCTGGTTTGCGGGCAGGTCCCTGGTGAAGTCACTTCATTTTCTACAGGTCAGGTGCATTGCTGAAGTTGGAGCTAAGGAGGGTCGAGTTGGTTTTACCTTGTCCTCTTCTCCTCAGTTCACATAGTTTACGTCTACTGTTCCTGACCTATAGTTAACAGATTCCCACCATTAGATGTTTAATATCGATGCCATATCTTCTCTTCAGCTCCCCTGGCTTAGTCAGATGTAGTAATCCTGATTCCGTGCCACTCAGAGTGACTCTGATTTCCCAAACATGTGCCAACTTCCTTAGAGCCCGGCAAGAGGCCCACATGGGCAATGCCTGTTCGTGTTTGCATATCCTCAGAGGCCTGGATCAACTTTAGTAGACCCCAGAAACGAACACTGTATTGTTTTAGTCCCCCTTTCTGGTTTGTAGAATGAAATACAGGTGGGATTCAAAGAATGGGGGTTGGTTTGGCTTTCTCACATTGGTTTATTTGGGAGAAGCAGGAATGCCGAATGCCATGACACGAGCCCTGAAAGGCTTCTTTCTGTGCTTAACAATGGAACATGGGCTATCACAGGGCAAGACGGAGGAGCCTGCACTATGGGTCTCTCCCTTCTTCTTGTAATACCATCGTGAGACTATCCTTTTAAGACTTCTTCTAATCCTAATTAGCTCTCAGAGGCCCCACTTGCACTACATGAACATGTGTTGGGAAGTAATATTGTCAATGCAGAAGCTTCTATGGCGCACATTCACGCTCCAGCAGCAATCGCATAGGAACTCCCTCTGAACTTTAACTACCACAGCTACCTGCGAACGGGTCTTCTCTAAACTTCCCTGGATTTCTTGTCTCTATAAAATTATTTATTTATTATAAAGCATTTGTATTGCCCAATATGTTTTGGAAGGTGGTCGTTGGGATTTTTAAGAAGTCCTGTTATAATGAGAAAAAAAAATCTTGTTTTCATTACTGGACAGTGGTTTTGTCTATGATTTCTTATCTAATTATATCTCGATTTTCTGATACACCGATGGCTTTGTTTCAACCCACTGTCCTGGAGAGGGACAGGTCCCTCCCGTGCTTCCTTAGTACATCTGAGACCCTGGTTCATTCTCTCCCTGCAGCAAGGACATGAGGAACAACTGCCACTTCCTAGAGCTCCAGGAGACACAAGAGTTTCTTTTTAAACTCGCTGCATGCAAAATAGTTTGTCATTTCCCACCAAAATTCATTAATATGATTTCTACTTGATTATTGCAGCTAGTGATTGTATAAGCATCTTTGCTCGTGTGGAAAATTGAAGATGTTAAAATAGCCTTTAGTCTTTTTAAAAGCGAAGTGAAGCGGTTTTGCTGTATAAAATTAGTGCTTGGCTGCTTTAGCGCTATACGCAATGCTTTGCTGTGCTATCTGCTTTAAGAGTGTACTGAGTAAAACCAAATGAGCTTTTCAGAAATGTCTGGAGTCTTGGCCCTAACACAGTGCCAAGTGAGATACAAAGTGTCTCAAAATGTTACTGATCATTTTGGTTTCTTCAGAAGGCAATAGTATGGAGTGGGACCTGCTCTTCCAAAGTATAGTTTTTTCCTTAGTTAAATGTGTATGGATGCACTCTGTCAGGATGCTAGCTTTGATGTATCACTGTTACGGTAAGAGTGTCATTGCCCTTGCTTTGTAGGCTGTGGAAAGCCATAGCCACAGCCATTTTATATGCAATTAATATAAAATACATTTGCATGCTAGAAAGGTGCTGATCAATGCTGCATTATTAAAAAAAGGTCACAGTAGCAAATCTGACTGCTGGTACTTGCCAGCTCAACGATGCATCTAAGACATATACATCTTTATAGCAGAGCCAGCGCTCGATTTCCTTCCCTGTAAAATGTGGGTAATCTTTCCTGCTCAAAGGACTGAATGAAATGATAGAAGCACCCCATCAGCTCTAAGTGCCCCCATGAAGATCTAAGAACAGAAACACATGCTGCAAAGGCCCCTTGGCTAGTTCACAGCATCTCCTCCTGGTTGGACACTCACACTGGACAGGATGTGAGGTTGTAATTTTATTGAATAGTCTATGAACTATTTCATAGGCTTATTTGTGATCACGTAAAACCATAAACATTAGATATAATGTGAATTTACTGAATAGTTATCACAGTGTTTTCTTCTTATATCTTTTTCAGTGAATGAGACTTTGAAAAGCTTTGTCTCTGTTTGAATAGCTAAAGCACAATGTCATAACATGATGCCAGGCCAGGTTACCTGGGGGAGGACAGTCCACATCAGGAAAAAAAAAAACTGATCTCCTATGCTGTTCACAGTGACTCAGACTTCCTAGAAGTGTCGAGTTTTAAAGTCTGTTTTTATTTTAAATAGCTTGGTGGAATAGAGCAGTTTGACAGTCTGGAAGAAAAAAATCTGTAAGTCTGAGCTGTCAGATATCATATCCCAAGCAAAAGATGACATGAGGGAAGGGCAAACCTGAGAGAAGTTAGACACAAGGAAGCTTTCTCAGGTAGACAAGGAAAGATGAACAGTCCCTGCTCTCTCACAGAGAAGTAATGAATATGTATGTACGGCTGGTACCTTCCATGGCTTTCTTTCCACCCAGAGCTACCTGTCACAGTCAACACACTGGTAAGCATTTTCAAGCTCAGTCCTCTTGATTTGAAAGTTTGTGTAACCTGTTTCAGGAGGACAGAGGCAAAGCAAAGCAAAGAAATACAAAAAAGGAAAGTTTTATATTCTTATGCTGGACACGCGTTCATCGTTGAGCTACCCCTACTCTTGTTTTCTTGCTTGCTTGTTTGTTTTGTTTTGCTTTGCTTTGCTTTGAAAAATAATCAGATCAAGGAGGAAGTGCCCTTGGAGCTACAGAAGTTTAGGATGGAATTGACTTCTGAATACTTATCACCTGCTAGAGGTGCGTGCATCCATGGATATTCTGAGAAGAGTTTCCAAGAACCATCCTTCTAGGAAACCTCAACGTGTGCACTTAGACTGTGATGACGGTTCCCATCGGCACTCCGCTAAGACCTGTGTTAAACAAGTCATCAATTCATGTCGGGAACTCAGAGATGCTGACTTGATATCCCACTTACTATTTGATTCCCTGGGGGCGGAGCTTGTGAAAGTTAATTTATGTTGGCGACTTGACTCCTAAAAAATGCCTTGGGCCTTAGTGAGGCATGCTCTGGATGTTTCTGTAAGCGTGGTTCCAAAGAGACTTGAGGTGGAGGCCACCAACCTATGGGCCTAAACACTGGAGTGGCTAAAAGAAAAAGGGAAGCCAGATGAGTGCCTTCAGTTCTTTCTTTATCTGGCTCTTGATCTTCGCTGATTTGAACGAGCAACCCAATTTTCCCTCTACCATACCACATCCGTCCTCGTGCCTTCATCATGGGTTGTACTTTAGAACTGTCTGTCAAAATAATCCCTTTCTCCCTTCAATTACTCCTTGTAAACATTTGGTCATGTCAATGAGAAAAAGTCCTTATACATGTTTATTTAATCCGAATTTGAGTTTTTCCTACTATGCTTCTGTATCAGCTTTGGTTCTTTCTTGAGCCACATTAGCAGCATCTCCAAGGATCCTTAAAATATGTCAGGCTCAGCTGAAACCTAAGAAATAAGAATCTATATTTTAGGCAGATTCTCAGAGGATTTACATTCATAGAAAAACATGGGTCTAGTGTGCATTCTAATTCGTGTCCATCAAGTTGGGGACCTCTTGGAGAAATCAGTATGGAAATAGCAAGTCTTATTTATGTGCTTAGCATCAGCACTGATGGGCCATGTTTTTTGGTGATTAGACAAATAGACCTGCTGCATTTGTTTAGTGGATTGTGAGCAGTGATACTCGACATTACAAATCACAGACAGACAGGCAAATGAAATGATTCCTCTTCTGGGGCACTGCGATAACTGGCGATGTCTGTAGAGCCAGGTGTATTTAGTAAAGACAGAGCATGACTGACACCTTGAGATGGATTGCATAGATAAACAGAGGGCAGAGAAGTCCGGAATTGCAGCCTGCTGTTGAAAATGTGATTGATACTGCTTTCAAAAGTGATTGTTTGTTAGTCCCGACAAGTGAGACATTTATGGGAAATCAAAACCATCCCTCGTTACTTAAACTGCGGCAGAAATATGTATCAGACCAAGGAAAATAGGTGCAATGGACCAAAAATGGATAAAAGGGACACCTTGCTTTGAAGATTAGCAATGATCTCTGTCTTGATATGGGCTGTCCATGAATGTATGCATTCATGAAACTCAGTGAATTATTAACTTAAGATCTGAATATCTCACTGAATGCTAACAATGCCACAGTGAAAAGAAAACATTTGTCTTACGAAATCTAGCTGCAGCTGACACCAGACAAAGCAAAATAGGCTGGCAAGTTCACCCTGCTGGTGATATGGAGGTTTTTGCTGTATGCAGCAAGGCTAGTTACACTGATCTTATGGGCATCCTGATTAGTGATGCCAGCTCTCACAGGTTGCTAGGTGAAAGTATGGCAGAGGGTGCGGTGACATAAACTCTGGTTATGAACCAGCCAGGCTCAGTCTGGCCTTAGTTACCATCAGTCTAAGGCATGACCTTTGTGTGCTATCATTTTCTTACCTGTAAAGGGATAAGAGATGAAACCTGTCTTTTACAGCATGTTTGAAAAGACTAGATAATTTAAAACACATGAAGAACATATAAAACTCTCCATGCATATTTTTGAGACAGATAAAGTGACTAGTACCATTATTGTCTTTTCAGCCAGTTTTATTTCTTCAACATGAGGAATCATGATTTAAGATGAATTATTACTAGATGGACCTCTTACTGAATTATTGAATTATTTCTTCGCAATGTCATTGGCAGTTATCCATCAGCCTATTGATAAGCCTTGAAACATAAGGAGTCATCTATTTTGGTGGTCACTGTATTCTTGAGGCAGGAGGGAGGTACCAGACATGAAGCAGATGAACAATATCATTGGAATGGATGAACAGACAAGTGATGTTTCGATAAATCTAGGAGGTGTTGGGGGAGAGCAAACCAAAATCAGACTTTGTGGTATGAAATATATATATATATATATATATATATATATATATATATATATATAACCAATAAAATAAAGAAAAACAAAGGAATAAATTGAACATATTCCTGAAGTTATCCCTACAAGTATCGTCTCGATTTTTGCAAATTATTCTTTGACCGTTTCCAACGTGTGTACAAATGTGTTCTGATTACTGTCGCTCTTACCTTACTTCTCCCTCACACCACCTCCAGCCCCTCATTCTCTACAAGTCCCTTCACATTTTCATGTCTTTTCGTGTTGATTTGTGACACTCTGAGCTTAACGAGGGCCATTCATGTGACAGCGGATATGGAACTATCCATTAGAATCCAGTAAGCATACCACTAGGTGCACACTGAAGACAATGATGCCCCCCTCTCCCCGTAGGCTTTCACCAATAGCCAGTAGTTCCTGAGAGACAGTAGCACCCAGGGAGTCTCTCCCCATCCATGACTGACTGCTGATGGGCCCAGTGTTGTTCCGGCCCCAATGTAGACAAAACTGCTGTGATGTTCTTATTGCGATGTTGCTGCCATGTCCAGAAGATAGCATTTTTGCAGCCCTCCTCCATGTTATAAGCGCCTACACTCTTCCTATCCCTTCTTGTGTGATGTCCCTGAACCTTAGAGGCCAGCTTATAAATCCTCTTTTAGGGCTGAGCACCCAACAGTCATTTGTTCTCAGGATTTGAAGCAGCCACGAGTTACTACATTCACTGCCCTCTACTGTAAAGAAGATAATCTGAAAGAGGCTGAGAATAGCATTTGGCAAGGAATATGAACATAAGTAGAAGGCAGTTTAATACCATGTGAATTTATTGAAATAACAGTAGTATGCTTCCCTAGCCCTCAGTGCCTATGACTTCCCTGTCCCTAGCCATGGACTTCTAACTTTGTACATAGTAACTGACATGAATTCTCACGTATGGAATAGTCCTTACATCCTACCAGAGATCAGTGACTTACACCCATTAGAGTCAACCAATCATACCCAAGTAGGCATATTTTGCCTGGCAGGTTGATATTGTAGCATGCAAGGTCCACGCTTGAGTCAAAGCGCTGACGAGTTTTCTTCCCCCATTGCCTGCAGAGCACCTTCAGACAGCATGTATATTATCCCACAGAGAGACCCTCCCGTTCAGTTCCGGCTTCATTTCCCTGTGTCCGGTGACCAAGCTGTGATTTCGTCAGCAAAAGATCTTAACCACTTAGTTCTGGTAGGCAACTAAGAACAGTGGCAATTGCCTATGTTGTTTAGGGGTCTTGCTGATTAACAAATGAAGCAGACAGAGGTACTTCAATTTTCCCTTGATTTCTTCTGGCATCTTGGATTGGCCTTATTCACTGTGTAGGGTACCTCTTTCCAAACTTTAAAAACCAAGTTTATAAAGTGATGGATTTCCATATGTCTCCTTCTAATCCTATTTTTGGCTAGCACCCCTTCCAAATTTCTCTTCCCCCCATCTTGTATCCCCCGTTCTGTTTAAACTGAACTGCCTCAGAAATTTTGCCCTCTGTCTTAATTTTGAATGACTTCTCTCTCACTGCACTCAAATCTCTTCCTCTAACCCTGTGTGTTCTTTATGGCTTCCTGACAGCTACGGATGTATCAAGTTAAAAGCGTAATGAATTGGAAAGTGTGACCCACATAAGGTCAGAATATGTGCGCCCAGGTTACATCATTCAGTATAACTTTTCCAGTTCTGTTCATTTTCCTGTGAATTTCATCGTTTCATTTTTCTTTAGTACGGAGCATAATTCTATTGTGTAAACATACCACATTTTCACTATCCATTCATCAGTTAGATACCTAAGCTGCTCCCATTTCATAGCTATATATATGCAAATGTAGTATCTTGGTCATAGAATATAGAGTCCTTTAGGTAAATACAGCTGGGTTGTATGGCCGATCTATTTTTAGCTTTGGAACAAACTCCACAGATTTCCACAGTGTACACATTCATCATCTCACTAACCATGCATGAATTCCCCTTTCCTCACAACCTCGCCAATATGTGATGTAATTTGTTTTCTTGATAGAGGCCATGCCTACTGGGGTGAGATGGAATCTCAGAGTAGTTCTGATTTGCATTTTCCTGTTAACGTTGATTAGATTACTGTGTGCCTATTAGGTATACTGACTAGTAGACGAACATCTTATTGTAACTGAGGTTTCTACTTTGATAGTATCAGAGAAGGGTCTTGAAGCTTGGGTTGGAACCAACAGTGAGAAAACCCAAAGCATCGGTGTTCCATGTGGCAGGAACCGTCAGTGCAGAGGCCTACGACTAACATGAGTGAAGTGTGCTCCAGCATCTGAAGACTCACACATCAACCTTTACACCAGGAAAGTATCTGCTTTAGGGCTACGTTAGAGAGAGTCCACAGGATAGCTCAGTGGTAGAGCATTTGCCTGATATTGCCAGGGTTGTGTGTTCAGTTCCCAGCACCACACACAGACACTAAATAGATAAAGACATACCTATCAATCTACATAAAATTTTAAAGTAATAGTCCAGAGCCAGGAATAGTGGTGCAAGACTATAACAGTAGTACTTCAGTGCAGAAGCAGGAGGATCGTGAGTTTGAGGTTAGTCTGGAACTGGGCTACATAGTGAATTCAAAGTCTTATGAGGAGACCATGTCTCAAAAGACCAACAATGAAACCAAAACATATAAGCTTACCTAAGACATGTATAGTATTTATTATACCTCTCAGTTGTGCTAGATTCAGTGCTTTTCCTTCTAGGATAGTAGATCAGCTACGATAAAGCAATTCATACTTAGTTGGGATGTAAGCCAGATTAATAACAGAAAGGATTTGACCTTCAAATCTGGCAAGCACTGTGTTTCTATTAATCCCTGCACCTGCCGTCAGACTCCACAAGACAGGGGCCTGATCACACTCATTTGTGTGTCTCTCAGAGCTTCCTAGAGTAGCTCTGGGAGGGTTCTTAATATGCACAGTAAGTGCTTAATCAAGGGCTGGAAAGTGAAGAACACATTCAGAGAGCATAGAGAACAGGACCAAAAGAAAAGCTTGGTTCAGCTTGCTTTAATGATGAAGGGGTTGGGCTGAATCCACTCTCTCATTCCTGTGTCTGAAGATGATCCCCACATCTCACACACACACTCACACACACACACACACACACACACACACACACACACACACAACATGCATGAATATGTAAATGTTTATACAGAAACAGGGAGTGTTGAATCTGACTCAACCACTCTAAGTTGTAAGTGACTGAGGGTAAGTGTGCGCCACACCACAAACGATGCTGTGGTGAAGATTCCCTTTGAGTCATCAACACTAATGCACATGTTTGTTTTTCACACGCTCCAGTGACAGGTCACTGGATTCAAAGCCAACAAAGTATTTGTGTAACTCTATGCGGTGTTTACCGTCGTCTTGAAACTAGTTTACTTTTGGGGATTTCTCGCAGGCAACACTGTTGTAATCTGGAGGAGCTCATTTCAACATCTCCTAAGTTTGTTACTAGAAAAAATATTTATGTAATTTTGTGACACCTGTCTGTGACAACTGTATTTTTGAAATTTTCCAAATTTTGTGATGCATTCTTGGCTGCCTTCTGCCTTAGCCAACATCATCTCATAAGCCGAGCTGGAAAAAGTTCTTCAAGTATTGGAATTTAACCGTCAAAGTATTAAGTACTTAGCAAAGGTTCCACTTCAGTTCAATTTTTGGCTCTTCTCTAGGGATGGATTCAGATACCAAATTCAGATACCAAGAACTATGTTCAGGACAGAACCACATATAGGTGTGTACATACGAGAGAGAGAGAGAGAGAGAGAGAGAGAGAGAGAGAGAGAGAGAGAGAGAGAGAGAGAGAGAGAAAGAGAGAGAGAGAGAGAGAGAGTAACCCATTCATTCAAAGGAAGCAACTTCGGCTTCTTTCGGCCTGTTCAAGCTGCCAGCATCAATACCTTGAATCTGCTGTTAAGTAAAATTACCGGTATATGAACACTGCTTTGTGATGGTGTGATAGTTGTCTACCAAGTGCCTTAATGAGAGGGCAGTATGCAGTAGTGTGCACAGCAGGGATGCAGTGGACAAAAGGATGCTTAACCCTTCTGCAAGCTGGGTGAGAGGTCATCATACCACTGAAAGTTAAATAAATTTTAAAACATATACATGCTTATTTCAGATATTTTTCTTTTTTAATTTTTCTATAAAAACTGGCCCTGAGCCTCTAAAATGGCGGGTAATGCACCTGTGATAAAGAAATCTACAGTACTAACCCATGATTCATGCTCCAGACAAACCATGAAGCCATCCGCAAAGGTGCCTCTAGCTCCATAGAGAGTGTCCGACCTGCTTCACATCCACCCGACCCTGGAACCGTTTACAACACCAATCTGGATTCAGGGTGTCTGTGCCACACGAATAGAAAAGGTCTGAAGCCCTATGGAAGTACATGTAGCTCTTCTCAGCGCACTAACTTCTCCTGCTTCTCGGCCGATCATTCTTTGCCCCCTAAATCAGAGTCTCATGTAGCTTAAACTGGCCTCATACTCTGTTCTCCGCTTAGAATAACTCTGAGAGCCTCTTGTCTCTGCTTCCTGATTGCTGGAGTTCATTTCTTCTTTTCTGCTTTGCCCCCTTAATCTCTCTGTCTCTTTGTCCATCCTCCCTCTCTCCTTTCCTCCCTCCCTCCCTCCCTCCCTCCCTCCCTCCCTCCCTCCCTCTCTCTCTCTCTCTCTCTCTCTCTCTCTCTCTTTCTCTCTCTCTCTCTTCCTCACACACACACACACACACACACACACACACACATACACACATATACACACTCTCTCTCTTCCTTTCTCTCTCTCTCTCTTTCTCTCTCTCTCTCTCACACACACACACATACACACACGCATGCAGACAATCATGCCCTCATCCTTAAAACATAATTGCACTCTTTTAGCCTCTGCGGTGGGTGAATATCCATTTCCAAAACAACGAGGACCAATTCTCAGCTAAGCTGGTCTAAGTGTAGAAGCAAGGGCACGATTAGCAGCAGTGCCTGCAGTCACTACAGCCTCGTTTTCTCCCTGCTTCTTCATTGGGCTAGAGTGTCCTACACATGTTGCATTCAATTTTCTGAAGGCAGGGGCGGGGGGCTCGGTTTTAAGAACCGTATCCGTGAGAGTGGACGTCTGCGCTGCTTTTCAAAGTCGTCGCCTTCTCCTACCTTGCAGAGGCAGCAGGGAGACCTGCCTAAGCTCACCCCGCTTCCACTTCCAACTGTATGCGCCCTGACACTTTTCTGGCCGCCGCTGATGTCGTGCCGAGCTCAGAGAAGCATAGGAAGCACTGCTTCATTTCTGCCTGGAAGAGCCAGGGACAGGATGAGTTGTGATTTCTTTCCCTGAGACATGGAAGGGTGATTGGTGAGAAATGAAACAGGCCAGTGATTGCTCTTCACTGAGGGCCAAGTCCATGAGCAATGTGCTACTTTAGCTCCCAGTAGTTCCTGGACAAGGCTGAAAATAAATCAGAATTCTAAGGGAAAAAAACATTCCATGCTTTCCAGCACTGTGGGAAAATGGGAGCTCTGTTACGGCTTGATTGTTCCCTCTCTTCTTAACTCTATCCAAGTTCACTGGTTCTCTGCGCAAACGGAGAGCACAAGATGGAATTGATCAGAAAAAGTGAGCTTAAGTTCTTTTTTTGTGGCATTTTTTTATGTAGTATTTTTTTTTCCTAAAAATGCAGAGATGTAGAGATGAAGGTCTGAGTGTACGGGAGATGAACAAATAGATGACTGAAATGAACAAGATCGTGTAGTGCTGGTATCCTGGCTAGTTTTACATCAACTGGACACAAACTAGAGTCATTTGGGAAGAAGGAACCTCAGTTGGGATAATGCCCCCAACAGCTTCTGGACAAGCCTGTGGGGCACTTTCATGTCGTGTATGTGTGTGTGTGTGTGTGTGTGTATACACATGTATACATGTATACACATATATGTATATATGACAAGAGTTGAATCATATATATATAATATGCTGCAGCAAATTAAGATAGCCAATGAATAGATTTTATTCATCGATTTCTTTTACATTGTTGCCGCAGCCTCCCCCATCCTCCCCTCCCATTCCCTCTCACGACTTCACTCCCCAATCCCCTACTCCTCTGTGTCCATCCAGGAAAGGGAAGGTCTCCCATAAGTATCACTAAAACATGGCTTATCAAGCTGCAGTAAGACTAAACCCCTCCCCATGTATTAAGGCTGGGTAAGGTGATCCTGTATGAGGAGTAGGGCTCCAAAATTCAACAACAGAGTTGGAGACATCCCCTGTTCTCACTGTTAGGAGTCACACAAGATGACTAAGCTACACAACATGTATGCAGAGTGCCTAGGTCAGTGTCAAGCAGGTTTCCTGGTTGTCCATTCAATCCCTGAATGCCCCCTATGAGCCTAGGTTAGTTGATTGTGTGGGCCTTCCAAAGGTGTCCTTGACCCTTCTGTCCCCCACACTCTTTTCTTCCCCTTTCCTGCAGGATTCCTGAACTCTGCCTGTGTTTGGCTGTGGTTCTCTGCATCTTCCTCCATCAGTTGCTGGATGGCACCTCTCTGATGACAATTGGGCTAGGCAGCAATTTGGTCAGGGGAGACTGCCAGTTCAGGCTACTTGTTAGCTATTGTAAGGGGTCTAAGCTGAGGTCCTCACTATAGACTCCTTGGAGATTCCTCTGCGTCAGGCTTCTACCCAACCTCAAAATGTTTCCCTGGCAGTTCTCCTCAGCACTTCCTGCTTCTTCCTCCCCTCAACCTGGTTACTCATGCTCCCATCCCCTCCTGCCCTCAGTTCACTCATAAAAATCTCTTCTATTTCCCCTTCTCAAATAGATCTGGGTGTCCCCCCAGGAATCCTCCTTGTTACGTAGTCTCTCTAGGTCTGTGGATTGTACCATAGTTAATTTTAATTTACAGCTAATATCCACTTATGAGTTACTACACACCATGTTTGTCTTTTTCAATCTTGGTTACCTCACTCAGAATGATTTTATTTTCTAGGTCTATCTATTTGCTTCCAAATTTCCTAGTGTGCTTGTTTTTAACAACTGCATAATATTCCACTGTATAAATGTAGCAATTTTCTTTATCCATTCCTTGGTTGAGGGACATCTAGGTTGTTTCCAGGTCTGGCTGTTATAAATATAGCTACTATGAACATAGCTGAGTATGTGACCTTGTGGTGTGATTGAGCATCCTTTGGGTATTTGCCTCAGAGCAGTATAGCTGGATTTTGTGGTAGTTTGATTCTTAGCTTTTGAGGAACTGATACACTGAGTTCCAAAGTGCCTGTACAAGTTTGCACTTCCACTAGCAATGGAGGAGTGTTCCCCTTACTCCACATTCCCTCCAGCATGGGCTGTCTCTTGTATTTTTGATCTTAACCTATCTAACAGGTGTAAGATGGAATCTCAGAGTTGTTTTGATTTACATCTCCCTAATGGCTAAGGATGCTAAACATCTCCTTAAGTGTTTCTTGGCCATCTGAGATTCTTCCTTTGAGTATTTTCTGTTTAGATCTGTACTGAATGTTTTAATTAGATTGTTTGGCTTGCTGATATCTAGTTTCTTGAGTCCTTTATATATTTTGGAAAACAGCCCTTCATCATACATGTGGTTGGTGACGCTCTTTTCTTATTCTTTAGGCTGCTCATTTGTTCTATTGGCAGTGTCCTTTGTCTTAGAGAAACTTTTCAAATTCATGAGGTCTCATTTATTAATTGTCCATCTGGGTGCCAGTGCTATTGGAGTTCTAATCAGGAAGTTGTCTCCTTTGCCACTGCTTCAAGATTACTTACCACTTTCTCTTCTATCAGGTTCCGTATATCTGAATTTATGTTGAGATACTAGATCCACATAGACTTGAATTTTGTGCAGGGTGATGGATATGGATTTATTTTCATTCTCCTACATGCTGACATCCAATTAGACCAGAACCATTTGTTTAAGATGCTTTCTTTTTTTCGATTGTTTAATTTTGGCTTCTTTATAAAAACCAGTTGTCTATGGGTGTGTGATTTTATACATTGGTCCTTGATTCTATTCCATTGATCCACTTGTCTGTTTCGAAGGCAATACTATTTGGTATTTATTATTATAGCTGTGTAGCATAACTTGAAATTAGGGATGGTGATACATTTGGAAGTTCTTTTATTGAACAGAATAGATATTGGTGTGGGATTCTTCTCTGTATGCTGTGAATACCACTGGTTAATAAAGAAACTATCTTGGCCTTTGATAGGGCAAAAGAGTAGAACTAGGTGGGAAAAACTAAACTGAATGCTGGGAGAAGGAAGGCAGAGTTTAGAGATGCTGTGGAGCTGCCAGAGGAGAAAGACAGAAGCTGCCAGCTGGAACCTTGCCAGTAGGCCACAAGCCTCATGATAAAATATAAAATAATGGAAAGTGTTAATTCTAGATGCAAGAGCTAGCTAGCAATATACTTAAGTGACTGGCCAAGCAATGATGTAAATAATATGGTTTCTGTGTGATTATCTCGGGAATCTGGGTGGCTGGGAAATGAACAAGCAGCCTTGGCAGGATGGAAACCTCATACAATAAGCTGTCCTGGTTTTTTCTTTTGTTCTGCTTTTCCATATGAAGTTGACTATTGTTCTTTCAAAGTCTGTGAAGAATTGCGTTGGGATTTTAATGAGAATTGCATTGAATCTGTAGATTGTTTTTGGTAAGATGGCCATTTAGCCAGAGGGGTCAAGGACACCACAAGAAAACACACAGAATCAACTAACCTGGGTTATAGGGGCCCACAGAGACTGAATCAGGGAGCCTCCATGGGACTGACCTAGGCCCTCTGCATATATGTTACAGTTGCATAGCTTGGTCCCCTTTTGGGACTCCTAACAGTGGGAACAGAGACTGTTTCTGACTCTTTTATTCACTTTTGGGACCCTGCTCCTCAAACTGGGTCTTCTTGTCCAGCCTGAATACATGTGGGGGTGCTTAGTCTTACTACAACTTGATAAGCAATGTTTTGTTAGTACTCATGGGATACCTGCCTTTTCCTAAACAGAAATGGAGAAGGAATGGACTGGTGGTGGTGGGAACAGAGTGGTGGAGGGACTGGGAGGAGAAGAGGGAGGTAAAACTGTGACTGGGACATTAAATAAATAAATTTATTTTTTTAATGCAGAAGAAAATAGACATCTCAGATCTGTAACCTAAAGCCAAGGAAGACAAAAATCCAGTATCTCTCAGTCGAAAGCTTAAAAGAAAAGCTCATTTCTGGAGATTTGAAGATTTAAAGCCTGAATTCTGAATATCTAATCAAATGCGGTTACCGTTGGTTTTTTAAAAGCCATTAGATGGGGTTTAAATGGGAACTATGGCCATACAGGGACTGTCTCTTGAGGAATACACGCCAAGAGGGCAAGAGAGCATAATAGCAAAATGAAGGAAGAAGGATCAAGTCTCAAGCTATGGCTCTCAACCTTCCTAATGCTGCGACCCTTTAATTCAGTTCCTCGTGTTGTGGTGACCCCAACCACAAGATTATTTTCATTGCCACTTCATAATTGTAATTTTGCAGCTGTTATAAATTGTGACATCCATATTGCTGGAGATAGTGGTTTGCCAAAGAGGTCTTGACCCACAGGTTGAGAACTGTTGGTGTAGAAGCTCTGTAGTAAAAACCCATGACTTGAATGGATAAAAGGCTTTTGTTGGCGCACTTGTAATGGACCTGAGGCAGGTGAATTATGAGTTCAAGACTAGCCTGTGTTACTTCATAGCACCATGTCTCAAACAACAAATCAAACAGATTAAAACCTGTGTTGTGTCCATTAACAGACATAATTATTATTCTTGGTCTGTATTCTCTATCCCTGGGAAATCATCATTAAACTGCAAAAATCTCTCAAGTATAATGAGCAACCAACTGTGGCAAATTAAAAGGCAAGTCCGCTGTCTACAGTGGTCTTGGAGGGTGTCTATGGAAGGCTGCGGTCTGGGTTTTCTCAGGATGATGGTATGGGAGTCAGTTCTGTAAATTCCACCAATGTGTGCTGAGCATCTCTGACATCTTTGATCAGAAACATGAAATAAGGGAAGAAAAAAGAAACCAGCTTAACTTCTATCCCTTGGCAGTTAATATGGAACTTGTGGGATATGAATTAGGTGTTGTACTATTGGGAGTTCCTGAAAGAAAGGGGCTTCTTCAAGCCTCCAGGAGAACAATTACAGAGGGAAAAGAGGTGGTAATGTTTGTAGATCCTGGATTTCTTTATTCTCTTTTTCTTATTTGTGTCTTATTCTCTTTTTCCCTAGAGTATACTCCAAGTGTACTGGCTATATCTTTTTCCTAGCCTTAGGCTGCTTAGAGGTGTGGCTGGGCTACCACAAGCACCTTAGTTCCTTAACTGTCACTTAAGCTATTGTGGCTGTTATGTGTTTTCTCCTAGGGAGTTTATTTCTTTTCGCCCCAGATTGAGGGGCCAATAAAGGATCAAAAAATATTTCAGTTTGCTGAAATCAGTGACTTGGGATTATTTCCTGGGACATGGGCATCTTATAGGTGTTACTTAAGAATCTCCTTCTAGTCAAGCAGTTCACAGCTTCTGTTTACATGTGCCCTGAGTGACACACGAAATGCGTTCCTTTTTGGTGGAAAAAATGTAAAACCACTGACCCACATTCACATACTTCCAACGGGAGCATATACAGGGGAAATTTGTGTAGTTAAAATGAAAGGAAGGATGCTAAAATACCTGGGAATGGAGTGTGCACAGGCATTTTGATGTTACTTTGTTTTCAATGCTTGGGACTGAATCTCATTTACTTTTATGCTAGGTAAACACTCTGCCATTGGTCTGCATCGCAAGCCCTACCCAGTCTTTTTAACCGTTAGCTGCCAAGTGAGGCAGACATTAGGTTTCACCAGGTTAATGGATGAACCCTTAGGTTTTCCGTGGTGAGTTAACTGTGAGAGGGTTTAAAAGATAAACTACCTTGAAATCACCCTGCAGTTTGTTAAGTGTCAGACAGCCTGGTTCTGAGCATGAATCAGATTTCGACAAAGTAAGTAAACATGTCTGTCAGTCAGGGACCAACTGGAAGGGCGGAGGAGGAGACCTGGAGGTACAGTCATTGCATTGTATGATGAAGCCTGAGGGTCTTGACACTAGAGGAAAAAGGGCACATCTGGAGACAGAGTCATGTGGATGTCCTTCTGTACGCCGCGAATATGTGCTGCTTTTAATGGTTGATAAATAAAGCTGTTTTGGCCTATGGCAGGGCAGCATATAGCTAGACAGGATATCCAAGCAGAGATACAGGGAGAAAGAGGACGGAGTCAAGAGAGACAGCAGCAGCCGCAGGAGGCGTAAGTTGCCAGAGCATTACCAGCAAGCCATGGGCCCCATGGCAATACACAGATTAATAGAAATGGATTAATTTAAATGTAAGAGCTGGCCAATACTAAGCCTGAACTATCGACCAAACAATTATAATTAATATTAAGCCTCTGAGTGATTATTTTATAAGTGGTTGTGGGGCCCAGCTGGACACAGAAAAGCTCCCAGCTACAACAGTGAACTGAGTTATGGGTCCAATATAGAACCGAGTCACAGCAGTCCTCTTCCTAGAAATAGAGTGGGTCCAACCGGAATGAGAATCAATTCTTCAGGTGCATATGTAGGCATCTAGTTGGATGATATTAGCATTTAGACTGCCTATGATCCAAATTTTTCCATGATTAAGCCAATATTATCTTCTGCATTCTCATGAGGAAGGAATTTTCATGTCGATGTATACACGCACATGCTATTTTCCATCCAAAAAAGAGAAACTATGTGTGTAAATCGAAGTAAATCCTTTCCTGCTATTCCTCTTAATTGATTTGGCATAGAACTGTCCTTATAGTATTACATATCTTATATTAATATTTAATTAATATAGTGTACTATTCATTTATACTCGTAAACTTATTGACATCTTCAATTCATGCTGCTCTGCAAGGTGGTGCCTTGAAAGAGCATCACCTTTCTGGACTTTAGAGAGAAGATTCAGAAACAGAAACTGAGGCGGAGGGAAGGGAACCATGTCATTCCAAGAAAACAGAGCAAGTCTAAGATTCTTTTCTCCAGATGTGTGTAACATGGAGGGCCGGCTTGTTGGGGTTTCTGTCCCTCCCAGTACCCCAACAGCCAGCAAACAACAAAGAAAATAACACAGAGTCTACATTAGGTTATAAACTGATTGGCTCATTGGGTCAGGCTTCTTGTTAGTTCTTATAACTTATATTATCCCATTATTCTCATCTATGTTAGCCATAATGGCTCCGTACCTTTCTCTGCTGGGCAAGTTACATGCTGCCTCTTCGGTGGTCTGTACAGGAATGGCTGAGAGAGAGCTTCTGCTTCCAGAATACTCCCAGTCTCTTTGCTCCACCCCTACTTCCTGTCTGGCTTTCCCGCCTATACTGCCTGCCTGGCCAATCAGCGTTTTATTAAAATATGATTGACAGAATACAGATAATTCTCCCGCACCATTTCCCTCTCTTTTTTTTTTTAAACAAAGGAAAATACCCATAATCCATTTGTTGGGAATGTGGGCGTAGTATTTCAAGCTACTTCCTGCTGGTTGGGGGCGCTGATAGTCTTAAGGGGACCTAAAGAAAATTTAGAGTTATAATCAAGTCATGACTGGAGTATCCTGTGAGTCTCGATCATCTCAGGCAGCAGTCTTGGATCAGTTCTGGATGTAGACCTCTGTCATCTGGGCCATCTGTTCCTATCGGAGATTTTTCAGGCGGCCTCCCTTGGTCAAAGGTGATTATTCTTAACTCTGAATAAATCCAGAGTCTCTCGTTTTCTGTGGAAACAAAAGCAAAATCTCTTCTCCAAAGTAACATACCTTTTGACTTCAGTTTTGAAGCCAAGGTATTTTCAAAATTCCTATCTTGGGTTAGTTCAGCAGCATTTATAAACAAAAGTCTTTTAGCAGTTGTTGCTCCTTCCTCAGCAATCAAACAATTTAAAGAGAACATAAAAGCATACAGTATGAAGATTCTCTGTGCATTTTCCATCCTTATGTGGCTTTATTTTAACCTCTATTTCTTTTATTTTTACTTTTACTTTTTGAGACAGGATCTTTGTATATCTTTGTCCTGGAATAACACTGTAGACCAGGCTGTCTTTGAACTCACAGAGATCCTCCTGTCTCTGCCTCCCCAGTGCTGGGATTAAAGGTGTATGCTACCACACCTTGAACTCACAGAGATCTGTCTCTGCCTCCCAGGCATTGGGATTAAAGGCGTGTACTACCACACCTTGAGGTCACAGAGGTCAATCTACCTCTACCCCTTGAAGTCACAGAGGTCAATATGCCTCTGCCTCCCAGGCATTGGGATTAAAGGTGTGTACCACCACACCCAACTACTCTCTTTCTTTCCTTTTAACTTTAAGAATTTTGACTTTTAGCCTGCATATACACACTGTAAACCATTTAGAGGTTTTCTTCCTCTTTGAATCTCTCTTTACTGTATGTTTTTCTTTTTCTGACCATATGAGTCTTTAATTTACTAAGCAATATGGAGAGCTGTGGCTTTGACGACTAGATCCAGCTCATTCCTTAGCTTTTCAGCCTCAAGGCTGAGGTACCAGCCAGAGCTGTGTTCACTGCCACAACTCTATGGCGTTTCAAGGTCCTTGCCAGCAAGCAAGCTGCAGCATTCTGCTCACAGACCACACTCAGTCGGACTGCCTGCCTGAAAGAGTCAGAGTTTGCTCTGGCAGGACAGCCCAGATAGCCGGCATTTTAAAACAGCACAGCTTTTCTCCTGCTACAGCTGAAAACTGAAAAGAATGCGTTCAGCTTGTCATCAACAACATTTAAGTATTTCGAGGCAGGACCTCTTAATGAGAGCTGCAGGGTTTTGCAGCTAAAGCTGAGTCAGGAAGTCTCTCTTAGATGAGAGCACTTGCTTGCCTCTAGCAAGCAAAGCAGATCCGAGAAATTGCTGCTACCAAGGAAACATGCTTTATTCTATTCTTTCCCAAGCTTTCTCAGGCTTTCTGTGGATTCTGTTATCCACGTCTGGGCGCCATATGTAACATGGAGGGCCGGCTTGTTGGGGTTTCTGTCCCTCCCAGTACCCCAACAGCCAGCAAACAACAAAGAAAATAACACAGAGTCTACATTAGGTTATAAACTGATTGGCTCATTGGGTCAGGCTTCTTGTTAGTTCTTATAACTTATATTATCCCATTATTCTCATCTATGTTAGCCATAATGGCTCCGTACCTTTCTCTGCTGGGCAAGTTACATGCTGCCTCTTCGGTGGTCTGTACAGGAATGGCTGAGAGAGAGCTTCTGCTTCCAGAATACTCCCAGTCTCTTTGCTCCACCCCTACTTCCTGTCTGGCTTTCCCGCCTATACTGCCTGCCTGGCCAATCAGCGTTTTATTAAAATATGATTGACAGAATACAGATAATTCTCCCGCACCAGATGTGGGTTTCACTTTTGACTTGTGTGTAGCTCTACTTGTAAGGACAGAGATCCTATTTTATTAGAGACCTGCCCTTGCGACCTCACTTAACTTTAATTACCTACCGAATACCCTGTCTCCAACTAAGGTCACATTAAAGGTTAAGCTTTAGCATAAATTTGGGTGCTACAGTGCAGACATTAAAAGTTGTAAACGTAAACTCAATTTCAGTGTTTTATCAAATGAATCTATGCCTGCCGTGTGGCTTGTGGGTCGTTTTTTTCTTCACCCACTTCCTTCCAAACAATTCCTTGTTTGTTTCTTTTCTGAGAAATACTTTCCCCATGATCAAAGTGACCAGAACCCAGAGGTGGTGTTTGAAGTTGCCAACATTAAACCTTTTGATTGATCCAGCATATTTGTCAGTTGAGCAAAGAGGAGACGTATCAGTGCTCCTCAAAATGAATAGCTCAGAGCTGTGGAAACCTAGCTGGTGTGGAAAACGTTTCCTCTCTGGAGTTAAACTAATCACCGAACTTACCTATCCTGCATGGTTTCTCCTAGTGGCACCCACAGGGGCAGGGTAACAAGACCTCAATGACTTTGCTGTTTGTAGGTCTTCCCACATGTGGTGTGCATTCATCAGTCCTGCCTGGAACCAATTACCAGAGCAAATGGACTCACCATCGTTGGCACAATCAGCTGAGGTTAAACAAAGTTCTAATTAGACCCGGCAAGGTCTAGTAATATAGTTATCATTAGGGAGGACAGTGAGAATGGAAACAAATTCTTTACAACTTCCGGTCCCTCCCTAGCTGCTATTGCAAGAGAGCCATCAGACCTGATGGTCAGGGGCATAATTGCAAACATCTGGGATTTAGCTTTCTAATGATTGAAAAGCAAAATGTGATTCTTTAAAAATGGTAGAGCGAAGAAAATACTAGGAAAAAAATCCTGAGAAATTGTTAATGGTGTGCTAGAGAGTTTAAGTTTGGGGAAGAGGATGATTATTTTAATATGCAATGTGGATGATGATTTTTTTTCTCCCGTACTTTCCGAAGATGTTCTATAAAGAGAAGAATTATGAATTACAAAGTAAAACATGTGTCACGGAGTGAAATTGCTGGAATCCCGTTCTCTGTTTGACCTTTAGAAAGATCTAGTGTCTTGTGCCTTTCTCTTCAACTGTAAATGAATGCTAAAAGTAACTGCCGCGCAGTGCTGTTCCAAGAATTATATTAGAACATATACAGAGGCCAGAAAATTGGAGCTGGCACAGACCAAGTGGAAAGGATGGATGTGTTGGCCATCATCATTATGATCAACTGGTTTTATACGGCTCATAATGTTCTTAGCCTGCTGGTGATGAGCCTCTGTAAATAATACACAAGAATGGCGTAAATGAAATCTATTTATGAGAAGGTTCTCCATCATGATTAGTTTTGTCAGTGTGACATCTGTAGTGGGCATGGGTAGCCTGGGGGTGACGAAATCGTCCTCAGGAAGAATGGTACCCTCTCCTGTTAAAAACTGTGCATTACTCAGCCCATCATATTTTTTGTTTGTGCTTTGGTTACCAGAAAATTACAAGGTGATTCTCAGTCACAGTGACTATTAATGTCTGTGCTGTTTATTTATTGCCCATTCTCTAGCATTTAATTTTCTATTATTAAGCTAAAGAGCATAAAGCAACATGATTAAACATAACATATTTTTAAAGAGGCAGGAAGTTCATTAATTTCTTAATGTATGTACTTATTCTAATTGTCTATTATATTCCTGCTGCATTTTAAGGTTTTTTGGAAGCACGTTGTTTAGCTTATGATTTTCCTGTTTATTTTTTCCTCACTCATGTAAAACTTTACTGGATATCTATTTACCTGTGTCCAACACACCAGACACCAAAGGTTCACAAATAACTTAGACATGGTCTTTATCTTAGTGCTGTTCGATATTCCAATGGCGTAACTTAAAAATAAGACCAGGAGGTTGCAGGTGCATAAGTGTGTGAGATTAGGAGGGTAGGAACTTTCTCCTGTCTTGTTCACTGCTGTACACAGCTGTGCTAGGAAAAGATTTGGTGCACATGTAATATTCTGCCAATGAACTACTGAACTGGGCAGATACATATATTAAAATGTTATCAATAATATTTAACAAAGAAACCCTTATACATGTCAAGGGCTGTACTAATCATTTCAGCACCAGATAATAAAGATAGTTATTAAAATTTTAATAATATTGTATGTGAACATAGAAGTCTGAAGAGTTGGGTAACTTTCCAGTAGTCCACACACAAAACATATGGACCTGCGGTCCACTGAGCCCCAAGACCTGGTGTAGGAAGTCCTTCTATATACGTGTTGCTTTTATTGATTAATAAAGAAGCTGCCTTTGGCCAATGGCCTAAAAGAATATAGCCAGGCTGGAAAAGATATATAGAGAGAATAGGCGCAGTCAGTGAGAAGCCATGTAGCCTCCGCCAGAGACAGACATGAGCAGCCAGTCAGAACCTTGCTGGTAGGCCATGAACCTCATGGTAAAATATAAAATAATAGGAATGGGTTAATTTAATTGTAAGAGTTTGCTAGGAATACACTAGAGTCATTGATCAAGCAGTGATTTAAATAATATAGTTTCTGTGTGATTATTTCGGCTCTGGACTGCCGGAAATGAGCAAACAGCCTCTCCCAGCAAATAGCTATATATGTTACCATTACCCCATCTGCGGTGATACTGTATGGTCCTAATATGACTGGAATCAGGGAATTTTTTTGTACTTTCTTAAATAATGAAACACATGTTTAAAAGCAGGACACAGTTGGTGGGAGTCAGGTAATCCCGAATAACATGATTCCATGCTGTGTCACATAGCTGCTTATAAGCCTAGAGAATTATCTCATGCACTTAAACTCTAGCAAAAGTTCATATCCTATTGGGACATGCCTCAAGGTTGTAGCTCTTAGGTTTATAGCACAAAACACGACAGCAGTAAAATGCCTGTTTAAATACATTGAGCTACAGAGTTAGTTAGCTGGGAATGGAATCAGGTGACACACCTACCCAAGTGGCTGGAGTTTGGAGCTCTTTCCTGTCCTGCTTTATTCTTTCATGGAACCACTGTGGACAAACTCCTTAGCTGCCACTGTGATTCCTATTCCTGCTGTTCATCCCTTCAATAAGCTTTGTCCTCTACACGTAGACAGAATCCAAGACCTGCTTCCAGATAATAGAATTTGGCCGAGGTAAAGAAAGTTCACATGTAAAATTCAAGTCCCAAGCCAGTTAATTTAGAGTTAATCAAAAGGTAGGTCATTCTAGATGGTCCCAACTTAATGAGGTTTTTATAAAGAGACTGGGTTTTTCTGAAGTGGCAGGTTATCTTTACATGTGCATTTCAATCAGCGACCTTGTCAGAGAAAATGTAGTGAAGAACCATGGCAGCTTCCAAGAACATAAGGAGCCATTGGGAATTGCATAGAGACTTCAATATCTAAGGCTGCTCTCTAAAAAGCTAAAGCATATAGCCACAGTGCTTAAGAAATTGAATTCTGCCAACATCCAGGTTGAGTTTCAAAGCAGATTGTTCTTTGGTGAATCCTGAAGATGTTAACACAACCCGGCTGACACCTTAATCACAGCCTTGTGACATCCTAACAGATTCTTAGCGAGGCTATGCCTGGACATCTGGCCCCTGGAAACAGCGAGGTCGTGTGAATTGTTGTAAGCTGTAAAATCTGTGACAGTTTATCGCACAATCATTAAAATCTACTATGTGCACCTAAGTGACACCCCAGTTGTAATCCTCAGGGGTTAGCTGGCCTTACTGACAAGTCTCCAATTATCGGAGTTAAATGCTCAGATTCTTTTAAAGATAATGCCCTATCACCCACTCATATGTAGCAAAGATCTTTTATTAAGAAACAAAAAAGTGGAGAGAGAGAGAGAGAGAGAGAGAGAGAGAGAGAGAGAGAGAGAGAATGTTTTATTAGCCGAAGCAGCTTTTGAAGCCCCAGCCTTCACAGTGATTGACAAATTCAAGAAGGGAAGGTGAAGTACAGTGAGGTGTCCAGAGTAGAATCGTGTTGGGTGACCCCACCATGACCCACTTCGCACAGTAAAAACAGCGATGTAGTCACTGTTTCTGGTGGAAATCTCGCCATAAAGAATTTTGAATGTATGTCAATATACATCGGTTGGTTTTGTGACACAATGATTTTGCTTCACTGACTGTGGAATTCTCATTTGTGCTTAGAAATATGACCAAATTAAGACTTTGCATTGATTCATTTATGCTGTATCTACACTGAGGCATTCCTCCTTTACAATCTTATTTAAAAAAAAAAAAAACCTTTCCCTTCACCCTCTCTTCTTTATTCTTTCCTCCTTTTTCTATTTCAGCATTTCCGGAGTTTCTAGCTGCATTTTTCACCTACCTTTTTCCTAGACTTTTATTTCTCCACTTCCAAAAGCAAGAAATATCCCAGCTTCCGTGTGTTTTTGTGGAAATTCCTGGCTTTTTTTGCGGGGGTATGGGTGGGGCTACAGCTCAAATAATGAGGCAGCCTGTGACTTCCCAATTCTGGCCATAGACATTGATGATCTAGCAGACCAGGCTTGGGCTGCAGCCGTCTCCATAAACAAGAGCAAAGCTGACCCCAGGCATCATGCGTTGATATTCCGCTATCAAACAGCTATCAAACAGGGAGATGCAGAGACATTTTCCAAGACGGAGAAAATTTGCACAGTGGGGTGTGGAGGCCAGGAAACAAACAGAATTTCACAAGATTAGTGGGATTTGGCAAAAAGAGAGGACATTTGAAATCTACTATTTACTAAAACTTTAATTCCTAGTATACACAGCTTATAGCCATGTTGTGGAAGAGATTAGTAACTGTCCAAACAGGCATAAGTCATCAAGAATAGAAGCATGGAATCTATTTTATAGTGGTGCTAATGCATCAGGACTGCTTTAATTAGACTATGCAAGACAAATACAGGCTAATACGTTAAGGTACTGGAAAGTGAAGTTAAACTGTATCTCTTAAATAGCCACTCACTTGGTATAGTAAAGGTCATATTATGTCTTTCCCATCTACTTGAGCCCTTCCTTACCAGTCCTTCGTATTTGCATGGAAATTTTTTGGCTATCAAACTTTAGCTATTGTAGTATTCCCAAAAGTAGGAAAATATTGATATTAACTTTCCATCATATTATTGTTCTGACAGCTTCCAAGACAGCGATCAAAAAACCACTTTGAAGAAATCTTAGTAGACTTAATAGGCTATCTATACATCACTGAAGCTTGAAAGACTGATAAGTAAAGAAGAATAAAGTATTAATAAGTAATACTGGGTACATCTTCATTCGGAGCATAACAATGTGAGACAACCATTCTCTTAGTTAAAAATGCATGGCTATGTGTTAGACATATATTTTATGCTTGAATAAATATAATATTTTATATCTTTATTTTCTATTATATTTTATGTATTTATTTTATGTATTTATAAATAGATAATGTAATATTGCAAACCCCTTTGGATAAATAAAATAGTGACATTTACAAATAATGAATAATGTATTCTCTAAGTGTTGGAATAACAGATAGCCATTTATAATGTAAACATTTTATATTCATATAAATTTGAGGTAGAATAAGGATGTAAACACTGACAGAATTACAAACCAATAGAATATGTAAAAATACGTTTTATAACTCTACAATATGAGAAGAGGTTTTTAGAAATGACACCAAACCCGGAAACCATAACAGAAAACATTGGCCCGTTGTTTGAATACTGAAAATTTCTAATTAGCAAAAGAAATGGTAGGAAAGGGAGACAAAGAGTTGCAGGTTGGAAGAGAACATTCACAAGATATGTTATAAAGAAAGTATATCTCATCCCTCTGCTGGCGAATTAGGTCAGCACAATAAATAACCAGACCAGGTTAAGAACAACTGTTATATTTTAATAGTCGAAAAGGGGAAACTCACACTACAAGAATGGGAGTTCCAAAATCCAATAGGTCCAGCAAGCACCACATAGAGACAGTGGCACACCTGGATCTCCCAGTATTTCTACTTGGGCCTCAGGTAGCCACACCCTAATTAGATGTGATTGGTTGATAATTTCCTTATCATCTCCACCTTTTATCTAAACAAGATCTATCAAAACACAATACAACTATATACAATAGGAACAGATACCAAATATAAAATTACAATCAATAAACAATATTAAGCAAGGAATGCATAACAAAAGTTTTACTAAGCATTCTATTTGAAGGAGTCTAAATATTGCGTTAAAAGTAAGCTTGGCTAAATCATGAGGACATTAGCTACAATTATCTAATCTTTAACTCCATCAAAGATCTGAGAAGGGAAACAATATTACTTGAGTGAACAGGAAGTATAATTGGGAAACTCAAAATGTGCAACAAATGACAGAGACAACTGACTACCTGGGCAATCATCCAAAGTCTCATTTGCAATGAGACCCTGTATTGGCAGGATATGACAATCCTGTTTTATCCATTTAGAGATACTCTGTATCTCTGTCAGTGGTTGAGGTATGGGCATTTCTTTGCCCAAAGACCAGTTCTGCCAAGAAGAAAGGCACAAGGTGGAGTGTCTTTGGTGCTCAACATTCTCTCTGGAATAGATCGGTGTTGCCAGGAGCAATTGTGTATCACTACCATGGAATTCTGAGTTATATTAAAGGCCACTTTCTACAGCTCTTTGAAGAGGTTGAAGATTATCTATCTATACTGAATATAATCTCACGTGTCTAAAGAACCTGATTAATCTAGTTATAAATATGACAAACGTAGATGACTATTGATCTACATAATTATCTTTAAGAGGTGGGTCTTAGTTAAGGCATGACTTCCCTAGCACCCAGTGTAAAATATTTGCACCTCCTTGTGTGTTCTCTCTCTGTGCCTTTTCCCACAGGACATTGCTGTGCTTGGATTTCTTGTTTCCTGTTTCGTGAGTTTCCCCCTTATAATAAATAAGATATAATTGTTTTTATCCTTAGCTAGCCTGGTTATTTCAACATCCCTCTTATACAGAGGTATCTCGTGCAAATCAATAAGCATAAAAGCTTCTCAGGCCTCAGTAGATGCAAGCCACCTGGCTCAATCACAAGGGGTTCCTTCAGGAGTCAAGTGGCCACAAGGCCCTGGCAAGGTGCTCTGGACTGCACTAGATGAGGTGAATTATGAACCCCCCATTTCCTCACTTCCTCACTGAGCTGACTTCAGAATTCTCAGCTACAAAGAAATGTATCCCTTAGTAACTGGTCACTGCAGACAGGAGGCAAGCCATCGACTCTGCCTCCCAGTGGAGTTAAGGAACACACCTGGCTTGAGCTTGGCAATGCTGAAACCATTTTCTCTTTTGCTGTGGATCTTACTCCAGAAAGGGAATTAGGAGGAGTGGGGAGTCAGGGATACATCATCACTAGAGCAATTTCTCAGAATGTCCCCTCTCTAGCCAGCTTAAGCCCTTCATTAGAGTCTTCTCCGCTGTAATCTTTCTTTAATCTAACTTTCTATGCCCAGTGCCTTATGTGGAGTATGCACTCAGAAAATCCTCAGCAAGCTTGAGCAAATGATTTAACACTTGATGGAATGCAAATCACTAGTCTGCTGTACCTTTTCCATCTGTAGAGTTCAGGGTCTGTGACTAAAGTATTTATGAAAAAATAAGATAAAATGCTAAGCTTTGAGTCTCTGATGGTGGTTTCAGCCCACAGTAGCCTTTACAGAGGCTAAGGACTGTATGTTAGTAGCTGGTTCAAACAACGCCTTAAAGAGAAACCTCTACTTTTAGATCCTTCAAAGGATGACAGGCTGCGTTTTTTCCTAAGACCCATAAAAACAAATAGAATAAACTCTAACTCTTTCATGGGAGGTGCAGAACTATTCAGACATTTAATCAAAGAGGTTGGAGTATATGTCAACTCTTTTTAAAGAACTTTATGGCCCATATATTCATACTACAGGTAAACTGGAGTTTTTCACTCTTAAAAGTTGTGTGATATTTAGATATTTGAGCAGATGATATTTGACAATTTAGATGACACATGTTTGCAGGTTTATAAACTTTTTACCTTTCAGGTATTCTTCTGCTGTATTTCCAGAGGCTACTTTTTATTTGATTTGGCCTTTCTCTGTTTCTTTGGGCACAGTGAGAAATGCCCCTTTCTATGCAACAAATTCTCAGTTGCAAAAAGCTTCCTTTAAATATGTATGTCGTCATTTGGCACCACTCTGTCATCTACTTTCATTCCTATTTGATTTAACAATATCAGAATTCATTGTCTTTTTAAAAGATGTCTATGTGGTTTACTTCCAAAGTTTACAAAAACAGATCGTACAGAACTATGTGACTTTAGACAGTGTTAAACTGAAGAGATAATAAGGTCTTTGTTGCTATTTCTGTAAAGAATTTCACATGCACGAAGGTTTGTTTTTTGTTTTTTCCCAAGAGGGCAGCTGTAGTCTAAGCTAATAGCATCAGGGTCAAGGTAGCCTTAAGGTAGGATAACCTAAAAGATGTGTTTGTGGATGCCTTGAAAGCCAGCAATCGATCAGTGACTGGAAAACACATTGCTAAGGCTATATAAGATCATCTTAACGATGGTATTCTGAAAAAGAAAAACGACTTAAACATTTGTTAATCCCATAATGAATAAGATATGACTGGTGGGAAACTGTTGTTGAGTCTAACGTTCTGATTGTATTCTTTAAAACACTGGGCTTTGTTTGTTTTCAGTGTCTAAGGAAACCACTTAACTCTTCCAGCTGGATCATGGGTGAGAAAAGGAAAAGTCAGATCAGTTGCATCCCGGTGATTTAATGTGGCACCTGGACTTTGTACAGGAACTGATGGTTACATTTTATTCTGCAGCATGTCTCTTCATCAGTAAAATACTTGTCTTTGTACCCAACAGCTTGGTGACTTCGGGTTTATCCACTTTTTTCTTTATCTAGAGAGTTTGCATGGTATAGTCTAACAAGAAAGTGGGCAAGACATTCCTCCAGCCTCATCATTTCACACCGAAGAAACTTGAAGAATAAAATCAGTAGACTAAGCCGTTATCTGACAGTAATGTAATCTGTTCTAAAAGGTGCCGCCACAAATAATCATCATTTACCTATGAATAACTAGCCTTGGCTGCATGTATTTACATTTAAGCTCTTCTTTGTACCTGGTGACTTTCTAATTAAAGTGGTCCTGGCTTTTATTCCTTTCACTTGGGCTTTTTGCTTAGGTCTCATGAGGCTTTCACTTAGGGCATTTCTTGAAATAATGTTCTGGTTTGTGGCTCAAATCCTTTGAAAGCATAAACTTACAAGCAGACAAACCATATCAGATTCTTGTGCTCGCTTTTAGGACTCTTTTCCTCCTGTTGGGTTGTTGTACCCAAGTCCAACATGATAGTTTTGCTTCATCTCATTTTATTTTGTTTGGTTGTTATCTCTTAGAAGCCTGTTCTTTTCTAATGAGATACAGAAAAGGAATGGATCCCAAGAGGAAGGGAGGAGGGGAGGACCTGGGAGGAGGAGAGGGAGGGGAAACTATAATTAGGATAAATTGTGTGAGAAAAGAATCAATTTTCAATAAGAGGGAAAAACGTAATAGGATATTGTGAGGATTATTTTTAAATGTCAACCCAATTGAATTTAGAAATTCATAGGAGATTAATAAAACATGCCCTGTGTGTATTTCTGGAAGGGCATTTCCAGACTCACTGACTAAGGGAACAAGACATAACCTGAAGGTGAGATGCAGCGTCCCATAGACTGGGGCATGGATTGAATAAATGGGCATAAGGAGAGGATCAGTTGATGCAGGCGTTTTAACTCTACTTTCTTCTATTGATGTGAGCTGCTACACTCTGCCATGCCCTACCCTCCTGATGGATTGCAACCCCTGTAATGGAGAGCCTAAGAAATCCTCTTCACTTCAACTTATGTCAGGTGTTGGCCATAGCGGCGAAAGTCTGACCAAAACAAACGAATAAAGCAAAACCCCCCAAACAAATAAACAGCAAAACAGAAACAACAAAAGAAAATAAATAAAGACTATCAAAGAGCGATCATCAGTTACAGACTTCCTGGGTCAGAATGGAATAGCCAAAACATAGAATTATCATTCTATGATTAAAAAGAGAATTGCTCTGAGTACATTATCCAGCCAAGACATTTAATGACTGTTAATTTACTACTTACAAACTAATCTGATCACAAAATAAGAAATTTGATGATTGTAATCCAACTCATGTCAACAGCAGATAATAAATACTCCTTATTCTGGAGGCTTCCAAATAATATTTACTCAAATACAGATGGGCTTTGCAGGAATCCCAGGACTGAATGAAACACAATTTGCTTACAAATGAGCTGAGCACATATGATACATGAGCAGCAACTGATCCCTGATCATAACAGGGGTTGCCTCAGCCTTACTCTCTTTTCCAAGAGAACTGTCCCTGTGCCGAGGATGGTGGTCCTACTGTTTGGGGTAAAATATTGTTAGTCATTTTTGTACATTACAGTAACATGATATATGATTTAAAAGCCACCTCAAAGGACCTAGGTTCTTGAATCCAGAGCTTTTAGTTGATTGGCTGTTTCTGTTATTTTTGTGCCTATGCTGAGGCAGAGCATTATGGCAGGAAATGTGTTATAAAATAAAGCTACTTATCCAATGGGGTGGAAGCAAAGATGCTAAGGCTATAGCCTTAAGATAGTCTTCAAGGGCATTCTTGTGTTCCAGATTCCTTCAACTAGGCCCTACCTCTTAGAAATTCCATCACTTCTCTAAGATGCCCTATGTTGGCCACCAAGCTTATTAGCTCGTAAGCTTTTGCTGAGCAGTCAAGAGCTGACTTTCTGACTTGGCTTGTCCAACTGTGAAGTTCTTTGTATATGAAATTTTTCATTTAGCTCCTTGTATTTATATCAACTGAGGAAGATTAAGCAGAAACAATGGGGCCTCTGACCATAGAAGTGTTACATAATTAATATAAAGAGGCATTGTGGAGAAATATTGACAGAAAACAAGGACTCTGTTCTTAAGCACTAGGCTTTGTTTTAGCTCTGGTTTTAGACAGAAGCGAACAGGAGAAGACACACTTACATAACTGAACTGACAGCATTGCTAGGCATGAAATAATGGGATGTATTCCATTTGTTTAAGTACAGATGCATAGCATTTGTTTTTGTACAGGTACACAGAACAAAGATATGATTTGGTGATTCTGTAATATATCTCTTAATTTTATTTTGAGTATTTTTTAGAAAATTTTTATCTGTTTTAAATACGTGCAATTTTATATCCTATTTAACTTCTACAAAAATATTATAAGGTTTATTAACTAAACACCAATTCAATGAATTATAGCAATTTAAATAAAACCCAAGTCAATGAATATGTACACCAGAAGTTCAGTGAAACAGCAAATTAAAACTACCCTTTTAAAAATATTGCTCAGATGGACCCATCTTTTAAAAAATGACCAGTATTTTCACTATTATTCAAATCAATCATAGACATTAATATAAGCATAAATGTACACTGAGGGACTTTCTCAGATCATAAACTCAGCAACAGGACTTAGCTACTTAAATATTTGAATGTTTTTCTTGATAAGGTCCCGGAGATCTAGTTACCTTTGTCACACCATTATCATCAACAACAAAATTAAACAATAGTAACAAAACCAAAATCAGTGTATGAACATCTCATGATATTTAATTCAGATTATACCAGAGTATGGGCCCTGATCTTGCAGTTTATTATTATCAAATGTAGTAAAATTATTATCTGATATAGAAGCAAACAAACAATACAGTTAGGTGGAAGCCAGTAATTTTCATAAGACTAAGGAAAAAGGTAGAGTTCAATATCTATTTAAAAATAACCTTTGCCAAGATTACTTCCGAAATATAACCCCAGTAGTGCAGACGCTGAGAGAAACAATTAATAAATGGGACTTCTTGAAACTGAAAAGTTTCTGTAAAGCGAAGGGCACGGTCAACAAGATAAAACGGCAGCCTACAGAATGGGAAAAGATCTTCACCAACCCCACATCAGACAGAGAACTGATCTTCAATATATAAAAAACTCAAGAAATTGGTCATCAGAAGAACAAATAATCCAAGAAAACAAAACAGAGTACAGATCTAAACAGAGAACTCAAGAGAGGAATCTAAAATGACTGAAAGGCATTTAAGAAAATGCTAGCATCCTTAGTCATCAGAGAAATGCAAATCAAAATAACTCTGAGGTTCCATCCTACACCTGTAAGAATGGCCAAGATCAAAAACACTGATGACAACTTATGCTGAAGAAATTGTTCTGGGGTAAAGGGAACACTCCTGCATTGCTGGTGTCAATGCAAGCTAGTACAGCCCCTTTGGATATCAGTATGGTGATTTCCCAGAAAATTAGAAAATAGCCTTCCTCAAGACCCAGCAATATCACTTTTGGGTATATACCCAGAGGATGCTCAATTGTATCACAAGGACATGTGCTCACCTATGTTCATAGCAATATCGTTTGTCATATCCAGAACGTGGAAACAACCTAAATGCTCCTAGACCAAAGAATGGATAAGGAAAATGTGGTATATTTACACAATGGAGTACTACACAGCAGAAAAAATAATCACATCTTGAAATTTACAGGCAAATGGATGGATCTAGAAATCATCAGATTGAGTGAGGTAGCCCAGACCCAGAAAGACAATTATCATGTGTACTCAACTCATAAGTGACTTTTAGACATAAAGCAAAGAAAACTAGCCCACGAATCACAAACCCAGAGAACCTAGACAACGATGAGGACACTAGGAGAGACTTGCATAAATCTAATCTACATAGGAAGTAAAAAAAGACAAGATCTCCTGAGTAAATTGGGAGCATGGGGACCATGGGAGAGTGTTGAAGGGGAGGGGAAAGGAAGAGAGGGGAACAGAGAAAAATGTATAGCTCAATAAAATCAATAAAAAAGAAATAGCAAATGAACAAATAAATAGCAAATAAACAAATAAAAATAATCTTTGCCAATATGAAAAGTAAATTTTCAGTGTGGTGTGCAGACCCACTTCCAAAGCCCAAGGTGCAGTGGGTGCTGAACTTTCCTCCTTTTCTTATCTAGTCTCTGCCCCACCATCTTCCTATTCCTTGTTCTAGGAAATGAGGACTCTGATGTTTTACTAGGGTTCCATGGCCAGCTGAGTTAGCTTCGGGTGTGGCCAGAGGGTTGGGGTACAAAGCAAAGGTGTGAGGTGTGTTTCCCTTGGCCCCTCTGTTTAGCAGCACGTCTGGCAATGCCTGTTTATATTTTCCCACCATCAGCTCTCCCTGATGATCTTTCTGTGTCTCCAGTTTTCACCTCTCTAGCACTACCTGCTCCCTCTACTGGTCTATCCAGTTCTAGCATCAGAGCACCTCCCAGCAGTGGCTGATTCTGAGGTACAGGCACATGACATCCTCTGGATGCTCACAACCTACTCCCAACCCAGAGTTCTCTTTTAATTAGAGTTCTTTCCCTTAGTTTGAATGACTTAGGTTTAGCCTTCTGTGCTTTGCTTAGGTTCTAGGGTTTTGATCTGTGTAGATATTTAAGTCCCTAGTAGGGAAACTTAGGACAAACACTGTGAATGAGACCAGCCAGCTGGACTAGACTGTTTGATCAAGTGAATTAGGCATTCTTTGCTCCCTCACCCCCATGAGTCAGTGTTTATGTTGGGTCATAGCTTAGGTTATGTCCTACACCCTTTCTTATGACCAGTTGGTTCTATTATTAAATTCTCTAAAGTCATCTTGAAAGCTTGTTTTAGTTTGTCTTTTTGCATAATCTAGAATATTATCAGTTCATTGGATAATGTCATTAGGGAATTGTAACATGATGGGCTGGCTTGTTGGGGTTTTCTTTCCTGCCCAGTTCCCACAGCTGTTTAACCCCAAAGAAAATTACACAGAGGTTTCCATAAGTTATAAGCTAATTGGCCCATTAGCTCAGGCTACTTATTCACTCTTATGACTTATATTAACCCACTATTCTGATCTATTTTAGCCATATGGTTTGGTACCTTTTTCAGCTGGCAGCTCACATCCTGCTTCCTCAGTAGTCTGCACAGGACTGGGAGGAATCAGCTTCCTCCTTTCCAGAATTCTCCTGTTCTCATTGCATCACCTCTACTTCCTGTCTGGTTTTCCCACCTATACTTCCTGCCTGGCCAATCAGTGTTTATTTAAAACATGATTGACAGAATACAGACAATTCTCCTGCACTATGGAATGAGGTCTCAGTGCTGTATAGTTTTAGAACAGTAGAGTTGGAATTCTGAAGCTGCACATGGGTCTTAAGTATGAGTGGGAGGATGCAAGGATGGATAGATGTGGAAACCTTAATGAAACAGTGAGTTTTTAGAAATAGTAATAACACTCTGGATATCATTTAAAAAGTCAAATACCAATTAGCAAGAAACTTGGCTCTAGAAAAATTCCCAGGAATCCACAAGGATGACCCCATCTAAGACCCTAAGCAATAGAGGAGAGGGGTGCCTGAGCCTGCCCTGTAGTTAGACTGATGATTATCTTAAATATCACTATAGAACCTTCATCCAACAATGGATGGAAACAGACCCACATCAGAGCACTGGACTGAGCTCACAAGGTCCAGTTGAAGAGTGGAAGGAGTGAGAATATGAGCAAGGAAGTCAAGACAATGAGGGGTTCACCCACTGAAAAAGTTTGCCTGAGCTAATGGGAGCTCACCAACTTCAACTGGACTGGGGGTGAACGAGCAGGGGATCAAACTAGTCCCTCTGAATGTGGTTGACAGTTGGGGCAGACTGAGGGTCCACTGATGGTGGCACGGGGATTTGTCTCTACTGCATGTACTGGCTTATTGGGATCCTATTCTCTTTAGATGTATACCTTGCTCAACTTAGATGTAGTGGGGAGGGCCTTGGGCTTTCCACAGGGCAGGGTGTCTTGCCCTCTCTTAGGATTGGAGGGGCAGGGTGGAAGGGTATATAGAGAGAGTGGGAAAGGAGTGGGAGGAGGGGAGGGAGTGGGAATTTGGATTGGTACTTTTTAAAAGTAATAAAATAATAATAATAATAAATAAAAAGTCAACTACCAACATTTCTGTATCAATAAGACATTTCTGGGGGCTTGCCTCCATCTGGATTAAAGCCACAAGTAGGAATACTCTCAGGGGAGTTGTGTGACAGATTTTAAGGGCTCAGAGTTTTAGGTGTTGGTTTAGAGTTTTAACTCTGTCTGTTCCTGACCAGCTGTGAGACTTAGGTAAGAAGTATGATTTCTTGCTATTGTCCCGAAAATAGAGATCCTAAGACTCATAGATGATTCAGTAAGAGAATAACCTACACTGATGTCTGGTACATTCCAAATTATTCACAACAATAGACAGAATGAATGCTAATTATTATCATTAGGTTGCGGCTTGGGAAGAAACCACAATATAAGCGTGAGTAACAGCCTAGGAAGTGGGGACGGTTCAGCTGTAGGAAAGAATGTGCATCGAAGGCCAGGGTTTTCTTTCGAACTGTGAAGAGGTTTCCTAAGGAAGTCAGAACGAAGCCCTCAACAGAGATGAGAGGACTTTCCCAAGTTCTAGAACTGTCCAACAAGGAAGCAAGCTAATGAACAAAATGTCCCTTTGAAGGACTCAACAAAATCTGGACAGGTACTCTGTAGAATATGGGTGTAGCAGGAGCAATTTCAACAAACGCTGAAGGAGGAAGAGGAAGGACAGAGAGAGTGACGAGATGACCTTTTACTTCCCCTGAGTTCTGTGATTTTAGACTCTCATGTATATGTTGGACAGAATATCAAGAAAATGTCTCCAACCCCAGTTGTCTTGGTATTGTACAACCCTAATACAAGCAGCAATCCTAACATAGGCTGTCTCAATTTACTATCAATAACGCCCCATGTATCTTCCTGTTGTAATGGCTTTGCATGCCAAAGATGTATTCTGTGACTTACAGTGACTGCTGTGATGCAGGCCAGCAGACTTCTTTAAGAAACGACGCCAGGAATAAGTCCCCTTGCAAAACTACTCTTTCTCTTTTCTGAAGCAGCGCAAAAGTGTATCACAAGACAAAGAAACCTCACAGGGTCTGTTTTCCTGTTGACTCTGCCAGGGATTTTTAACCTAATCGAACTGGCTTTAGGAAGCTTAAGTGCACACTCGTCCCGTGCCTTTCACTGTTTCCACCGCTAGGAGTTAGGAGTTGATAATTACAGCTTTTCAAAGACACACAGCAGACGCCATGTTTTCATGGGAGCAGGGCGTTTTTGTGGCGAAGTGGCTGATCCACTTCTAACTAAATCTGTGGATGTGTTATGTTCCAAAGGCGGCAGCAGAAGCCTGCGTTGGCAGAATAATTACTGTGCTGTGCTGGAGCACCATCGAAGACAAATTGTATGCCCAAGGTTGTGAAAATCTAGTCTTACAAAAACTTGTTTCGGCATCAGCGCTCCGACTGGGACAGAAATAACAATGCCTGCCATTTCTGAGCACATTTGGAGAGAATGTCAATGTACCGTCTCAGGGATAATTTTGTTTTTGAAAAAATGAGACTCTTTTCTGCCAATGTGCCTCAGTGAAGAGACTTTTTTGTTGTTATTTTTTTTTTAAAAAAATGTTTTCCTCCCTTGTCCAGATTTTTGTAGTTAGCAGTGACAGCAGACAGCAAAGCAATGAACTCCACACAAATGAGTCTCAGTTGTTTAAAGTCGGACACGCAGCTTTTAGGTAAGAAAGGAAATTGCCTCTACTGAGAGCCATTGCTCCGGGTCTTGAATAGGATGGCTTGGTGGTTCCTTCTACAACGACTGAGCTTCTGGGATTCCCTGACCATAGAAATGACTGATTGTTTGACACTTCTCAATACATCTACAAAGTGAAAGAATATTCCTCCAAAGAAATTTAGATTACTGGAAGTTGGGCATAGTTCTGTGGTTTGATTTTTGTTACTGGTAGTGAAGATGTTTGGGAATATATACTTTCGCTCTACTTCCTTAAAAGGAAATCACATTTTTTATTAAGAATTTCTTATTTCGTGATGGAACCACTACAAATTCCATGCTCATATTTATAAATTTTATTTGGTTCATTCTCCCATATCCCACATATGACACATAGGCAACTCAATAGACATGGGGTCCGGGACCCATAAAAGTAACAGAAAACAGTGTTTCTTAGCTATTCAAGCTACTCTAAGAAGTTATCCAAAATTATCAAGAACTGAAGGGTTAGATTCATTCAACCCATGATGATTTGACACATGGGACCACATCTTTTCATTGCCTAGTTGTAGACAGGGGGTTTATGTGAAGAAAATAGTGTGTGAATCTGTATGCCATTGAGAGGTATGCACCTAATGTTAAACTAAGATTTTAATTGCTGGCTTATACAAAGGCCATGGAATGAACATGAAACATTCATAATAATATCAGCAACTGCACGCTTGTTTCTGTCTCCTGTAACATGGCTACTCTACAGCCTTTAACAACACAACATTCGTTCACCACGTGTGCCTATATATGACCATACCACAGAACGACTTATTGGAACTCCATTCTCCTTGAAGGTAAGAATCAAAAGAAATGGCTTAAAGGAAAGCAACAGATCATTCACATTTGGGCAGAAAGGCTAATGGGATGAGTTTGTTTTTGACTCCTCTCATGGACTTCTTTCAGATTATCTTTTAAAAACAGACACGGAATTACTTTTTATTGGCAATGCCCTTTTTCCTTATTTTCTTTTTCCCATTTACCACCCCCCCCAAAAAATAAGTAAAACCAAAACCAAACAAACAAACCTTCACAGATGTTTAAGGATTTAAATTTGATATTCTCTAAAAAGTTAGCTGAAATTCAAGCCTAGATTCATGCCCTTAAAAAAATGAAACCAACTATTATAAAAGACATAACAAAATGCAAAGCAAATTTCACTGTGAATATCGTCTTAGGTAGGCAGCGGTCTTATAACACTAGATTTCAGATGCTTCTCAATTCTAAAACTTTATTTATCTATTTGTTCTAGTTTCTTTCTTAAGTCTGTCCCAGTAAATGTTAGAAAATAAGCACCCCCCCCAGAAAGGGTTCCTTTCTTTGCCTCTCTTTCTTTCTATATAAATATTTAGTTTAGCCTGAAGCATTTTTGCCAAAACCAAAAGCTCAAAAGGTAGGTGATGAAGTCAGTTCTGAGAACATTGGTGACTTTATGAAAACAAACAATAAAATGACTTAAACAGATGCACCCTGGTCCACTGCAAAGGCCCTGGGGTGTGAGGAATGAGACTCAGACTCATTTCTTAGCTAGACAAGTCTTTCTTAGCCTTGGGCATACATCAAGGGCCTTCTCTGAATGTGAACGTTTACTTCCCAAGCCTTCATGATGTTCCTTGGGGGGGGGGGGGGGGTTAGGCATCCGCCGATGTCCCGAAGACATAAAACAGAGAGCAGACAGGCGGTGTCCTCGCAGAGAATTTTCAGAGAGCGTGAGCTGAAACAAATGACGGTGTGTTTACCAGAATAGAGTTGGCTTCCACAGTGGCTGGTTCTGCTAATGAAGCTCAGCGAACCCTGGAAAAGAAACATTTGTTTCTGTCTAAAAGAAACCAAACAGGGGAGGATATTTGACTTGGACTTTAAAAGACTAATAAGATTTTTACCAGATGAATACCCTAGGGAAACGTGTCCCAATAGGAACGTGATGAGTTAGATAACTGGAGGACTTAGCAAAGAGAAGGAAAGATGACTGAAGGTGGAAAGCATGTTGGCAAAATGATACCCGTAAATAGCCATGCCTTGTCTGCCTGATTGGTTAGTTGTTCCTGAGTACACCAGGTTTCATGGGCACCATCCTTACAGCTTCACGAATTTCTCTTCTATTCAGTTTAAACCTAGGTTAAAAAAAATCGGCCTTCTTTGGACCCTGCCAGCCTTACCTTGGGATTTTTTTTCTTCATCACTTTCTGAGCAGGATAGCTGAACTCCAGAGAAGGTCTGTTACTGTGAGAGCATTCTTTCGAAGATGGATCTTTGTAAAGCTACCCTTTAGGTTCAGCCCTTGTAAGGGAAGCTGCTGTCCCTGCTTCCCAGCATTGCCTTCATTGGATGTGCAGTTCCCTTGGCTTCTAGGGAAAGCCAGCCAATAGCAAGAGCCTCCGTAGTTACCGCCTGAGGCTCTTGGGAAAGATGAAAATGATAATTGATGAAATGTGACTTCACTTGGATTTAAATCTTGCCTTCGACTGAGAAAGCCTAGCTGTGTTCAACTTCTCTTACCCTCAATGTCTTTATGTGTATGATGGGTCTAATAGTGCCTCCTCCTTGGTAGACGGCTGGGAGATTTTATTTAACAATGTGGATTGAGCACCTGTGTACAGTTTACCACACTAGAGTGTGGTGAAACTGCTTACCTTCTGGGATCCAGGCAGGAAACAAGCTATAAATTACTGAATATAATGTCAGGTATGGAAGAATAGGAAAGGGTAATGGGAGAGTAGAGAAAGAGGAGGTAGCAGGGGCAGCGGTGCTGTGGAGGTGGCTAAAGAAAGCACAACACCTGCACAAGATGAAAGAGCAAATCGTGCAAAAACCTGGAAGCCTGGTTATGTCAGGCAGAGGAAACGGCCAGAAATGACTTATGTAGACAGAGTGGCAGCCTCTTTCCAAAAGATATTGTGTGTAGAAGGTCCAACCCAAGTGTGACTGTGTTTGGGAGCAAGGGCTTTAAGAAATCAATTAAGGTTAAGTAAGGTCTTAAAGGTGGACTCAGGCATGATATTCGTGTGTGTGTGTGTGTGTGTGTGTGTGTGTGTGTGTGTGTGTGTAAGAGAGAGAGAGACAGAGAGAGAGAGAAGGGGAGAGAGAGAGAGAGAAGGGGAGAGAGGGAGAGAGAGAGGGAGGGAAGGAGGGAGGGAGAGAGAGAGAAAGAGAGAGAGGAATAGTATTTATTTTATTTATTTTACATAATAATCTCAGTTCCTCCTCCATCGTCTCTTTCTACTCCCGCCACTTTCCCATCATCCCACCTCCCCCATCTGCTCCTCAGTGAGGGTAAGGCCTCCCATGCGGGGAGGAATAAATGAATTCCGTCATATTACCATGTTGAGGCAAGGCCAAGGCCCTCCCCTCCGTGTCTAAGCTGAGCAAGTTATCTCTTCATAGGAAATGGGCTCTAAACAGCCAGATCATTCAATAGGAATAGCTCCTGATGCCACTGCCAGTACTCCCGTAAACTGCCCAAACCACCCATTGTCATCTGCATTCAGGGGACCTAGATCAGTCCTATGCAGGTTCCCCAGTTGTAGCCAGTGAACTCTCATTATTTCAGGTCATCTGTTTCTGGGGGTTTGCCCATCATGGTCTTGACCCCTTTGCTCATATTATCATTCTTCCCTCTCTTCAACTGGATTCCCAGAGCTCGGTCCAGTGGCTCGTTGTCAATCTCTACAGCTGCTTCCATCAGTAATTGGATGAAGGTTTCAGGAGATCCTGTCTCTTTCCCCTTCCTAGGTGAATCCATGTTTGATATTGTTATAAGAAAAGTAAGGCATGCAGTGTGTAGTCTCCCTTCTTGTACAGATGAAAGGCCGTATGAGGACACAGGGACAAAGCAGCCACCAACAAGCCAGAAAGAAAAAATCCTTACCAGAAGCCATCCCCGAAGGCATCTTCCAGCCTCTAGAGCTGTGAGAAAATAAGTTCCTATTGTTTGGTTCAGCCAGTGTGTGGCAGTTTATTAATGGCAGCCTAACCAATGAGTACAGGCTCTTCATCTGAAATGACAGTGGCAGATGGCCACAGGAGTGTTAATGACAAGAGAGGAAGATGAAGCCAACAAGAAGCACCCCGGTATCTTAGCCTTGACAGGGAGTGGAGGCTTCATGTCAAGGGTTGGGTTTTTTTTGAGGATGTGCTGGGGATTAAATGTTACTATGTATCTTTTAGAGAACCTCCTTCTGTGAAGAATTTACTCTGGACCAGAATATATGGCCTGGGAAGCAGTTGGCTGGGCTGGGGACTCAAGCCTCCTCCAGAGAAGCAGGAAGAGGGAAGCGTAGGTGTGGGAGGTAGAGCTGTCAGAGTTTGGTGATGGATCGGATTTGAAGTGAGAAGCAGCGAGTCAGGATGACTCATAGGTTATTGGACTGAGCAGCCGAGCAAATGATGGTGTTTGTGGAGATGGCTTCGCTTGTGTCTAGATGTTGTTTTCCAGACACTAGCAAGGCTCTTTCTGTCCTCTCCTGCATGTCATTACTCAGATGTCACCTTTGTGTCTCAGCCTTCCCTTTCGTCCCATTTCCCTCTCTCTATAGCAGTTATCACCATCGAAGCTATTATCTGTTTTACTTGCCTGTCTTATTTATGTCTTATTTGGGGTTGGACAGCTCACAAAGCATGGTGGTTTAGGTTTTCTTGCTACTTCTTGCTTTACTGCGATAATTTTTTTAGCAGTAGTATTTTTCTAGCTCCATTCTTGTCACACTGACATGCTGAGACCAGAAATCCTCAGTCGGGAGTCTGTACGGCCTGAGGTTGTAAGCCAGCCGGACCCCTTTGTAGCTCTCATTTATCGTGTCACCCACGGGATGCTTACGGCCGTTTCCTGGTCCCTTCGGAGGCACTCATCTCTGTGCCGAGTATAAATTCCAATCTGTGCTCAAAGGTTGCAATCAAGCAGGGACAGTAATCACAATAATGTGTACGATGGGATCAAAGCTTTTTATATCATAATCAAAAGCACGTGGTAAATTATAGGAATATATGTTATGGTTTAATCAATGACTCATCTTTCCCAGTTGCTTGTGGCAGAGAAAAATCAAAGATTCGGCTTAAAAGGAGAACACATGAATTTCTCTCACGTAATTTAGCATGCTAATATCTATTTTCAATAGCAAAACTTCATTGTGTGTTTTTACCATGCTTTTCTTTTACATATAACAATGCTCCTCAAAACAAAACAATGAAAGAACATTCTGCTTAGCATTTGTCTTAACAGAGTACTTCAAAGAATGGCTGGCTTTCTAGAAAGTTTTTTTGAAGTAAAACGATGCTGACATGAGTAAAACCTAATGTTCTTGTATCAATAGTGTTGTGTGGATTTTAGTCTCAGCTGTGACAATTGTGAGTCTAATGAGCTTGTGGCAGGGATTTTTTTTCCCCCCTAAAAAGTGAGATAATGTTGGTTTACATTAGTGGAGCTTGTTTGTTTTGTTTTGTAAGAATGCTTTTCCATCCTTAAAAATTGCCACTGGCCTTTAAACGAGTGTAGTGTTGCTTTTATTAAACACATATATTTCATTAGAAATTTTTTCATATGAAGCGAGCATGATTAGACTCACCCTGTATCAGACAAAAATTGTTTCTTCTTCTCATTCTACCTAGCTACACTAACAAAATCCTGTAAACTGGATAGTTTATAAACACAGAACCCCACAGTTCTGGAGGGGCAGCCTCTGGCCTGCTGCCATTGCTTATTATCCTTTCCATTTTCCTCTGTGGACAATACCACTCAGAAATCCAGAACACTCCTTCTTCTCTTGTTTTCAGCTCACATTGTGCAGAGTATGCGTCCTTAGTGTCTGTCATCCCTCTTCCTGTTTTCTTGTTTGCTTTTCTACTGCCGTCTTCCAGATCGGCAGCGTCTTTCATCTCCTCATAGCCTTGATGCCCTCAAAGACAGTTTGTGAATCACCCCACTCTCCCCCACATCTTTCACCAAGCTATGGTTGTTACCTTTCAAAAATTTCAAGCTTAATCCCTTCACAGTCCCCATTTGAAGTTTTTCACTGTTGCTTTTTACTCTAAAGCAAACTGTGACGTTTATAGATTAGCACATTTATTGCTCATGAACCTTCATGATCTTACTGCCTACTTTTTCCAACCAATTGCATCCTTATGCACTTGTTACATTTGCGTGCGTGCACGCGCACGCACACACACACACACACACACACACACACACACACACACCACAGTACCTTCAAGACACATGCAGGCCACTACACTACTTTTTTGGTGTGTTATTTTGTATAGAACTGGTTGTTTCTGGTCATTCCGAAACCTCCTTCTCCATCCTTTTATTGGATTTCCCATTATGTAAACCAAGCTGGCCTTGAACTCACAGAGCTTTCCTTTCCCTAACTGTAATAACATTATTATACCTACGCATCTTTATCTCTCAAAACACTGGTTCCCTTTGTTATTTTCTTCATTTTTTATTATTTCCCTGAGAATTACGTGTAATGTATTTCGACAAGCATTCACTCCTCCAAAGTTCTTCCCTATCTAACCCCATTTCCTACCTATCCACCTTTTCGTTCTTTTTCTCTTTTAACACAAACCTGTCAAGTACAGTTTATATTGTCTGTATACTCTTGGACTGTGCTCTTCCACTTCATGTATGCAAGGAGCTTCCAGATAAATCCATGCAATTTCCAGGGTAAGCAGCTTTTCTGGACCCGGAACCTTTCTCAAGTCTTACCTTTAACTCTGTATCACCAGCCTTAGTTGAGCTAAATTTGTTCATGTTCTCTTTTTGAGTCAGACTATTCCTTTTGCCTATCCATTTTGCATATCCACTTCTGCCCGTTTGACTAACAGTATCTACAAGGAATGAAAGGCATTTGAGGTTGCCACTTCCAACTCTTCAGTGAAAAGTTCTTTTACAGTCAGGGAAGCTGACCTTCAATGCAAACTTTTCTCACTTAACGGTAATAATAACATACCACCCACTCCAGAAAAGAAATCATGCAGATGAGTGAAATAATGTTTGTACAGGATTTGACATTCCACAAAATATTCTAATAACACGGTGCCTACTCTTTGAAATGTTCAGATTTTATTTCAATAGAATTAAAAGCCAATGTAGAATAAAATGTGAATTGCTTGTCACGCTTTTACATGGAGGCACAGGGTGTATTGATGCCACTAGACAATTTAAAAGCTGGGTTCTTACAACGTTGCTAATGAGTCAGGTAGGTTTGAAGGATAGGCAAGGATGGGGTACATATTCATGACATTTATTTCTGTGTTTCGAAAACCATTGAGCTACAACTTGGACCAGAGGATCAATTGTGCAGAAAATTTTACAATACTCTGCCTGCTGGTCTCATTAGAAAGTATTGGCAAAGCAGTTTAATTTCATCTTTGGGCATTTGCATAGTAATTGTTTTGGGTATGAATATGCATTGTATGGGAACTATTCTATTTCTCTCAACTGTATTCTTTGGCTAGGAATTAATGTAGTTCTTGGATCATTATTAAATATTAAATTATTGATACTTAATGCTAATTGTTTTCTCATGTTTGGTTCTCTGATATCACCATGCTTGACCATGTGATGACCCTCTCTCTCTTTATTGTTCCTGGACAATGTTCACTTAAATTTTATATATAAACTTAGTTTTGAGTACAAAAGAATGGTCTTGTATATTGTAATGAACATTATTAGATAATATAATTATACACATTCATGTATAGCTATATGTAATATGGAATTATAATTAAACACTGTGATAGAGAAGACAGATCTGATACTTAAGCCAGTTTCTACTGTGGGGATTGTAAGGCTAACAGAAAGCTCTGCCATTTAAAATATCTAATAGACTTGTTTCAGAAATCACAAGTGACCTCAGGTCATTAAGACCCTGCATGCAGGATCATCTACAGAAGCCACAATATTCTCCCTTTGCCCAGTGGGTTTGAAGTCATTTTTATAAACACTGCTTTACATGGCATAACCAAGATGATTTCTAAATATTAATTGCCTGGAGATGATGAATAAGAGTATTTTTCTCAATAGGGTTTCCCATAACTTGTGGAAGAAATATAATGAAATCACTCTGTAATGTTCCCCCCCAAATGATGAATGTCAATATGAGAGCATTCAGTGTGGGCTCCTCTGATGCTAATGTCTAGCTGAGAAATTATGAACTAATGTTTTATTTGCCTGAGTCAGTTCGGGTTCTGTGGATGAAAAAGAATTATTTTCACATATTTCAAAACTTGTTTTAGATTAACTAAAAAATGGTAGAAATGATTCCTCCATACTTCAGAATGGAATGAGGTGGAGACAGATATAGTGCACAGAATATCTGTTTTTATGCATCTTTCATAATGTGTAACATATGCAGTTACAGATTGACATCATCCAGTGTTTTGCTAAGAGAATGCAAGGTCAACTTTCCCACATCACCTCAGAGCATTCATGTTCTCCAGAATAGTGACTATTCACATGAAGCATCCTGTCCCAAATGAATACCTCCTAGAGCTGAATGGACTAATTCTTGTACACTTCTCTGCCTATCCCAACACCACTGGAAATAGTCTTTCCTTCCAAATATCCATCAAAGTTGAGTCAGTGCAGTACAGACATGGCTCAGTGACTAAAAGTAGTTTCTTCTCTTACAGAGGACCTGGGTTCAATTCCCAGCTTCCTCTTGATATCTCTCAACCATATTGGAATTCCAGTTCTGAGAGATCTAATGCCTCTTCTTCATTGTACATGGCATTGCAGGCTCCTTCATTGTACATGGTGCAAATACATATCATCAGATATATACATATAAAATAAAATATTTTTAAACCCTAAAACATGTGCATTATTAATATAAATTATTGTTTCTTCTCTGGCCAGAATAGTGGTCCTCAAGAATGCAAGATAATGGATACTGGTGAGAGGCACAGGGTAAAAAAGCCTGTATATTCTGTTCATTACTCTGTAAATTAGTTCAGCAATGATTTGAATGAATGTCCCAAAAAGATTACAACTAGAACTGTGCTATGGTCTTTGGTGTATACTTGCAGAAATCATATAGCTATAGTGGGAAAATGTATTTATGGCAGCACTACTCACAATAGCTAATTTACACAACCAATGTTGGAACCCATCAACAACTGAGTAAACAAAATGTGGTACAAAATTGGGGAGATGGGTCAGTTCATGAAGTACCATCTTTGAAAGCACAAGGACCCAAATTCAATCCCTAGAACCCACATGAAAAATAAAATTCTGTGCATGGTGCTGCATACCCATCCCTGCATCACTAAGGAAGCAGAGATGGATCCCTGAGGCTTATTGACTAGCCATCCTAGCCTATATTGAGAGCACCATGACAACAACAGACCCTGTCTCAAAGTAAGACGGGTGGTTTCTTATACTTGATGTTGTCCTCTGGCTTCCAGACACATACACACACACACACACACACACACACACACACACACACACACACACACACTCGATAGACAGAAAGAGAGAGAGAGAGAGAGAGAGAGAGAGAAGAAAGACACCCTCCTACATACATTGACCCATACAAGTATACACACACCGTGGATTATTATTTTGCCAGAAATAAAACAAATTCATACTCTTTGCAGGAACGTGGATTAAACTTAGGGTCTCTATGTTAAGTGCAATAAATTATACTCTGAAAGTAAAGCATAATAGTTTTCTCATGCATGGAATTTAGAAGAAGAAAGAAAATAGATGGCATTGGGAAAGGAGGCCAGGAGAAGAAGAAGTAAGAGAAGACAGCAGCAGATGGATGTAATGAGAGCATGTGTGCTGCGTACATCAAGAAGATTCCATGTTGGAAACCCTTTATTCCATATAACTTATTTTCACTATCAACAAAGGAAGCTTTCTGCACAGGGAAGTTTTATTGGGTGTACTCTGACTTTCTGTGTGAAGATGTCAGGTGGCCATGTCTGTGTGGTGACTATGCTTTCTTGTTCAAATCTGCTGTGTTCTGCTCAGTGCCCCACACTATCTTCCTCATCCGCCCCACAATTTTACTTCCTTGTGAAAGTTTTGGAAAAATCCTTGATCCTTTTCCTCGAAATTACGACTTTTGAGGTCTTGAGTGTTGCATGGATCATCAGGGACTCTGCTGTCTGAGCTGTTCTTGGGGGGAGAAGCTTGTGTGGGACTGCAGGTGAAGCCGGCCAGCTCTGCTAAGATTTCAGCTGCAGGGGACATGAACACACTCGTTAGTGGCCCTTTCTCCTCCAGTGGCTCTTTGCCACAAGGAGCTGCTTAGTGTTAGAAACAGAGTCACTGCAATTGAGGACATAAATATGATTTAATGAATTCCGTTTAATGAGATTAAATTTAAATAGCTGCCTACCATACTTGATTCTCCTGGAAGACTTAACAAAGACATTTACAACTGGTAGGCTTTTCTTTTTCCTAGTCTTGAGGACAGGACTATCTGACTGAGTCAAATGCTGCCTCTTACTTTTTTGAACTCTTCAAATCTTTTTTCACTGACACAGAGATTTACATTATTATGAGTTTTTTTAAATTTTGTTTCATACCTGTAAACACTGTACAGTGTTTCACTTAGAATAATCAAAAGTATCTACTACTACTTAGTAGTTCTTTGTGATAAAACTGCAAATTCCATGCTGTAGCTATTGTTAAATGTGAACTGTTGTAATCTTTATCTGGAGTCACCATTCTATGCAACAGAACACCAAACTAATTCTTATTGAGTCCCAGTGAGCCAACAAATGCGCCTTCTCCTCTCTTCAGGCCTTTAGATACCACCATTCTCCTCTCAACATCTAGAAGATTGACTTGTTTTAGGGCATTTCCAGAACCTGGCATTGGACCAAGAACAATTTGTGCATCTTGTAAATGGCATTCTTGTTAACAGCCCCAGTCTATAGTTATAGAGAAGATGTATAGTACTGTCAGATGTTAAAAAGACTTGACTTTGGAGGTATGAGACATAGTAGGTGGATAGATTTGCCTCCACCAATTATAGTAACATTTCTGACAAGAGACTTTATCCTCTAAGCATCAATTTCCTCATCTCAAAATAGCAATCATGATTATGGAGATGTAATACTTAGCTCACAGAGTTGCTGCGTTGTTCCCATGGGGTATTTGGCACATCGTTTTCACAGTGGAATTTACTCTGAAAATCCTTGGCCTTGTCAATATGAACTATTTCATATTCAGTTATATTTCTGGTGAGATCATACAGAATGTTGTTAGACATAACTGTATCTAATTGCTAGATTAAATAATAACATAAAATGTGTAGAATGTACTCCAGACTTAGAGCATTGCACCAGGTTTGTTCCCAGCACTGCTAATATAATAACAACAATAATAACAGCGACAACAGCTGTATACAGGTTTCTATCTTTCCTATGTGTAGAAAGCAGTCTGAGGGTCCTGGAGCAGTGCTTTATTTCTATTTTATTTTATGTGAAAAAAGATAGTGTTTTAGTCTGGTTTTTTTTCTTAAATTTAATTTTATCCTTTAAAAAGTTGTCATAAGTGAAATGGTGATGTGATTGGGATTCTATAAGTCCATCATGTTCAGAAAATACCCATTCTACGTATGAAGCATATACATTCTTCCTTTGGCAGTGATAAAAAATTTTTTTTCACTTAACTTTTCTTTGAGACATCATTTTGGTTTGGTATAATCTTTATTAACAACACACAGGCACACACATACACAGAAACAGACACAGAAACACACACACACTCATATGCAGAAACATACATGGGCATTCCCAATTCTCTCCTTCTCTCTCTCTCTCTCTCTCTCTCTCTCTCTCTCTCTCTTTCACACACACACACACACAATGCTTTTTATCTAAAACTTTGGTTTCCTAGTGAAAATAGGAAGCCACCAGAGTTAGAATTTTGTGAATATGAACAGTTATTCTGAACACTTCACACACAAAAACTAATGGAATCACCATTGAGACTGAGAGAAACATTAATGTGTTTTACTTTCTGCTGTTGTGTTGAGTTCTGGAAATATCAATAGTCCTCTAATTCCTTATAATGGCTTGAAACAGTCACCTAGTGACCTTTGTACAGTCATGATTTATGTATGGGAGAAACTGGGAGCTTCACCATTTAAGGGTGATTGAGTAAGACATATTGAGGCCTTTCTGAAAAAAAAAAGATTGATTTTGCATTTCTTAATGGGCTTATACTTTATAAATGCAGCCATCTCTTTTATATATTCTTAAACAAGCTCCATAGACCTTATTAAGTAATTTCCTGTTATGAGTTTAAATGTTTTGTTTAAACCGTGATGTTGAAATCAACCCAATTCCTATTTGCATCCATCAGTGTTTATTGATATGTAGCCTTTGTTCTAGATTGCTTTCTAAAGTAAGCCAATCAGTCTGACTAACCGTAAAAGTCACACGAGATTGGTTGAGTTTTGGTGGGCATCTGTGGGAGAAAGGAAAACAGGGTTGGGACCACTGTCCTAAAAACCCCATGGTTCTTTTGCCTCCTTACAAAATAAGAATGTTGTTAAAAATACTTGACTTCTCCTAACAATTTTCAGGTGAAAAGATTAAGTATGTTGACTGCCCACTAGTCAGAACACTACTGGAAAAAATCTTTTATCAGGAATAAAAATACATAACACTGGAAAGAATGCCCTTCCATGTCACTTCAACCTTGAATAAATTAAGAATTTATTATGTTACTTCTATTTGTAGGTTCAATAACAATAAACATTTGTACAGCTACCACTGGTTCCTTATCTGAGGAAGCCTCTGGATGGCCCCTTTTCCCTCCGTGTCATCCTCACCTGTGTAATCATTCTTGTGAATTTTTGCTTATTTTCTGCATATTCTCTTTATCTCACACCAAATGATTTCAAAACTACGTTGATTAATGTTTACATATCTAAGCATCTGTCTTTGGAAAGAATCTTGTGGTGAATGCAGATGGACTCAGTTGTCTATCTATAGTCTTATCAGTCTTCATTTTGAATTGAATTAATGCTGCTTCAATTTTTGTTCACGTTGATGTGATTAACTAGCCTTTATTCTTTTTTGCCGTTTTTATCTTTATTGTTTCAATTTTGATATTTTATGCAATGATTTCAATTAATCTGAAAACATATAATGAGCTCTGTTTTATAAAAATCTCCTCCCTCTTGTATGATAATGCATTAAGCATTTCAAGTTCAATAGTGGTCATCTGGTATCTAGGTTTCTCAAGGCACAGAAAATTTGACATTTTAAACATTTCCAGTGTTTATATGAATTTGCTTGTGTGTCCACTTGCTTTTCAGGCTCAGCTCTCTGTATGTTTCACTTGTCAGTTGGGCATTTTGTTTGTTTTTGATCTACAGTTTAAGTATGTTTCATGGGAAGTCTTCCAAGGACATATTGTTAAAGAGGTTATATTTTATTTGAATGAAAATGTGGTTCTTTTCTTTTTCATTTCGGAAGGTGTATTTTCTAGGGTTTTGGTTTCAAGTTGATGCTAGTTCCTTCTTAGCACATGACAACAATATTCCACAAACTGGTGTCAGCTACTGTGGCTGATGAGACAATCTTGTTACTCCTTTGAAGCTATCGTTCTCTCTGGCCATTGTTAATATTTTCATGTAGTCTTTGATCTTCTGCCATTTCCCCTTGTCTTTGTCAATGTTCTGTAGCTGCAAAGAAACACATGACCATGACAACTCTTATAAAGAGAAACACTTATTTGGGACTTCGTTTCAGCTTCAGAGATTTGGTCCATTAGCAGCATGGTGAGAAGCATGAAGCATGCAGGCAGACATGGAACTGGAGAAAGAGCTGATAGTTCTACATCTTAAACCTTTGGTTAGGGAATTGCTTTGTTGAATTATACCTTGTTGCTGGACTCCACAACTCTGAATTGCTCTTTTTTCCTGAGCTTCTTTGTTGTTAATTATTTTAGTTTTCTTTACTAACACATAATATTTGTACATATTCTTGATATTCAATGTGATGATTTGATTTTCACACACATTGAGTAATGATAAAATCAGGGTAATTAGCAAATATATGACCTTAAATGTGTCATTTCCTTTTGGAGAGTACAGTCATAATAATGTCATCTATTTTGAGAAACACAATGCATTATTATTTGCTAAATTCATCATGTTCTGTTAATCATAACAGACCTTATTCCTATTTGTTTATTTTTTCTAAGTTATATTTTCATTCTTTATTCTAGGAAGTGTTAGTCATTCTCAGATAATTCTTGTATCTAGAGGTTTTATGTTCTAAAATTATTATATAGTTCTGTTCTTGCTGAAGTAACTTTGTCATCTTATATATTTATTTTATTTTCTAGGGAAAATATTCTTTTAAGTATTCTCTCTCACATGGGTACTCCAATAAAGATATTTGTTAATTTGAACTAGATTGTGAAGGGGGTAGATGTAGACAGTCAATCAATGATCAATAAACAGTTTTGAGCAAACAACACACACACACACACACACACACACACACTACAAGCCATTAATCAAGTAAAAAGCAGTATGTATTGATACCATCTCAGAGGAAAAACTTTTCTTTCAATAAATACTCAAGGCAAACACAAAAATTCTCCTTGATATCTACTGAAAAGATTTTTCTCAGTCTTAGCTCTTCCAACTGCATAAGAGATCTGCAATTGAATTGCACACCCCATTAAACTCGCAAACTCAAGCTCTTCACTGTTCCAATTATTTACCTAAAAATCAGGGAAATTGAACTTCAAGGTCAACAAGACTGCAGATGGGATAAAGTGCTGTATGCAACAAGCTCCAGGGATTGACCTGACTCTGGTGGCAAGGGAATGAAGAGAAGACAAATACTTGTAAACATATAAAAGCTGGGATCAGGTGGACTAGGCTCTCTGATGGAGAAGACGACACAGCAATGTAGAAGCTCAGTGTGTTTATTTTAGACAGCTGAACAGGGGGACATAGTTATTACATACAGCTGAACTAATAAATTGGGGGTTTATGGTATACAGCTGAAGAAGGAAGTGGGGTTATTAGATACAGATAAGCAAGGAGTCAGAGTTCTGTATATAGCTGAATCAAGAGAGCTGTTTAGCTAATCTCAGGAGGAGCAATCTCTGTAGGGGAGCAGTCTTCAAGCCATAACTATCCAGTGGGAGAAGCCTATAGTGGGCATTTTCTGTACACATCGTCAGCATTCACACAAGAACCATAAGAAGGTGTGGCCGTTCTTCTGAGTCTCACACAGGAAGACATTGTCATCGTTGGGGGACTGAAGCACAGGAGGGTCCTTGACTGTACCCTTGTCAACACCACATGCACCCTCAGGGTTTCCTCCACACCCCACAATCTAGCTTTCCTTTGGTGTAAATGTCTTCTAAGCCTATTTTGTTTGATTTCATCTTTCAGCAGAAGAGCTATGTGGGGAATGTGAGCTGAGCTGTCGTCCTGATAACAAAAGTCATGCATGGCAGCTCTGACATTGCACACAAGACTAGTTAACTTCCAATTAGCTAAATGAAGCCAATGTGAAGTTTCTTCCCTACCTATCTTCTTTTATAGAGTAACTAAGTAGTTTGGGTACAAATTAAGGAGAAAATTTATTCCTGTCGAAGTTTCTTGTTTGTAGATATGACTTCCTTCGCAAAACTTTGGAGTTCTAATTCATAACATTAACAGCTTCTCCCAAATTCATTTCATGTGTACATTTGTTCTTAATGTCTTAATTTAAAAGAATTATAACATTATGGTGTGTGAAACTATTCTTGAAGAGACCTGCACACACATCTACTTACTGCAGACAGGGAGCCCACAATGTACTAATGAAAGAAGACCAGCAAAATCCAACTTGATGAATCAGTAGGTTTTATTGAAATTACTTAAAACAGTGGTTCTCAACATTTCTAATTGTGGGACATTTTAATGCAGTTCCTCATGTTATGGTGATCCCCAACCAGAAAATTTTCCCATTTCTACTTAGATAATATTAATTTTGCTACTGTTATGAATCATAATGTAAATATATTTTATATAGGATATCTGATGTGTGATCCCTATGACAGGGTCATTTGACCCACAAAGGGGTCACAACCTACAGTTTGAGAGCTGATGACTTAAAGAAATATGGTTGAGGGGTTACTTATAGGAACAGAAATGGTTCAATGACAGATGCACCACCAAAGCCACCCTGACATGGGTGACAGCTCACAAGACCTAGAACACTACAGTCTGTAGACACCTTGACAGGTTGATGTATGTCTCTTCCAAGTAATTCAGTTTGACTGATCTTAGCTTCTTCCAGGCGGTTAGGCTGACCCAAGCCTCTTCTAGGCACCTCAGATTGTATTAGAGTGGTTCTCAGAAGTCCTTACTGCTTATATCTGCTATGAGAGTGAGGAGTCTAGTGAATCTACTCAGTTTCAGGGACTTCCTGAAGCCATTGAGTTGTTTAATGTGTGAATTTAATGAACTTCTCTACAGTGTAGAATACATCACCTCACCTTACAATGCCCCATCGTTTCAAGTCTCTGTAAGCATCCTGTGCCTTAATGAACTTTCCTCTTAGAATATTCTGTTTTGCACCCCCTTTTAATATCTTCTCTTAAAAATATCTTTTGTTTTACTTCCCCTTTAACATTCTATGTCTTACAGAGCTTCCCTCCAAAATTAAAGATTTCTAACTTCCTAGGAAACTTCTACACAACACATTTATTACTTGTATTCAGGAACATTGTGTGTGAGTCTGTGTTCACATGTGTGTGCATTCATGCACTTGGATGTCTACATATAAATAGCATGCATGTAGCACTCAAATAATAATCCACAGGATGCAATTCTGTCTTTTATCATGTGGGTTTCAGATATAGAACTCAGATGTTCAGGTTTGGAAGTCAGCATCATTATCTTCTAGACCATCTACTGACCCTACAATTTGGTTTTTTAATCCATGTCAATATAAAATTGTTAAATGGGGTCATATTAAAGATATAGTCTTCTGTGTTTCTCAGTAGAGAGGCATGGGCAGTGAGAAACATGCCATGTGTGACATTCATATGTCTACTGCTTTCAATCATTCCAAAGCCATTAATACTCTCGATGATATCTATCTCACATTGCTTCATTATAGTTTCCAGAGCATATTCTGCCAAATATGTTCCTGTACTCAATACATACTATATTTCTGTTCTACTATTCATAAAAATAAAAGCACTCAATACAATTTTGGACATTAATTTCAACTCTGAACTGAACTGTGAACTCTATATACAACCACATTAGGTCAGCATGTACCATCATTTTAATCCTCAATGGTACCATTTGCAGATGGTGACTAAGAATTCTACTCTTGATGCCGATCCAAAAATCAAATCATATCCTTATGGAATTATCTCTGCTTTCTTTAAAAATTATGTAAATTCATTCTATGGTAGAACATTGAGTATTTTCTTTTTCTTTAATCTTCTGAGATTTTCCCAAGGTGTTTTTACAGTCTGACTTTGGTTTTCTATCATATGTATGTCATTGATTTGCACAATTAGAAAGGCTTCTAGTTTAGTTTATATTTCAGCCTTATGGACTAATGAGAGGCATCTAGGTTCTTCTGTCTGCATGCACTATTTGGATGAATTTAAAAGGAATTTGACTAGGAAGCTCCTACTTATTATTCAAACAGGTAAGTTTCTACTTAACAATATATAAAAAATAAACTATCATTATACAAATAGATGGGATGAGTCTTTCCAATAGTAGAACATTAGGAATCAAAGCACAATACTATCAACTCAACTCTGATTTCCACTTATAGTACCTTCAGGAATCAGCAAAACTAAAAGGTGATTAATTGTGTGCCTAGGAGTCATTGGCCAGAAAGAGCTATGCATGGGCCTTTTCGCAGAAATGTTCTCAGTCTGGATCTACCAGTAATTACATGGTTGTACACCTACATGAAAATAGATGTTTATTATCTATGTGTTATTTCTTAATAGAGAAACCAGTTCATTTAGGTTACAAGAGGCAATCAGTTTTTGTGCAGTGCTTGTGAGTGTAGTTTCTGTAGTCTTACACAGATACTTGGCACTGCACAAAGCTACATCTTATTAAAACCTTTTTATTTGTAATAGAGACATAATAATTGTACATTTGGCAGTTCTGAGGACTAGGACAGCGGAGAAATGTTCTATCACTGAGCCACACAAGCAGCCATTTGATATTTTAAGTTTCACACAGGGTTTCCCTAAAGTTCCTATGCTCACTTTCGACTCATGATATGTCCCAGACTGGCTTAGAACTCATGACACGTGAGCATCTGGTATCACGGGTATATTACCACCACTTGAGGCTTGAGTGGAACAATGGGTGTATTTAACATCATGCCTGTCACAACACATGGAAGTTTTAATATAACTAATTTCTTCCAGATTAAAAAATGTGATACCTTTTCAAAGCTCCCACTCTTCAGACAAATGAATAAAATTATTTAGTACACCAAGTATGTTTTTATTAGTTACTTTTTGGTGAATTGCTTTATAATGATAATGGCAGCCAATATTTACATAATTGTTTCTATTAATAAAATTTTCTGTATGTATCATCTAACTCAACCATTCATAATGGGTACGATAGAGTGTTATTAAACTTTCTTCATTTTATCAAGGCACAGACTGGTATATGGAATCTTTCTTGCCTGATGTACTCAAGAGATGTTAGGGAGAGGTTCAACTCAGAACGTTTGGTCTTCCTGCTGCAAATCTATGGATGTGTATGAATTAGCTGCAGAACTGGGGCAGCGCCCTTTCCCAGGATGTCAGAGATAGTGGATCTTGGGTGGCACCTGTGGCTGCATGGTTTAGGGATACTTCTGCTGCTGCTGCTGCTGCTGCTGCTGCTGCTGCTGATGATGATGATGATGATGATGCTGCTGCTGCTGATGATGCGATGATGATGACAATGATGTTATTTCTGTAGTTGTACTGGGAACCCATGCCTGAGCACCTGTGTAAAGCCAAGTAGCTTTTTTTTTATCATGGAACTTGTGTTGTTCCCTACAGTTTCTCAAGAAACTTCTTAGAGTCTGACAGTACATTCTTGGAAGGAAGAAAAGCCCATGATAGAAGGGATATTTAAGGAGGGAACCCAGATTCTATGCATATATTTATGCAGGAGAAAATTAAGCTTTTCATTTTCTCCCACCATTTCTTTATCTCAGGCCAGTCTTTTACAGAGTTGAACTAGGTGCAAGGGTCACATTTGGAACAAAACAAACAAATACAACAGTTTTGTAAGAAAACAGTTTAGACACTGTCTTTCACTGCTCACAAGGTATTTCTGTGTCTGGAGTTCAGTAAACATTATTCCAATGAACTTGAAAATAGTTCTGACAACTCCAAAGGACATTGTCCACCAAGCCACTCCTCATTTGTCTTCAGGTCTTCACAACTTGAGGTAACTGCTTACCTTTCTCGGCCAGAGTTTTCTGTTCTTATCATTTGATTAATTTGGTCACAAAGTGTAATGAATGACTCCATTTACTGGTGTTAAGTCCACTATGTTTGATAGCCAGATAATATTTCAATGTCTGAGATTACCAAATTTTATTAACATACTTAGTAGATGGACTTTTTGAGCTTTTGGGGTAAGACTACAATGATGTGTAATTTTTATGTAGATTCTCTGTCTAGGCTTATAAAAACTGTTTTTGCTAACATCAATAATTCCTGACTGGTTCACAAGGCCACAGAAAGCAGGGTGAGAACCTGGAATCTGCCCATTCCATAACTGTCTCCTTTCCCTTGGATCTTGCATCTGTCCTTCACATAGACTTGCAATCACTCAAGGAAGTTTATCTAGAAACCCTTGATACCTACTTATCCTATTACCTTCAAATCAAGAGACACAAAGATAATAAGGGAGGCTTCTACTGTCAGCTTTTTACAATGCCATGTTCGAGACCCTGAAAAGGCATCTAGAATCCCCTAGCTGTTTTCCTAGACATCCAGTTGCCTTATCCCAGGAAAAGAAAAGCCTAAGAGGACAGACTACCACCCAGGACAATTGTCTGGGATAGAAAGGTTTTACTCTGAAGTATGACCAGCCTGTCTCCTAAGCAACAGGATTTATGTGTACCAACCTCCAGAATCAGAACAGAGACAGTGAACGGCCAAACCACACCTATCTCGTTCTACTAGATTATGATTTTCTCCTGCCTCTAGCCCACTCTTTCTTCTTTTTAACCTAAGCTCACATCAGTACCACGTGGAAGAGACTGGAATCACTGGATCTCTTTATCCATTCTTCTTCCCAGAGCACATTTAGGCATTTTTTTTCTCAATGTTTTTGCCATTATGGAGATCTTTAATTGGTGCTTGGGGAGGAGTGGCCAAACTTAGCCTGTTGAAGCTGCTAGACCCTAACGCTCCAGTTAAAATCCATTTTCATTTGTCTTCAGAATATCTTCAGTAGTGGAAGTCCTGGGTCACATGATACTTCTAGGTTTAAGCCTTAACTAACTGAAAGACTGATTACATGCCCTCCAAGAGGGGCGGACAAATCCAGAGTCTCCATGTATTTGCCAAGATTCATCTATTGCCTGCAGTAGTCACTGACATGATAATGCTAAAACAGGTCAGGGGAGGGCCGAGAAAGAGAGAGAATGCAGTAACATGAACTGCTTGCCACCGTAGCTACTGCTCACCAATTACTCACAGGTTAATATTTCATTTACAAATTACCACCCACATCTGAATTCTAACAGAGTATCTGACTCCTACTTTGTATGTCATATTTAATTACACATTTCTCAAGTCAGTCTGTGGAATATTAATTGGTTTAATATCAAGAGGAGCTTGGTACAGCCGAGGAAGCTTAGGCTCAATACATCTAGTGCAGTGACTGCAATAAAGGGCTTCCTTGGGGTTTTTGTCTAGGAAAGGACATTATGTAGGCACTCAGGATGTAGGAAGCCCTTCCCTTTCCTTTCCGTATCTCTCTCTCTCTCTCTCTCTCTCTCTCTCTCTCTCTCTCTCTCTCCATATCTCTCTCTCTCTCTCTCTCTCTCTGTGTGTGTGTGTGTGTGTGTGTGTGTGTGTGTGTGTACTTGTGCTCTAGAGAAGGCAATTAGAAAAATCCCTTCCCAGATGTTAGTTTCTCTAAATGGACGTTTGCTGCTGGAGAGAGAGGTGACTGTGGCAAGAGGTCAGGGATGAAGCCCACATGAAGAAGCAGTGATGAGTAAGCTGCCAACCACAAAGTCAAAATCACTATGGACAGCTTTGGGTATTCACTCAATGAAGACTGCAGTAATTAAAAGGAAAGTGGGGAGGGGAGAAGTGGGGAGGTCGAAGCAGTGGGTTACGGGTCCTGCCGACTGACATGTTATCTGTCATCAGAGCTCATAACTGACCCCCTGCTAGGTGTGCTGCATTCTGCAAGCAGTTTTGGTTGTATATTTCAAAGAGAGCAAAATACAACACTTGATGCTTCTCAAGATGTGTGCTTAGAATAGCCCTGTCTAGGGGCTATGTTTTTATAGGAATGGTGTTTTTCATTAATTTTCCCACAGCCGGTTTCATTCAGATCATATTCGGGTGATACTTTTGATGGTTTTTGATGAGTCTGCTAGTTTCTCTTAAGTTTAGATGAAAAATGCTATTTCTGGTAATAGGAATTAAGAACTTAGCTGTTGCTGGCTCTCTCCCTACTCCTAAACACACACACACACACACACACACACGAGCTTCTGTCAGTTTCTGTCTCTTCAGTTGAAGACATAAAATATTCTCAGACTATTCTGTGCTCATGATCGTCATTTTAATCTTTCCCTAAGGAGACTAGAAATGTGTCCATTAGAAACACTTAAGGTTTTCTTGGAAAATTAGCATAACTTTTGTTTCAAGCAAAATGAGCTCAGTTAATTTGATTCTGTGGAGGTCATGCTTGACATCATGCTTGACATCATGGTTTGCAGGCTTTGTGCATTCTATTTTGGATCAACTTACTCAAGTAACTCAAAAGACTGGCCTCTGTCTTTTGTTGTTTGTTATTGTATTTTGTTCATTTTGCTTTATGTATTTTATCATTTCTTTTAATTACTTTATTATTTTGACCAAAATGCTAATGGTGAGATTCTTTGTTGTCAAATAAAATGTAGATGTGTAAGACAGGCTGCTTCAGCTAGTCAATCCCCTGACATATCATCACTATAGAATGCCTGTCTAGAGGAAGAAACCATCTCCTTTTCAATGAGACCTTCTAGTCCTCTCAAGCATTTAAGAGAAACTGAAGAGTCATAGCTATAAGGCCATGAGGCCATGATATAGGACAGGGCCCAGAAGGGAGACTATGGTTCTGTCTGGTATTTATGCTATGAAAGATAAGCCCCTGATCTTAGTGTCAAAATACTAATGAATTTTATCTTTTATGATATTTTGGGGGTGTTGAGGGCTCGACTTGGGGCTTTAGTTTACCCAGCAAGATTGCATTAAGATAGAAGAGGCAAGAACATAAAGAATTTCTGACTGAAGGTATATTTGAATACACAGACACATTAGTTCATATTTGCTGACCTAAAGTCAATCCTGTGAACATCATTATCACTGGGTACACTGGGAAATGTAACCCATGCTTAGAAATAGAGTGTGGACTTTAGAGAAGTCATGTATGCCTTACACACATGACTGAGTAGTTCCTCATTTATGTTTATGATCATTTTGAAATTAATCAGAATCATGAGGTAGAGAGAGTTATCTCCAAAGTTACAACATATTAATTATGCATTTAGATCTCAGCCTAATAATTAATATATCTCCATGTTAAGCAATTTTGCTAATAAGTTTTCATCAAATTGGTTCACAGATGTTTTTGCATTACTGGAAGGCAAATTTTACTGAGTAATACATCTAGTCTCACTTTATAAAACAAATAATCATTTGTATCTCTCAAATTCTCTTGAATGTCAAACTGAGTTCTAAATTTTATATATAGTTTAAAAAATAGGTTTTGTCAGTCAACCCTTGTTAGTTTTTCTTTCACCAGGTACCATTAGCATGAACAAGACTGAACTAACTTGCCATCACGCTAGGGCGCTAATGGGGAGGAAATATCCAGCCATGTGCATGGTTGCTTTGTGAATAGAAAATGACATCATGTAATTGGCTTTGTCTGAACTTCTCAGTGGGTGAAAATGTGATTCATGAGGATTAAGGCATGATGTCATTATTCTTGAAGTGAATTCTCACATAGACTAGGCATCAGCTGTCGAATATTGGTGCCAGTTCTAATGTATAAAACCTGGTACCAACTTCACTCTCATCTGTACAATGTATGAATTTTCTTCTTAAATGGAAACATGGAAGGCTAACTTTAGATGCAAGAATTGATCACAATCTCTAGAATGCTACTAAGGCCTCTAAGAGATCTCCTTAGGACAATTAATTCCTTATTGTAAATGTCCTTGATTCCTGGCAGCTGCTTACATACTATGGTAGATTTGACTCAAACATCATAACAGCCTTAAGCCCACTCTCAGTTCCCAATATCAAAAAGGGATAGAACTTGAAGATGGAGTTTTATCTATTTACTTAACACGTGATGACTGCCCAGTGTCTGTAGAGTCTTGCCCTAGATGCTGGGTCTAACTATGAATAAAACAGAATTCTTATAAATAAAATAAAACCTAAAGTCAAGCACAGATACCTTGGAGGAAGATATGAAATGCCAGAGAGCAAGAGGAAAGCATGTCATAGAGAGGCTGCTGTGAAAATACCACATAGCAGCATTGGAGGAGAAAGTGCTGGGGCTGTCTGGCAAGAAAGGAATGTAGATGTAGAGAAACTCAAAGATAGACCTTGGGTCAAGAGTGTGCTGACAAGTTGGAAGAGCAGTATTTGCACACTGTTGGCAGAAATGTAAATTAGTGTAGCCATTAAGGAAAATAGTATGAAGTTTCCTCAGACAAATAAAAAATGGAATCCCCAGGTAGTCCAGCACTCCTAGGGTTTATGTCAAAAGAGAGACATCTGATGTTGACAGGACATCTATTCGCCCATGTTCACTGCAGCACTATTTACAATGGCTAAGAAATGGAAACAACTATGGTATACAGTCCATTAGTGGGTAGAGAAAATGTGCTTCAGGTACACAACAGAGCAGTACTCAGCCATGAAAAGGAGATGGTCCTTTGCGCTGTGGATGGAACTGGAGATTGTTATGTTAAGGGAAAGTAGACAAGCAATGAAAGAGAATACACTGGGTTCATTCATAAGTGGGATCTGAAAAGTTTAGCTGCCAGAAGTTGAAGTAGAATGGTGTGTGATAAGAAATGCATGGAGAAAGGTTATCAGTCTATAGTGAGTTACTCTTAGCTAGCGAGAAATTCTACAGAGGTTGTCTGAAATAGCTCATTCTTTGAGACTATTAATAAAAAAAATAAAGATCAGGGGCCTGAAGAGATGCTTCAACCCTTGTTTCTCCTTCAGAGGACCCAGTTTGGTTCTTAGAACTCACCTAATGGCTCACAGCCATCTGTTACTACAGTTGCAAAGGATCTGACATCTTCTTCTGGCCTGCGCTGGCACTCCAACATGTTTGATACATAGACATACATGCAGAAAAAACACATGTGCATATAAAATTAGAATAAACATTAAAAAATAAAGATCAACAGGTGCAAATTAGAATGAGAATGATGTGTGAGCATCAGTGTGGCCAAGGGGCAGAAGTAGGTCATAAGGGAGCATCTGTACCACCCTAATGCAGAGGAAGCTGCCGGTCACCTTGTAGAATCAATACTGCTCCATAAGGCAGCCTCACTTTACCTTGCCAAAACCAAACAGGAAAGGATACAGTGTTCCCCTGCATTCTGCTAACTCATTCTGGCCAGATGCTAATGTTAATTTCCTTAAGTGCTTTGGATGCTATACTAACACATCGCTGTGATCAAGTACTTGAATTTGAGACCTAGGGAAAACACAAGAGAATGTCATTAAAGCTGTGCTTTTCCGATTTTAACGAGCCCCAAATCATCTTAGACTCTTATTAAAATATAAATTTTAACTCAGTGATTCTGGAGGGAGCTAAAATGCTTCATTTTCGTTAAACGTTCCTAGGTGAGACCAATACAATGACTTTTTGGACCACTCATCAGAGTGGTCTCAGAATGTTTGTTACTGCCTTGAAATTGAGATGGCAATAACTATGTGTGATGTCCAAAGGGATAAAGATGTATTTAAACACCACTGAAAACTTGTGGGAGGAGGCACACACCCCCTATATAGGGCAGCAATCAAGGATTCAGCAGTCACATTATTCCCTTATCACGAAAGACTATTCAAACACCAGCTGGAGAAAGAGGATTCTGTCTGAAAGATGGTGGCACACTCCAGTCTTTCTGAAATTACTTTAGCTTATTCAGCAGGTTCTAAAGAGAACAGATGTTCAAGATCACCCAGACCAACTCAATCAGCATCTTTGGGCATGGCCTGATAAGTCTTCTGCAGACCAGAAACATTAGCAAACCTTACAGACTTATGAGACAAACAATCTCTCCTACTTCCTCTAAATAGTTGAGCCAGAATTTACAATTTCTGATCTTCAGGCCAGGCAAAGCCATGATATAATTAATTTTGAGAGACCCCTGTAAGCGGATGTGGGGCAAATCTTGATAGTTGACACTGCAATTTAATTGTAAGGTATTAAACATCTCCTTTCTTGCTTACATGTGTGGATCTTAACCTAATATTAGAAGCAAATGAAGAGGCAGGGCTGGGCTAAGGCAGAGTCAAGCCCTTATCTTGTGTGAACAAAGCCTCAAGTTGGATCTTTGACACTAAAATCTCACACACAAGAAAACATCCAAATATTCAGAACTTGTTTTTACTGACCCTGTGACACCTAAGATGGTGTGTAAAATAATGAGTCCAGAAATGTTAGCATTTCATATAACTAGTGATCACTGGTTTCAACCATATTTGCCTCATCCCTGTCACAGGTTTGCCCAACATTCATCTCCCAAAAGTCTCACTGTTTTGTTCTGGGTTTAATTCTGTCAAATAAACATTGGTGTAAAAGAAGATGAATCAGTGATATCCATTCAGAATGGACAGTTGAGGTGGCAGAGATCCTCTGGTTGTTCTTATGTACCATTGGGGCATCCATCTTCAGCCTACAGGCCCATGTATCTAACAGACTTTTCCATGAAGCAGGAAATTTCAAAGACAATTCCACCTATATTGGCAGTTTGTCAGTCACATTTTTCTCTGTCCTGCAGAATGTCTAGAAGACTCTTTCATGAGGCAGGAACCTCAAAAGACAGTCTCACCTTTAGTCAATTCAGCAGTTATTTCTCTGTGGTTCCTGCATGTCCACCAAACAGTCCATGCAGTTTCTTGCCTAAATGGCTAACCAACACCATAAGGAGCCTCTTTGGTGCCCATCTTCCTCTTGAAGTATCTTAGTGTCACCAGGAACAGATGTGTCTCACTGTCATGAAAAGTCCTAACTTCTCCAAACACTTTAAATGCCATATTCTGAAGGTCTCTGAAAGATTTGAAAAATATTTATCTAACTGAAATATCTCTCTATACATCTAGAAAATCGAACTAACATGACTAGAAGCTTGACTATTTTAGATGATTATCTATTAACCTATAATTCTTAATTATGTATTACATTTTTAAATGAACTTCACAATAACTTAATCAAGAGCAAAATATACATAAACAAGATTGACCTTAAATTTCTATCAATAAACTAAGATCCAAACCCATGCAAATCTCTATAGCATATCCCCCTTTAAATGTAAAGAAGCATTTATAAACAATATTTTGGAATATGGGCATAGTTCTGTAGACTACTTCCTGCTGATTAGGGTGCTATTGTTCAGGTCTTTCATGGTGTTTCTTGTTGCTAGGTTCATCTCAGTCAGCAGTTGGATGAAGTAATTTTTGGGAGGTGTTCACCACAACCTTTCAGGCGGTCTTGGTCCATCAAACCATATTAGTCTGGAAGAATTCTACAGTTTCTCATCCTCTGTGGAAACAAAAGAAGAACCTCTTTTCCAAGTAAACATATCCTTAGATCCATATTCTGATGTCAAGATACCTTTATAATATTCATTTACATGCTGTTTTAGCTTAGCAGCCCATACCATGAAATGTCTCTCTGTGCTTAGCTCCTTCACGGTCAAAAAATTCAAAGAAAACACAGTAACACACATAATCCAGATTCTCTGTGAGTTTTCCATTATTACATGGCTTATTCTTTTTACTTCTTTTAATCTATGACTGTCTGCGCTCAGTGTCTTTAAAGACTTAACTGTCTATATTCTTTTTCTTCTCTCTCCCAAGCCGACATACATTTATCCAACACCGTGACCCATTTAGAGGTCTTTTCCAACTGTATTTGTCTTTATTGTGTATCTATAATTATTTTCTTACCAGAAGTGCTTCTTAAAATGCTAAGCCCTTCTTATGAACTTAAGTGACACCATTGCTAGGGGAAATACAATCTGCCTGTTTGCCTCACCCAGTCCAACATGGCAGAGCTGTTTGCTGGCTCTGAGCCGTGCACACCCCCCCCAGTCCCCTGTATGCAGTGGGTCTGTGTCGAGCCATTAAGCAGTTTGTAAATGCTGCTTATAAACCCGATTTAAATGTTCTGCCTCCTGAAAGAACCAGAGGTCACATTGGCTGCATAGCCCAGAAAACCAGTATTTCAAAACTGCGGCTTTTCTTTCTGCTACCAGTGAATCAGATAAACCTCTCTTAAAGGAGCCACAGCGTGCCACCAGCAAGCAAAACCCATTCAGGGAAATAAAATGCAGCTTAACTTTATTTTTTAATGTCTAGAATTCCTTTCCAAGCCCTCTCAGGTTTTACGTGGATTTTAGTTAGACACATGGGCACCAATTTTTTTAAAGGAGGCTACTCCTTGGTTCCTGGCTGCTCAGCTCCAAAATAATCACACAGAGACTTTATTATTTAAGACACTATTTGGCCCATTAGCTCTAACTTCTTGTTGGCTAACTCTTACATATTAATTTAACACATTTCTATTAATCTGTGTATCAACATGAGGCTGTGGCTTACCGGCTAAACTTCTGGCATCTGTCTCTGGCAGGGTTATATGATTTCTCCCTGACTCTGCCTCCTTTCTTCCAGCATTCAGTTTAGTTTTCCCCACCTACCTAAGTTCTGCCCTATCAACAGGCCAAGATAGTTTCTTTATTCACCAATGGTATTTACAGCATACAGAGGGGAATCCCACATCAGGCACTGGTGGATGATTCATGGGCTTAACTTATCAATGTTGTGTGGAAACTGAGAAAATAATAAAAAAACATCGAATAGTAGCTTTAAGGCGAAACCCAAGAAAATCAGGAGATAAACCAGGAATAAAAAAGGGACAAAAATGATGGATTGAACTTCCAGTTTGTTCAATTTAGAGGCAACAGCTTGAAGAGGGCAAAACAAACAAAAACGATGACAGGAACAAACTACAGCAGCTCTACCCCTTAAAATGAAGGGCCATTTAGTTTGTGTTGTTAATTCTTGAACATAAAATTTTATGTATATTGGGGAAATTTGTAGAAATTCTTCTAATTCTTATTTTCAATAAGAACTAGTTATAAGATAAACATATCTCAGTTATAATTATTTATTATATAGTATAGATTGTGGGGGCTGTGAGCTTTCTTAATGGGTAAGGCCACCTGTTGCCAAGCCTAAAGACCTGAGTTTGATCCCTGGGACCCACATGGTGGAAGGAAAAAAACCAGAGCTCATAAATTACTTTCTGACCCTCACAGTTGTGCTATGACACACATCCCCCATCTTTACAGATACAATAACAAATGTAACAATATTTTTTTTAAATAAAAGGAAGAAAATAAGGACATGGTTGTGATATTTCCTTGTAGTTTCACTGATTTTCAAGTAGAAGCATGACAGTTTAATAAAATGTTAATTCTGAAAAATGCTTCCAACTTACAGGTCTAAAATTTTCTACCTTGAGTAGATTTTTTTGACAAATTAAAAATGGCCAAAGTTACTTGGATGTTATCTATTGGTCCTTTGTAAAATTTCATTCTTTCATATTTGTAAAAAAACATATTGCTGAATGAGCCAATTTTAGTTTGGTAATCATGCCTAGTTCATTATCTAATTATTATTTTGGAATGTCTGCTTCTATTAATTCTTCAATTTAGAAAATTGGACTTGTCGCTGTAATCATAACAAGTGTCATCTCTTTTAGAGGCATAGCCTATTCACCAGAAATGCGTATAGTCAATATGGCACAGAATGTTATGACTGACAAGTTTCTTCTTTATATATCTTAGAATTTATTATCAGCCTTACTTACTTTACCTTACTGGTTTTAGAATGCTAATTGGGAATAAATTACATCACTATTGAATACATATAAGACAGCAAATTGTGCAGTTGTGAATGAAAAATTTTATTTATGCTATAGATAGAGTAACCTGCATGTAAGTGCAATGCATTGTAAACGTTAAGATAGTGCTGAGATGTATTTCAGAAGGTATACTATTTCTGAAGTTTATAAGAACTTATAATGTATTAGCCTGTAAGCTTTGTAACCATTGCTATTGTGAAATAATAGACTATTTGCTAATGCCATGAAGCTGTGAGAGGGAAATGGGTTCAAGCTTTAGCTTTGCTTCTAATCAAAAATATTATGGAATATGACATTCTTAACAGACTATAGGCTCATTAGTGATATGCTTTATTAATCGATTTTGTATCACTAGAACCTTGGTTTAGGTTTTCTTTTCATTCATAATTTCTCTTTTGCCCTCTGTCTGGGCTATAGATGAAGGTGGAAAAACTTAATATTCTATTCCATTTCTTGTCCTATGGTGTGCTTCAGTTCAATCCGATGTTAACAATATAATGACACAGCATCTTTGCACGTGCTTTCTGGTACAGATATTCTGACATTTGCGTTACACAATGAGGGAAAATGTCTTCAAAACAATTGCTTGTTCCAAACAGAGGAACCTATCTGCACAAAGTGCCTCCATATAGTTGTGTCTTAGTCCTAGTATTACCAGGAATAGAGATCCCCTGAGCTGAGCTCCATATTTTTATGGTGCTTGCAAAATAGATAGACCAGCTATAGATTGGGTGAGCCCCTGGATAATGATCTCTAGAGCTTCTCTCTATGACAGCAATAGAAAAATGAGGGTCTGTAGCCTTCCTCATCTCTGGAGTCCCCATGCTAACTCTGTGTCATTCAGACCTTCAAGATAAAGGCCTAAGACATGACCAGGCCATTAGGGCAAAGTAGTCACTAAAAGGTTTCACTAGTCTAACTCATGGCCTACATAGGTGGCAAGATGGACAAAGGGTTAAAAGTCAGGGACATATTCAAGTTCATATATGCTACTATGAAGTAAATAGAAAAACTAAGATAAACAAATAAAGTGATATGAAACACTTGTGCCTGAGTGGGCGGCAATGTACCAGCTAGGCAGGGCATAAAATCAGGGATATGCTCTGTCTTTTATATAACACCACAAAGTAAACGGGAAAATGAGAACTCAAAAGGGAGGGTAGGAGACAAGCTTGAAGCCTTCCAATAGGAGGGGTGAGAGGGAGATGTTCCAACACACATCATGAGAAAGGCATGTTTATCTTTGAAGCATTCTCCAATATGCCTGTAGTAGACTGATTAAATATTTAAGGTGTGGTCTATGATATCAGTGGGAAGAGTTCTAGATCACTTAGCAGTGTCCTAGGAACAATGATTTCCTAGCCGGTCCTCCAAGCCCTAACTAGACACTCCAGGCGAAGGGGAGGAGCCTTGAGAAGAGAATAATACATTGTTTGAAAACCAGTGTGGAGACACGTCTGACGGTGGTCTTCACAAAACTGGGAGAACATAAAACCCCCTCTGCATCTGGACCAGAAAGAATTCAGACTCACGCTGAATTTTAAAAGTTAAATTGTAATGTATTAATATTTAGTAATAAGCTCTTGTAATATGGTATTAGAAGGCAGACATCAAAACATTAAGATATTTGTCATCAAAGTATCTTTAGCTGAGTTGTCTTACAATTATTATTAGAGAAGTTTAGTACTAAATAGTACTAAATAATACAAATTAGTTTGATTTTTTTTGTTTGGTTGTTTTCTTGAGACAGGGTTTCTCTGTAGCCCTGGCTGTCCTGAAACTCACTCTATAGACCAGGCTGGCCTTGAATTCAGAGATCCCCTTGCCTCTGCCTCCTGAGTGCTGGGTTTATAGGCATGCGCCAATACCCCTGCCTATTCTGATTTTTTGAACAACTCTGATACATACAATTTTATTTTGAAAATACTTTTCTCTAGGAATATCTGTATTCAATATATACTGTAATTTTGTTTCATTGACCATTAAACGTGTTCATTGTCTTATAGTTATGTCAGATCTCCATAGACATATGGACTCCATATGTCTACTAGTGGGTAAGTATTTAATCTCATGTTATTAGCTGAATGCGTAGGAAGTACATCTTTTCTCTGGGCTGTGTATTTAATGTATTTTGTAGATGGACTTTTCCTTGGACCACCACCTCACAAAATATGACACTGAGCTTTATTATTAATTCTGAAAGCTCAGTCTTAGCTTAGTCTTGCTCCTAACTTGTTCTTATAACTTACATTAACCCTTATCTTTTCCTCTTCATTCTTTAACATGGCTCAGTTACTGTTACTCTGCACTGCCCATCCCTCTTCCTCTCCATCTGGCTGGTGACTCTTCCTTTCCTTTTCTCAGAGTTCTCTGTCCCCAGAAGACCCACCTAATCTCTTCCTGCTTAGCTAATGGCCATTCATCTCTTTATTAAACCAGTCACAGTGACTCACCTTCACACAGGGTAAAGGAGTATTCCACAGCAGTGTTTCGTTTCAGTTAAGCTCATCGAGACTCCTTTTACAGGGCACCTTACCTACAGTTTTCCTGCCACCGAAGGGCATTGCTTTACATGATAGCTGTTTTCTACCGCCTTCTGTATTTATCTTCACCCTTCGCCTGAATTACAAAAGATAGAATGTCATGGAGTTAGCGTTCAACAAATAAATTATTTGAATGTGTTTTCAATCTGAAATGCATGGGTAATGAAATCAAGTGAAGGCTGGTGTTTTCTGTGACTATAGCTTTTTTTATATTATTGTTTTTTTTTACCAAGTTGGAATCTGTTTGAATACACTCCTTCAATGAGAAATGAAGAAAATAAATACCAAGATAGCTTCTATGTTAAAAAAAAAAGTCATTTACTATTGATGTGAATCTTCAGGAACACCCACAGATTTAGAAATTATTTTAGTATGCCGTGTGTTCCTAGTTTAATAAAACTCATTTCTCTATAGCTCAATTTATTCTGTACTCGAAGGAGATTATATTAGAGTTGTGGTTCTGCATTTCCAGAATAAAATTGGTTTATTTTGTCCAGCTTCTCAAATTGGCATGTCCATTAACTTATAGCAGTGAATACAAAGAATATTTTGCTAAAAAATATTTGCATAACATCCAATAATCTCCCCCTCACTGAAAAATGATTGTAACAATATTTTCAAAATTGCTTAGCAGTCAGTCCAGCCACTGATGTGCAATCCCAGTGGTAGGAGAAGGCTGTTGGACCAGTTTTTGAAAACACAGCAGTGCTTCTTATTTTCCCCGAGAAAAATAAAAGGCAATTTAATTACAAAGAATACAATTTTATATTTTGTTAAAAATATGTACTTTAATGCAGACTGCCTGCCAAGTAGAATTGTTTACAATAGAGTGGGTTTTTAAAAACATGTTCAAAACATGTCAGAAAGATGGAGTACAAGGCTGTTAGTGATTAGAGAGCTATTTGGCGGACCCACCTACATCTTCTTAACTCAATCAAAGAGAGTTCCTTGAGAAGAGAGGAGAGGTGTGGAGTATTAAGGGGGAGATTTTTCTCTCCACTTATTTTGAAACCTTTATCTTGCTTGTTACTTATGGAAACCATAAGAGTGGAATAGACCGGAGCATGGGTTTATTCATCAGGATCATATTACTTGAGAGCACAAGTCTCCACTTTTGTTTTCCTGTTTAACAAATATTCAGCTAAAATAAATTAAAACATATTGACTCTTTCCCCAATTCCGTTATAAGCAACCTACAGTAATATCTGAGTCTTTTCTCTTGTTTTCCTTTGTAATGACTACAACCATATGCTACCCCGGAAGTACTGACACACCTGTTGAATTTTCTGACCTACTTCACCTTGAATGTGGCATGACATGAACGCGTCAAATGCACCTAAGTTTTCATAATGAAATTATGTCATGTGCTGACATATTACCTTTCAATTGATTTTATTAAATTGTTCCAGTTAGGGCTAAGGACATGACACGATCAACAAAACACAGGCCTTGCAACACAAGGACCTTAATTGATGCCCAGAACCCCCATAAAAGGCTCATGTGGTAGTTTGTACTTATAATCCAAACACTGGCAATGCAGGAACAGATAGAAGCCTGGGGCTCCCACTGAGCCTTCATATCCTAGTTACCAGGATCTGGCACAACTGGAAACCCTCTTTCCTTCCAAAATTAGGAGGATAAAGGACATAGAGTGCTCAGAGTGCCCAAGATTGTCCTTTGGCCTCCACATATAGGTACTAACATGGCTATATGCATCAGCCCATGTGCATGTGTAAACACATATACAATTACACACACATAATTATTACAGTTAGCGTTCCTGAAAAGAAGCTGACTCTCAAAAGTGAAGGTGTAGACTAGCCTGTGCTCAAGTCACCCACCTGATTAGCCCTTCTTTATTACAAATACTAAGAATTGAACAGAGTTCTTTTTTTGAGTTCTTGTGAAAACTATGGAGGTAATCCCTTAGATTTATAAACAACGAGTTTTCTGGTAGAACAGTGCTTCTCAGCAGAAACAAGATCTTAGCCACTTCCCATTTCTGCCTGGTAACCACATACTTGTTCCCCAACCAGGCATGGAGGTGCAGGCCTGCATTCTAGTATCTGGAAGGCAGAATGATAGCAAGTTCCAGCCCCGTCTGGCCTAGAAAAAGATTTCCAAGCCAGTTATAGTTAGACTTCATCTTTTTAAAAATACCACAAAACTGTCTCAGTTCTAAAACCTAATGTACAGTTTAATTTTAAAATTGAAAAGTCTGTAAATGAGTCTGTAAAATTTCAGACTCATTTTCCCAAGCTAAGTGGCAGAATTTTAAGACCCTAGTCATACCTTTGTAACAGACAGTATTCAACTCTAAATTTCTATCGTTTTTATTGCTCAGATAAACAATGTTATAGAATGCCATAGTCCTGAAAGCAAAGAATAGTTTATAAAACTATGTAATTATGTTTGCCTGACTTCGTTCTTGAATAGATAATGACAGCAGAGATACAAATTTTAACAGTGGTAGCATGAGGGTGGGGCCCTGAAACAGACAGAAGTTAGGATATAGTAGAAATAAGTAGATAAATCCAAAGCAAACTGCACACACTCACCGATACCTGACACCAAGTGGGTGGTGTCTCACTTACCCTCCCCATGCCTCAGAGATCTATGCTAAAGATAGGTAAAGATAGGTGCTTTATATTGTGCCTGTTTTCAGAGGTCTTTATTTTATCCATGCCTTCTCTGAGCATCTTCTGACCTTCTTTCTGGTCACCATCTGTCACCTCCCTGTGTTGTGTTTAGAACACTGTCACAGTGTAACACGAGAGGCCGACTTGTTGGGGTTTCTGTCCCGCCCGGTACCCCAACAGCCGGCAAATCCCAAACAGAAATTACACACAGGACTCCATAAGGTTATAAACTGATTGGCCCATTAGGTCAGGCTTCTTGTTAACTCTTATAACTTATGTTACCCCATTATCCTTATCTATGTTAGCACATGGCTCCGTACCTTTCTCAGCTGGGCAGGTTACATGCTGCCTCTTCAGTGGTCTGCACAGGAATGCCGAGGGAGTTTCTTCCTCCCTAGCCTTATCCTATTCTCATTGCCCCGCCTCTACTTCCTGTCTGGTTGACCCACCTATACTTCCTGCCTGGCCAATCAGCGTTTTATTAAAATATATGATTGACAGAATACAGACAATTCTCCCACACCATTTCCCTCTTTTTTTTTTTTTAACAAAGGAAAATACCCATAGTCCATTTGTTGGGAACGTGGGCGTAGTATTTCAGGCTTCTTCCTGCTGGTTGGGGGCGCTGATAATCTTATGGGGACCTAAAGAAAATTTAGGGTTATAATCAAGTCCTGTCTGGAGCATCCTGTGAGTCTCGATCATCTCAGGCGACAGTCTTGAATCTGTTATCGATGTAGAACTCAGACATCTGGGCCATTTATTCCTGTCGGAGATTTCTCAGGTGGCGTCCCTTGTTCAAACTGGATTTTTCTTAACTCTGAATAAATCCAGAGCCTCTCATTTTCTGTGGAAACAAAAGCAGAATCTCTTCTCCAAAGTAGCATACCTTTTGACTTCAATTTTGAAGCCAAGGTATTTTCAAAATACCTATCTTGGGTTAGTTCAGCAACATTTATAAACAACAGTCCTTTAGCAGCTGTTGCTCCTTCCTCAGCATTCAAACAATTCAAAGAGAGCATAACAGCATACAGTATCAAGATTCTCTGTTTATTTTCCATCTTTATTTTAACCTCTATTTCTTTTATTTTTACTTTTACTTTTTGAGACAGGTTCTCTGTATATCTTTGTCCTGGAATAACTCTGTAGACCAGGCTGTCCTTGAACTCACAGAGATCTCTACCTCCCCAGTGCTAGGATTAAAGGTGTTTGCTACCACACCTTGAACTCACAGAGATCTGTCTGTCTCTGCCTCCCAGGTATTGGGATTAAAGGCTTGTGCTACCACATCTTGAAGTCACAGAGGTCAATCTCTACCTCTGTCCCTTGAAGTCACAGAGGTCAATATGCCTCTGCCTCCCAGGCATTGGGATTAAAGGTGTGTACCACCACACCCTATATCTCCCTTTCTTTCTTTTTTATTTTTAATGACTTTAACCTTTAGCCTGCATATATTTTTAACACACTGTAAACTATTTAGAGGTTTTCTTCATCTTTGAATCTCTCTTTACTGTATCTCTCTCTTTTTTGACCATATGAGCCTTTAATTTACAAAGCAATACGGAAAGCCGTGGCTTTGAAGGCTAGATCCTTAACTTTCCAGCCTCTACGGAGGTACTGGCTGTAGCCATTTTTGTTGCCACAACTCTATGGCGTTTCAAGGTCCTTGTTAGCAAGCAAACTGAGACCACACTCAGTCGGATCGCCTGCCTGAAAGAGTCAGAATTTGCCCTGGCAGGACGGCCGGCATTTTAAAATAGCACAGCTTTTTCCTGATACGGCTGAAAACCGAAAAGCATGCGTTCAGCTTTTCACCAACACCTTTTAAGTGTTTTGTGACAGGTCCTCTTAAAGGAGGGTTTTGTAGCTAAAGCTGAGTCAGGAAACCTCTCTTAGCTGAGAGCCTTGCTTGCATCTAGCAAGCAGAGCAGACCTGAGAAATTGCTGCTACCAAGAAAACATGCTTTACTCTATTCTTTCCCAAGCTTTCTCAGGCTTTCTGTGGATTCAGTTACCCATGTCTGGGCGCCATATGTAACACGAGAGGCCGACTTGTTGGGGTTTCTGTCCCGCCCGGTACCCCAACAGCCGGCAAATCCCAAACAGAAATTACACACAGGACTCCATAAGGTTATAAACTGATTGGCCCATTAGGTCAGGCTTCTTGTTAACTCTTATAACTTATGTTACCCCATTATCCTTATCTATGTTAGCACATGGCTCCGTACCTTTCTCAGCTGGGCAGGTTACATGCTGCCTCTTCAGTGGTCTGCACAGGAATGCCGAGGGAGTTTCTTCCTCCCTAGCCTTATCCTATTCTCATTGCCCCGCCTCTACTTCCTGTCTGGTTGACCCACCTATACTTCCTGCCTGGCCAATCAGCGTTTTATTAAAATATATGATTGACAGAATACAGACAATTCTCCCACACCATCACAGTCTCGCTTGTTCACTCTTGTCCACTTACTTGTGGAGTCTGACACATCTTTGGAGGAGGCTGAACAATAACTTCAGGTCAGCTTGCACAATGCATTATATTCCCCAGTACAGGGTCAATCTGTGTAAGTAGATGGACGTGAATAAATGTTCTTATGAGTCTCTTCTGTGGACATAAGCTCACTGGCCATCGAAGGGAAGAGCAAGTTTGCTTACAGGTTAAGTGCTTCACGGGGAAGGAAAACTGAAAACCTGTGCTTTCTAGGCATGGTGGCGCACGCCTTTAATCCCAGCACTCAGGAGGCAGAGGCAGGTGTAGGCTGGTGAGTTTGATGCCAGCATGGTTTATGTAGGGGTTTCAGGACAGTCAGAGCTATGTAGAGAGACCCTGTCTCAAGATGGGGTGGGAGAAATCCTGCACTTAATGATGGTAGACTTCCATTGCCAGGGGCTCTGCTATTGGGAACTGACTGGTACAGTGAACAACACCACAGAAAAACCTGGAACAGAAAATTCCCAGCTGTTTTCTAGTATTTTCTTTAATTAAAGAACAAAGCAAAAGGTGCTCCTACCTAACAGGACTTTGTGTAAGTAGACAAGTCTATGGGACTCAAATCTGGAAAGTTCTATCAGTGAGGATTCATCCAAAGAGAACTAGACTGAAGATTCAGGACTGTGTGTGTTCCGGTCAGTCTTCCACAGGTCTCATTCTTCTCTCCTAAGTTTCCTTCTTTTTCATTTTAAAAATAAGAGCCAGGGTGGAGAAGGAGGCGGGAGATGAGCCACTTATGCCCTACCCTAGCTTTCTTAGTGTCTCATCGGTACTTGTGCTGGGGGTTTGGACTTCTGGAGGATGTTGCAGACTGTATAGAGGCCAAAGCTATGATACGCTGAAATATATTCTTTTGCTTTTTAGGGCATCAGATGTTCTCATGCATGGGACATGCTCACTAAGAATTGAGGTTTAGTGGCAACGATGCTATTATATGGATTCCATTGTCACACAGTAGTTCATTGTGTCTATAAATAAACTGTATTCTTTGGGTCCTTTACAAGAAAGTTCCAAGAAACAATATTAGCTGGAGGGGAAGATGTCAGAGCCAATGAGCTTCATCTGTGAGCCTGGACCTGAGTGAATCCAACAACTTCATGGATGAATCTGGGCCTGTTATCCTAATGTCAGTTTTCCACACACATGGAAGAGAACATGAGCTACCTACACAGGGAAGCTGGTAAACATGGATTCCTCTACTCCAGTCCAGAACCAGAGAGAGGTTAACATAGTTTCAGCTGCAACCCTCCTACGTTTGAGAGGGACACACTGGCATGCAGCATCCTAGTCCTAGCTTGCTTGCTATTGTAGTAGAGCACTGACTAACCGCAAGTTGTGGGCAGGTATTAATCTTACAGATTATAGTCCATCCCGAAGACTAGTCATGGCAGAACTCAAACAGGACCCTGGAGGCAGAAAGCTGAGCAGGACCGTGGAAGAGTGAATGTTCCTTACCGTCTTACTCTGTGGTTCACTCAGCTTACTTTTTTTTTATACAAGCCAGGAACCACCTGCATAGGGTGGTACCACACATAGTGGGCTGGGCCCTCCCACATCAAATTGTTAATCAAGAAGATTCTCACACAGGCTTACTTCCTGAACTGTCTCATGGAGGAGGCTTTTTCTCAGTTAACAGTCACTCTTCTCAGATTAGTCCAGCTTGTGTCAAGTTGACAAAAACATAACAAGCACAAATGATCCGTTGTCAACTTGACCACAAATATTTCACGATTAAACAGTAACTTTTCTTGTTTCTTTCCACAATCTTGTGTTAATATCACAGTATAATACTTAGTGGAACTCTTAAAGTCCCACAATCTTTACAAATTTTAGATTTTAAAAGTCCAATGTCTCTTTTAAAAAAAAAAATCCAAAACTCTGGGTTTAAAAGACAAAATACAACTGTGGCTTCCTATAAAAGCAAAAGCAAGTTAAGTACTTTCTTCCTTCAGGAAGGAAGAACCAGGGCGCAGTCACAATCAAATCAAAGCTAAGCCCAAGGTCAGAAGTGTGAAGCCCTCCAGTGTCTGACATCTTGAACTCACTCACAGATCTTCTGAGCTCCAAAGGGCTTAAGCAGCCCCACCTCTGAGCTCTGCCATCCACAGCACAGGTACCTTGTCTGGTAGGCACAGGTGGGCTCCACTCCACGTCCACTGCTGCTCTCGGTGGTCACCCCATTGTCTTGAGATCTCCAGCATACTGAGTCTTGTTACACCTGAGCCTACACATTCTCCAGTGGCCGTTTGGCCTCTCCTAGTGCCACGCCTAAGCTGTTCTCTATGACTTCTTCGAGCCTAGAATTCTCATGGCACGAGAGCCAGTCCTAAGTGGAAGACTCTTACACATGAACAAGTGTGGCTGCCTGCTTGCATTGAACTTTTGACTCTCCTCTGGATTATGGCTTCACGAAAGCTAGTTTGAGTTTTGTTGTTCTTAAAGCCCTCGAGTATCATCACATTGTTAGGGAAAAAGAAATGTAAAAGTGAAACTTCGCTGAACTGAGGGTAGGTGTCTGTTTCCTTCTTACTTATAGGTGTTGAGTGAGGAAATGGATGGAGAGGAGTTGGGAAAATGAATTTTACTATGGGCATAAAAATCTGAAGCATTTTGTGCTGAAAATAAGCTACCTGAAGCATTCCGAGGGTACGGGGAATGCTACTGAGGCAGCATTTGTCTTCTGTGCAACTTGGGTCAATAGTGGTACCTTTGTGGTCACATTCTGTGCCTGCTTAAATAATCACCTGCTGGGGTGAATTTTCACAATACTTTTAGCTGAACAAAGCATCCAGCCAAAAGTGCTTTCCTTTATGCCACTTTATTCTAGCTAAATGAAAATCTATCCGCTTTTCTCCGTCTTATCAGATTGGTCAAAAACAATGGGGAGGTTTCGATTTTGACTGTGCTTTTGAGAATTCAGGCTATTCTTATGAAGACTGTAATTCAGAGCACTCTTGAATTCCAGTTAACTGCCTGACTCACCACTCATACCGCTGGGGCCTTAAACTTGAGGTGATTTGGGTGGTGCATTGTTTGGCTTTATGTTGGATAATAATGGTTTTATAATTGGCAGCCACTCACCATGTGGTTGTCAGATAAAAGCCAGATAGGAAATACGGAAGAGAGCAAACCCAAAACAACCATTGTTTCCACTTGAAATGCAATTAGTTGTAGACAGCCATAAAAAAATGTTGTCTGTGTTACTTACTTCTTAGAAGTGGAAATTGTAAGTGCTATTTCCAGATATCTGCCAGTCAGGTTAAAATGACATTGAGCTATTTTGTGCAACAGACAGATTTTTCAATGAGGAAGTGCTGACATTTGACAATTTAAGAAGCACACAAGTGCACAATAGGTAATTATGATTGGCAATTAATTTAATATTCAAACAAGCTAATACAGAGAATTTTCAAAGGGTGTGAACACATAAAGCTGCTATATTGGCTCAAGTCTGGGATACCAACTCCCCTGCTTTGATCAGTACACTTTATAATAAATATATTAAAGATCCCATGCTATAGCCATGAATATATACAGTTTCTGTCTCAATGAGTATTTATTTATATGTATATGTTGGATACATATTAACATTTGATAGTTTGATCAAAAGAGAATCTGGAGATAAATCTCAGTGGTGTCAGCTTCTCATATACAAAGTCCTGAGGAGTTCAGTCCTCAGAGCCATATTAAAAACAAAGAAGAGTTATCTGTGTGAAGTGACGTTCAAGAGAATAGGTGCCATCTGCAGTAAGAGTGTCATTGTTCACACCTGGGTCCTTGCTCATCTCTGTAACAAGTCCATATCTAACGTTCTTCAGATGTTTGATAGCATTATTTGTCCATCAGCTACTGTACCAATAGCCAAGCACCTCTTAGCAGGTAAACCAAAACTGTTGTTGTTGGATGGATATGCCTTTTGCTTCTAAGAAAATAGCAACGGACTGGGATTATATACTTCCTTGACTAAATAAACCCCATGAGTTGAGCACTTGCCAGGCCTATGGGTTATGTTTATTAAATCTATTCAAAAACCTACCCTCTGAAATCTCAAAAGGGCGACAAACTTTCAGTCCCAAAGTTGTCGTGGTGGCATATTTTGAGGGATTTTTTCCTTAGGTGAGTAATAAAAGTGAAACTTCTGATTCCCATGTAGGGCAAAAGAGAGGTAGCCTCCTGGTCTATATAAATATTATTTTGAGGCTCCCAGTTTTTTTCTAAGAACACAGAAAGTCTGTTATGAAATTAAATAACTATCATAACATGCTCTGAAAAAGATTACTTCTGTGCTGTTCACCACATAAAAACAGAATCTTTGTTTTTGTGGTTCATGGAGTCTAAACCAATGCCACTAAGCATGGTGGCACGATCAGGGTAGTAATATTCTTGGCCCAAAGAGTATTACAAATTGGAATCTGTTGAAGGCAGATGAAATTAGATTTTTAAAAAAGACAAGCTTTGGGAGCTGGAGAGATGGCTCAGTGGTTAAGAGCATTGACTGCTTTTCCAGAGGTCCTGAGTTCAATTCCCAGCAACCATTTGGTGGCTCACAACCACCAGTAATAAGATCTGGTGCCAACTTCTGTCTGCAGGGACACACGCAGGCAGATCATTGTATACATAATAAATAAATAAATCTAAAAAAAAAGACAAGCTTCATCAAATGAGTGTCCTCAGTATCTTTGCATGTAAGTCATTAAAGTATATGTTTTTCAAATGCCAGTTGCTTGTCCTGCTTTAGACTTTCAGGTTGACAATATTCCTGATACTAAAAATTATGAATTATCAGCCTTGTGTTTGTTTGTTTGTTGCTTCTCTACAAACAAAAAGATTTTGTTTGCATCCCAAAATCGTTTTAAGAATGGTTGCTGACACTTTGGCACTGTGATGGTTAATCTTCATTGTGCCTATGCCTGGATTTGGAATCACCATGGAAACATACCTTTACACTTCCCTCTGAGGGCATTTCCAGATAGGTTTAACTGAGAAAGAAGATCCATCTTAAGTGTGAAGGATGCCATCTCATGGACTGACCCTCCAATGAAAAAGGGAAAAAGCCATTTGAGCACTCCCATCCAGGACTCTTGTTTCCTGACTCTGGACACAAAGTCACCGGCCACCTCCCACTCCTCCCACCACACCTTCCCAGGCTTCACACAGTGCTGCCAGCCACAGTAGCACTGTGGTTCTAGAAGGTTCCTACATTTTTCTAGGTGCTGTCTTAAAAGCTGGCTTTCCAACATGGGCACGTTCTCGCTGGAGCAGCGTGAAGCTGAGTCTGAAGGGGAGCCCTATTCCTTCTGCAAATTAGAGTCTTCTATGAGTTTCTGTGGCTCTTGTAACTCCTTGCATTAGATCTTTGGTGTGTTTGATAAAGGATCTCACTCGTGGTGTCTGTTGGCATCTTTGACGTCATCCCTGCATTTTGGATGGCAAAGAAAGGAAATTACCCACGTAGAATGAAACATTAAAATAGCTCAAGTCAGGGAAGACTCTGGTCCTGTGGCACATTTTACGGTTGTCAAAATATCTGCTGCCCCTCCCAGCAACCTTTCAGCCTTCCATCCTTAGCCCCTCCCCTCAGAAGACACTTCCACGTCATTGTTATGAGGTTCAAATGTGGCAGGGTTTGAATAGTAAAGCATTAAGATTCATTTTTACCAAAACCCACTAAGAGCAGAGCGGGTCTTTCAGGAAACTTCCTACCTTATTCAGTGGGAACCTGAAGTGAGGAGTCCCCTCACAGCAGGGCTTGGAGAAGCAAGAAGTAAGCTTTTGGTGAGCTGAGGCTGGAGCTGAGTGGTCAAGAATTTCCTGGCATCTGTGAGATTCTGAGGTCAACTGCCAGCTCATATAAACATAAAACAAGAAGCTACTGTTTGGGGGAGTTATTGGTTGTCATAAAAATTCTTTTCGTGAGAATGTATCAACTTCCTGTTTATGAATTATTCTTTAAAAGCCTGCTATGACCATGTATAGGGAAGTTTTGGTATATACATATAAGCTGTCCTTTCTTGTCCATCAGTACTAACAGGAGTGCAGCTGAAAATGGTAGGCTATGCTCACTTTTTAATATGATAGAGAAGTATGTTCTTTCTCGAAATAAAAATTTGTGTTTTAGTTTGAATTAAGTGCTGGCCTCTGTTATTGGTGTTAGTGTTTGTGTGTGGTGTGAGGTTTGTAACAGTTGGCAGTTCTTTGTAAAATATGGTAGTCAAGGCCTTGCTGAGCCATTTGTTAAAAGTAGTTTTTGTTACTGAGTTGTCTGTGGTCCGTAGTTGAAAATCGGTATCTCTAAGTGTGTCACCTTCTGAACTTTCATTTTACTGTTCCATTGATTTGTTTGTCTTTCTAAATGCCAGTTATTGCACTGTCTTAATTATCACGAATTTATACAAATTATCAAAATCAGACCATTTGGGTCGTGCACATTTCTTTTCCTTTGCAGAGTTAGATTGATTTTAGATTCTCTCATTTGCATAAAAATTTGTAGAATCAGTCATCAACTCCTACAACAAATTTATGGTTGTGATTGCATTAAGTATATAGATGAATTTGGGGAATAAGTCTGTGAAATATTGGCCCCCCTAAAACTGAAAATTAATATATCTATTTATATAGCTCTTATTCCTCCTCCTTCCCTTCCCCTCCTCCCTTTTATTTTCCTTCTCTCCTGCTTCCTCCCCTTCTTCCATCTTCCCTACTTCTACCTTCCTCCCCTCTTGATTTTATCTCTTTCTTCTTATTCTGCAGATCAAATTGGGACCTCCTGCATGTTAGGCAAATGCTCTACCACTGAGTCAACCCCAGAGAGAGCTTTGATAATTTTTTTCAGGATTGTTTTGTGGTTTACAGCATAAAAAACATGTACAGACACACATTTATCCTTAAGTAGCACATATTTGATACCATTTTTTTTTTGGTTTCCAACCCACATTATTGTTGTCACTGTATATAAATAAAGTTGATTTTTGTATATTGCTTTGGATCCAACCATCTTTCTATATCTGCATATTTTATATGGTAGCTTTTTTGCAGATTGCACTGTGTTTATACAAGATGATCATGACATTCTCCCTTTAATCTATTTGTAGGGTCCTGTGCTGTGAATAGCAGTATGACATATCGGACACAGTTTGGCTGAGGCATGATTGCCTAATATTTTATCACCAATTAGAATAGCCACACACTATCCTGGATATACTTTCTCAGACTTGAGGAAGTTTCTATTTTCCTGTTAGTTAATTTTAGGTAAATTTTAGATTGTATTAAATTCTTTTTTCTGTATCCACTTAGAGAAATTTTTCATTTTTTGTTTGTTATTGTGAATTCTCTTGATTAAGTTTTAAATGGTATGGTACCCTTTATATTCCTAGGGCTAAACCCTATATTAGTCACACTGTGTTGCTGTTGTCATGTATGATTAGGTTTAGTTGGTCTTTTTCCAGTATATATCTTTGTTGAAGTATGTTGAGGTTTTTTTTTTTTCTGTGAGGTTTGAGTTTTGGAGATGCATAAAGTGATAAGGGCGACAGCCCCTCTGTGAAGTTTATCAGAGGAATTTATTAGTCTTGCTTCTTCTTTGAATATCTGGCAGGGATTCATCAATGCTGCAGTCTGAGACAAAGCATTTGTTGTGTTATTTTTCTCTAATTTAAATTCTTTAGTATACACCAAGATGTTCAAGTTACCAGTTTTTTTCAAGTGCTTGGGGGGGGGTCACATCCTTAAAGAAATTTGTTCAGTTTTAATCTTTCCAGTTTTTGGTTGTTCATCAGACGTCTAATTCTTTTTCATTTTCTCACAGGTTTTGAGTGATTTATTAGCATTAGTCCTTAGTTTAGGTTTCTTCATATTTCCTATACTTGGGACTCACTGTGCTCTTCAAATCTAAAGCTTTATTCTTCTTGTAGACAGAGTTTCTGTCCTGCCTGGTCCCACAGCCATTCAGTTCCAAAGAAACACACAGAGGCTTATAACAGTTATAAACTCTTTGGCCTATTAGCTCCGGCTTATTATTAACTAGCTCTTACAACTTAAATTAACCCATAATTCTTGTTTATGGTAGCCACGTGGCTGGGCACCTTTTATCAGCGAGGCATTCTGGTGATGACTGCACCTCAGCCTTTCCTCTTCCTAGAATTTTCTTAGTCTGGTTGCCCACCTATACTTCCTGCATGGCAACTGGCCAGTTAGCATTTTATTTAACCAGTATAAGTGACAAATCTTCATAGTGAACAAGATCATTTCCACAGTAGCTTCTCATCAAATTTGAAACCTTTTCAATATTATTTCTCAGGTATTTTTATCCTTTCTCACCTTATAGGTGTTTTGCCTGGGACTTGACTAGTAGAAGAGGGTTGATTTTTCTGTCCTGTGGTTTTTCTCATCTTACCTTATTCACTCATAAACATGGTCTGATCCAGATTGGTAGAAGGGCTCAGTACCAACGAATGTTTGAGGTTCTTTCTCTCTGTAACTTTTTTTTCTTTAGTATTCTGTTTTGTGAACTCTCCCTGTCTCAGTGTTCCTGGGTTCTCACAGCACCTCCCCAGCACAAGAACACCCTAGCATCTTTAAGCGTTGTCTCTGAACAGTAGAATGATGGCTCTCTCAAGAGAATAAGGAGGAAACTCTTTCTGTTAATATACCTTCACCAAAGGGTTACTGTCCTTTGTTGACTTATGTTCTGTGTCTTAACAGCAGGGATGGATTTAAGCTGGTAAAATGGCCTAGAAAGTGAAGATGCTTGTTACCAAGCCTGACCTTGGATTAATAGGTAGACAGAAACAATTCCTGTAGGGTGTTCTTTGACCACAAAGCATATATGCTTCTTGGCATGTACAGACCCTACATACATTTACTCACAAAAAATGTAATAGAATATTTTATATGGCTTTGTTCTTCTGTTGTGTCTTGAAGATTTGGGGAAGGAACTTCTAGAAGGTTCCCTTTGCTCCATTTTGACTGGAAATGGAAATTATTAAGTTGACTTTAAAATGAGTACACATTCTTCTTTCAAAGTATGATTGGGTCAAAGACGCTCCCTAAAACTGTTTTCTGTATATTGGCTTTCTCTTTTAGTATCAAATCTCATTTTTAGTGGCTGATTACTTTTGTCAATCATATATTTTTTCCCCAACCAGTTCTTCTCTGTTTGATAATGAAAAGAAAGAAAGTTCATTTACTTTCTATTGGCTTGCCTGGTTTTCCAGCATTCAGGCCTTTGAAATAGTTCTGATTTGTGCAGAGCTTGTTTGACTGTGTGTGAGTCATGCCTTTCATGCAATTTGCCTTGCTGGCTACATCTTCCAAATGCAATTCTCACAATAAACTCTTCAAAGAAGTCATTTGGAAGTTTGGGTAAAAGAATGTTTTATGGAAATGCTTGACACAATTGTCTTTCAGAGTCATATGGTTTAAAAAAAAACAGAAACTTCGTATAATGGTAAACAACTTAAGCAGGAAATGCTTGCCTTTGTTGATTAGGCTTCCTCCTACACCCATGATGAGGAGTAATGTAGTGGGTTGCATTTTTAGATTGAAGAAGTAAGGGGAAATGATGCATTTCCCTTGGCCCACATTAGAATGCAAGCATAAGCCAGGACCTAAAAATATCTGTCTTGGAATATATGTTACAATTAGACCTAAACCCAGACAGATTTTTCTTATATTGGTTTAGTTTCATATTTGCTATCTTACTTTCCAAAAAGAAAAATTTACTATTTATAATAATAACATTTTGTTAGTTGTGATAATGTACAGTTTTAATAATAAAATTATAAGAACTATGTGAAATATTTACCTTTACTTCTGTTCATTTTCTCCGACTCTTCCTTAAGTTGCTTTCAGTGGTGTCAGTGGAGAAGTAATGCCATTTCCTTTGTAAAGAGGACAGACAGCTCATATTGCAGCAGGAAGAAATGCCAAAATCCTGGTGCGGTGTCTTCACATTCGTAATGTATTTTTAAGTGTTTTTAAGGGCTGTTTTCTTATTGAAGAAGAAAGCTTGCTCTAAAGTCAGAACGCTTGCTCTAAAGTCAGAAAGCTTGCTCTAAAGTTGCCGGAGTGAGTAGGAAGTTCCCTAAAAAAAGAGAGATGATCTTTACACAGCCTATGATTCCAGGTGTTCTTCCAAAGTGTGCCAGAGTGTCCGTCCCCCCTCTGAACTTTCTCCGTAAGTTCTATTCTTTCTTTGTGGCTCAAAAAGTTTTCTAATTCCTTTCCAACATAATTATGCCCACCTACTCCCCCATCCCTTCCTGTTATCCACAAGAGGCTTCTTTTGCCTTTTCTACCATGTGCCAGTCACTGGGAAGGGAATGTTTTAGGATTACCAAATCTCAAATCTACCTCTGCAAGCACTGAATTGTGTAGTAGTTATGGCATCAGCAAACAGGGTGTTCTTTGGTGTGGGGCAAGAGGTGGTTAGAGGAGAAGGGAACACTCTGTGGTCTGTCTGCTCTACATAGTTAACCATGGCTCTTCAGAGGACCCACACTCAGAATGGCAGCCTCAGTATGCTCTGCGGGAGTTGTTTAGGGCCCTCTGATGTTAAAAGGTTACCTCACGAACACCTGGACAGGCCCCAAAGGATCTATGGTTTCATACAAAAGCGGCTCCTAGGTTCTGAGAATCAACTTCAGTCACTGCTAGCACCATGGTGTCAGCTGGGTTATGGACTGCCAAGTTGGTGATAGAAGTGAGTAATGAAAACTATGGGAGGCTGGAGTTATTCAGGTCCCTGAGGCTGCATTTCCTTCTTCATTCCTTCAATCATCCCTTGTACTTGTGTAGTAGCTCTACTGCTGGATGTTTGAGGACACCTGCTAAGTTTTATATTCTGACTGGTGTTCGGGACAGGACTGATGTCCACAAACTATGGGTCTGAGTGGACAGATTTTTCTTTGGGCCACTAGCTCACAAAAAAACTGACACAGACACTTATTAATTATGAAAGCTCAGTCAATAGCTTAGGCTTGTCCCACTGGATCTTCTAAATTAAATCATTTCTGTTTATCTACATATTGTCATGTGACTCGTGACTTTTACTTCTCCTCCTGCATGTCTTGCTCTTTCTTTCTGCCTTAGGCTGGTGATCCTGCCTTTCTTTCTTCCAGAATTCTCTCATCTATCTCTATCTTCTATAGAAATCCCTGCTGTATCTCCTGCCTAGCTATTGGCCGTTTAGCTTTTTATTAAACCAATCACAGTGACATATCTTCACACAGTGTAGCAGAATGTTCTACAACAGATCTGCCTCTACTGGATTTTGCTATTGTCACCAAACCATACCATGGGCCTATGCTGGCTTCCAAACTGAATCTTCGTGCTTCTAGGCCTCATTACCCAACCTTCTTCCTGCCTCAGCTTGCTTCCTGCTTCAGTATCTTCTGTATTTATGCTCTTTCTCTAGTGTATCCACATCTTTCTACCACAGGGAAAGAGTCACCACACATCACCCACAACTCTGTTTTTCAGCTTCTGCAGGTCCCTCTCCTATAGCTTCTTTTACATTGCCCAGGTTTGCTTCATTCCAAAATCTTATCACAAAAATGATAGTCGTATCTTTTCAGTTTGCTAGACTTCCTTCCCTTCTCCTGTCTGGCCCTAAAGGATAGAATCAGTAACAGTGTGGATGTGCCACTATTTTGTTTTTAACCCCTAGGGCTTGACATTGGCACTTGACACAATAAATACTCAATGCGACCTGGCGAAAGCTAAATGAGGTACTTGTTTTTTCAGAGGGTGGCAAAAGTATATCCCAGATCTTAAACATTCAAGGAAAACTTATTCACTAACAAATGGGGGTGATCCCTTTCTCTCTTTTTCCTGAAGCAACAACAGTGAGCTGAGTATGGTGTAGGAGGTCCTTCTGTTTATGTGTTGCTTTCACTGGTTAATGAATAAAGAAACTGCTTTGGTCTGATAGAGCAGAATGTAGGTAGGTGGAGAAGACAGAATGGAATGCTGGGAGGAATAAAGCAGAGTCAGAGAGAGCGCTGTCATGGAGCTGCCAGAGTCAGACATGCTGAATCTTTCTCGGTAATCCACTTCCACGTGGCAATATACAGATTAATAGAAATGGGTTAAATCAAGACATGAGAGTTAGCCAATAAAAGGCTAGAGCAAATGGGCCAAGCAGTGTTTTAATTAATACAATTTCTATGCGGTTAATTCTGATGTAAGCTAGCCGGGCAGCCGGAATGAACAAGGGGCCCTCTCCCTACAACACAAGTAGTATTCTCATCTCCTTTGCCTAGAGCTCTCAAGGAAGATACAGCCATCCAGGTAAACTAGTAACAGTCAACAGGCCACTTATGGAGGTGGATTTCTCCTTCAGATACTTCTAGTAAGAGGTTTGCTGAGGGTATGTTCTTGTTTCTGTGTTTTCCTGCTTGCTTATTTGCCTCTCTTGTGCTAGAGACAGAACTCAGAGCCTCAAATGTGCTTAGCATACAGTCTTTCACAAAACTACACTCCCAACCTATAGGATAGTCTTGAAACCACCTTCTGTTGTCATGATTAAAAATCAGGCCAAGAAGCAACTGTGACACCACAGGGTATACACATAGCAAGATGATCTGTTCATACACACACACACACACACACACACACACACACACACACACACCTATCTTTTGCCCCAGTAGTATAACTAGTACCTTACCTGTATATACTTGTGAAACACCATGTTCACTTTTATAATAACGTTGAGGGTTAACCATGAGGCAGTGTGGTCATTTGCAAGTAGAAAACTGAGGCAGAGAGACAGGGACTCACATAAATAAAAACTCATCTATCTTAAGTATGTGTGCTGAGCCTGAGCTACTGACTGATGATCTTAGAAGTTTAATTGACATCCAGTTTTAAATGACTCCTGTAATTACAGCAAATGCCACATATCCAGTATATATGTGGCTAAGGAAGCTAAAATATAACCATACCATAGACATGCTAATGAATTTAATTGCTTAGAAAGAAAAATATCTACAACTTTTTTGCTTAGGCTCATGAATTTTATGTACGGAAACACATTAAAATTCAGAATAAAAAATAAATCCACATTTCATTTGGGATTTAACTGCAACCCATACACAGCAATAGCAAAATGTTTAAAATTTTAAAAGTCATTAAATGCATGGTTGAACGTTTAAAATATCCATCTGATATTTGTTATTGAACTATAAAATAATATATGAGAAGTTAAGTAAATACAATCTGTCTGAAATTAATTTTGGAAAGTAATTCAGAAGATAATATTTTGGTTACAGTTCTGCCAGCAATTATTAAATATGTTTTGAGGAGAAAATTGCTATCCAACCTACCCATCTCATCTTTGTCCTTTTATAAAGAAACAAAACAAATACATTTTAGTTTGTGAAGGCTGTTCACAACAGTAACAAGCCAATTAATCATAGAAGACTTAACCATGCATCTAACCATAAGATGAGCTGATGTGGCTGTTGGATCAGAGCTTTAGATGATTTGACACAGATCAAAGCACGTTTTGAGTCAGCACTGGTTACAAGAATTCTCTGTGTGAATGACAGAAAACAAAACAAAAACCCAGAAAGTTTAAGAAATATTTTTGTTGGTAAAGGTACAAAATATGTTTTGATTAAATAAGTCAAGTATAGAAAAATATCTGAACTCGTTATTTTAAAATCATTTAATAAATAGCCATGCAAGAAGCTCATTAGCAACATAAATTTAGCCTTGCTTATTAAAGGGTGTTTACTATTAAAAACACTGCATTAATTTGCTAATCTCGTAGATAATATTTTTTCACAAATATCCAAGTTTATCTCCTCTTTTTGTATATGGTAATAACTTTGCTTATGTATTAGGACAAAAAATAAAGTAATAAAGTTAAAAAGACAAAAACCAATCTGTTCCAATCACCAACTACACAGTGAAGGATTGGGGTTTTCTTTCACATTATTTTGTTTAACATTAGAATGACTTATATAATAGATTCATATGTTGATTTTACAAAAAAAAAATCATTGAACACCAAAGAGACCAGAATACAGGGATAAAATAAGGCTTTCAGAGGTCTCTCTCTTCATAGAGGCTCCATTTTCAAGAAATCGAGCAAGAAATAAAAAGGATATGTAACAGTTTCTGGCCAATAATCAGGGACACGTGGGATGTAGTAGTGACTAACCTATGCACAGGGGAGGGGTGGTTGCTTTGCCAAACAACAAACTAGCCTGATCTTTCATGACCTAAAATAAATTTCAATGTAGGTTCCCATCCGGCTCCTTGTAATTTGAGTCTGCATTGGGGAGCTGTTCTGCTGATGAGAAGACAGGGTAGGCGATCATCTTCCAGATCAGCTGGGTGCTGGGTGAGCAGGAAGTCTCATGAGGTGGTGAGCTCCTCTTTCACTTAGCTCACATTCTGGCACATTCGCCCAGGCTTTTCATGGAAGCGTTAGCTGGGTTCTAGGATGAAGCAGAGTCATTGGAAATGCTAGCATTCTAGCCATTCTTTCATTCTTCTGAGTACATACCATAGTCTGAGACCACTCACTGATTCACTTTCCATGGTCGAAAATGTAAAAAGAACGGCTGGCTGTGTCCCCACCCGGATCCCTTTTTCTTAAGCCCTCTCAGGTTTTACGTGGAGTTCATTACCACGTTGGGCGCCACTCTGTAAAAAGAACGGCTGACTGTGTTCCTACCTGGATCCCGGCTAGCTTACCCCTAAAATAATTACACGGAAACTGTATTCATTTAAACACTGCCTGACTCATTATCTGTAGCCTCTTATTGGCTAACTCAAACTTCTTGCTTTAACCCATATTTAGTAATCTGTGTAACACCACGAAGTGGTGACTTACCGGGAGGATTCTAACCCGCATCTATCTTGGGCAGGAGAAGCATGGCGACTGCCTCACTTCCCTTTTTCCCAGCATTCTGTTCTGTCTACTCTGCCTACCTATGTTCTCAGGCCAAGGCAGTTTCTTTGTTAACCAATGAAAGTAACACATAGACAGATAACCCTCCTCCATCACGAAAAACCCACAGAATGGATAAAACTTACCCTGCAGATGGAGTGGTGTGGCTGAGCTTGCAGAATCTACCCAAGTGCTAGATGCACGTATGTCTCACTTTGAACTGCTTCACGCTTTTCATTTGGAAAATAACTATCTTGTTACGAGCTCCCCATTGGGCAAGAACTATAAAGCTGATATACTCAGAAGATCTTAAAAGTAAGAGTGAAAAACTATTCTCTAAAATATTCAAGTATTGCAAGGCAGAGGTCGGCAGATCTCTGTGAGTTCAAGACCAATCTGGTGTACATAACAAGTTCCAGGACAGCCTGGTTATGCAGAGAAACCATGTCTTGAAAAAACAAAAAGACAGAATGTTGTAGGGAGTCCACTTGTTTGTTCCCGGGTGCCCAAAACTGAAACAATCACCCAGGAACTGTATTAATGACATCACTGCTTGGCCTATTAGCTTATGCATATTTCTAGCTCACCCTTATCTCTTAAATTAACCCATTTCTATTATTTTATATTTTAGTACGAGGCTCGTGGCCTACTGGCAAGGTTCTGATTGGCAGATCGCCTCTTTTTCCTCTGGCGGTTCCTGACTCTGTCTTCTTTCTCACACCATTCAGTTTAGTTCTCCCCACCCCCGGTCTGGCTCTGTTCTGCCCTGTCATAGCCCCAAGCAGTTTCTTTATTCATTAACCAATAAAAGCAACACATATACATAAGGACTTTCCACACCAACAAAAAAATCAAGAATTGCTTTTCCATATTTGGTACTTCTTTCCTTTTCCCTCCTTATGGAGAGATGCTTTCTCACATATGAACCGGTATTGTTGAACATCAATGCAATGTTAAAGAAAACAACATTATGAAGTTAATATTAAGGGGGCTCATACAACTATATGCTTATTTTGTCAGCAAGATAGTTTCTGCCAGCATATAAAAACTTCATGGTATTCATTCGCATCAGAAATTCAGTGAAACAACGGCCAAAAAGTCATGTGTAGAATCAGGTGTGGGTGCTCTACCCATAGGAGGCAGGACATTTTGGTTATAATTTAAATTCATAATATTTTGAAATCTGTGTATGCATGTGAATGCCTCTCTCTTAGCAGTTTTACACTCTAAATTCATCTCTTCTCTTGTGTGCTTAGTTACTCTTCCAGCACTAGGTGTTAGCCAGGGAAGGAAACTGCAACCCACATAGAAGACTGGATCTCAGGTGCCCAACAGAGCATCTGATGCTCTGAAGGAGGAAGCTCAGTGTGTGCAGATTGAAGAAATGAGATACAGATATAGCCCTGTTTTAGAAGTAATGGCCAAGGGCAGTCAGCTATATCTAGCCCACCTGTACTATGTTGTCTCTTGGAGGTTCTTGAACATACCTTTATATACTTGTTACACAAGACACCATGAGCTCCTGGACCACAGCCCCTGGTCCTCCTGGGTTTTCAGACTGGATAGGAAAAATGCCAATCTATGAGAAATTCCATGAGATGAGATGGAGGAAACATTCCATTCCTCAGTCCTCAGCACTGTACATTTCTTGTGTGCAGCACAGTTCCTCATCAATTAGTGCCTATGGCTTCTGAGCATGATTTCAAAAATCTTAACATGCATTTAAAATAAGATTGTAGAAAGTCATATATTGTAGGTTATTTTTGTTAAGAGATATATACAATAATTATAGCTATTTGAGCATGCATGTTATTTTATTAAAATATTTTGTGAGTGTATATATTTATAAAATACTTATTTTATTAAATATAAATTATCATGGTCATATTATTCCCATGTCTTTTTTTCTAACATTGCTACTTATTAGAAATATAATTTTTAAAAAAATAAAAGATTAAATAAAACTTATGGTTCACATGTTCATTTAAAATTGCTAATATACCTATTTATTGCTAAGGTTATTTGCCATTTTCATGTATATAATTACTAATCACAACTAAGTCATATTTAATTTTAAATTTGTCAGCACATGAAGCTAAAGCTGAAATTAATGATTTCTGTACATTGGCTCTAAAGATAACATAGCTATTAAATTCCAAGTTCTTACAGCATCCCAGAGAGGAGATAATTGATATGAATCCCTCTAACCTGGAAATCTCTCTCTTGTCAACGCCATCACAACTCATGATAAAGGTAGCATTGTAAGGACTCACCTTTAACATCTCCCAGTTGATGAGGCAGATGGGCAGGCTTGAATGGAAATCATTTATCACATTTGTAAAGATATCTATATACACACTTTGTTTAGAGGTATAAGATCTATACTTTTTGGCATGTGACTCATTTGCTTAGCTATAGCTTCTTTCTCTGAAGAGTACTTCTTTGTGGAACAGTTTCATGTTTGAACTACTGAGTTCTCATTGATTAGAAAGCTTTTAGGGTTCTCTGATTGGTGGGTTGGTAATTAAGTACGGTCCTTCGTGGTTGCCCAACTACTGCTTTCTAACATTTACTGAAAATACGTTGTTCTTTTCAGAGTTCTGAGAAAATTTGCTGGTAGAATAGTTGGGTAGAGCTTAATCCCAGGTAATGATGTTTTTAAAATAATCTCTAGAGAGAGATAAATTTGAAAAACAAAATATTGAATGTTATTTTATTTCTGATTCATGCTTCCTGCTTTTGTTTTCTGGAGTTACGGAGAATTCTAAAGTGTGGGTCAGATCAAAGCCCTTTGCTGCTCTATTCTGGCCAGTCTCTCGATCTGTCATAGCCAGACGAAGGGAAGGGAGGAGCATGTGATCCTCTCACTGCGTCTCTGTGCTGTAATAGTGGGCACCTTAGGCCAGTTATCTAGAAAGGAATGAAATATTAGATGCACCATAGACATTGATTATCAGATCAAATCGATTACTAAAGGACAAGACTTTGAGAAATAAGCCACAGAGAACCCAGAGTGCTAAGGAGCAATTGCCAGAGACCAGTCTGTTTGTTTTCCCACACCCTTCTATGAGCATCCAGTCCAATCTAGTAAATGACATTCGTGTCCCTTAGCATGTAGTCGGAGGCTGCTTGTTCATTTCCCAGCCACCCAGACACAAAATAATTACTCAGAAACTATATTAATTACAACACTTCTTGGCCTATTCACTTATGAATATTTCTAACTTACTCTTACATCTTATATTAACACGTGTCTATTAATCTGTGCATCGCCATGAGCTCATGGCCTACCAGCAAGGTTCTAGCATCTGTCTCTTCCTGCAGCTACATAGCGTCTCCCTGACTCTGCCTCGTTTCTCCCAGCATTCAGCTTAGTTTTCCCACCTAGCTCTATTCTGTCCTATAACAGGCCAAAGCAGTTTCTTTTTTCATTAGCCAATAAAATCAACACATATATAGAAGGGAATCCTACACCACCTCCTCTTTTCTGTCTAAATAAAAAGGAAGGTTTCAACTTTAACACGGAAAAATTAAATATACACAGCAGTTATCAAGCAAGAATTACAGTTATAATACTTATATCTACTTTATCCTTTATTATAACTAAGGAAAACTATAATTATAACAATCTATTCTTCAACTCCATCAAAGAGCCCAGAAGGATATAGTATTACCTAAGTTAACAGCAAGTGCATTGTAAGCAACTTTCAAAACTCTAGAATTGACAGAGACATCTTGCTGCCTGGACAGTCACCCAAAGTTCTGCTGTAACATGGGGACATCCAATCTTCAGCCTAAAGGCCCATAGTATCTGGCAGACCTTTTCATGAAGCAGGAAATTTCAAAGACAGTTTCACCAATATTGGCAATTTGTCAGTCACTTTCTTCTGTATCCTGCAGAATATCCGTCAGACTCTTTCATAAAGCAGGAACCCTGAAGGACTGTCTCACCTTCTTTAGACAACTTCAAAAGGCATTTTTTCTGTAGTTTCTGCATGTCCAGTTCATACAGCAGTCAAGGCAATAGCAGTTTTTTGCCGAAATGGCTAACAAACTTTATAAGGAGTCTCTCCAATGCCCATCATCCTCTTGAAGTAGATTGGTGGGGCCATGGTCATATGTGTCTCATTGTCATGAAAAGTCCTAAGTTCTTAGAACATTTTAAATGCCATATTCTGTATAGTCTTTGAAAGGTTTGAAGAATATCTATCCATCTGAAATATATCTTTGTATATCTAGAAAACCTAACTAACATGACTACAAGTTTGACTTTTATAGATGACTATGTATTAGCCTCCATTTCTTAATTATACATTACACTTTTAAATGGGTTACACAAGCACAATACCTTAATTAAGAGCATATATATATGCTGATATATATATATAATTTTGATATATATGTATATATCAAAATTGACCTAAAATTTGTATCAGTAGACGAAGATCCATACAAATGCAAAGTGTTGATCTCTAAAGCATATCCCCCTTTAAATATAAACAAACATTTATAAACAATCATTTAGGGAGTCTGGGCATAGTTCTCTCTAAACTGCTTCCTGCTTTTTATTGGGCGAAGTATTTTTTGGGTGTTCACTAAGAGTGTTTGGATGGTCTTGGTCCATCAAACCACATTACCCTGGAAGAAATTCACATCTTCTGTGGAAACAAAAGCAGAACCTTTTGTCCAAAGAAACATATTCTTAGACCCAAATTTTGAAGTCAGGATACCTTTAAAATATATGTGCTGGTTTAGCTTAGCAGCCTATACAATGAAATGTCTCTCTATACTTAGTTCCTTCACAGTCAAAAATGCAAAGAAAACACAATAATATACATACTCCAGATTCTCTCTATATATTCCATCTTTATGTGGCTTATTTTTCATTACTACTTTAATCTATGACTGTCTATACTTTATCTCATGAAAGACTTTGTTTTATTTTTTTAAAAAAAAACATTTACTTTTTTATGGCTGTCTATATCTTTTTCATCTTTCTCTCAAATCTACGTACATTTAACCAACACTGTGACCCATTCAAAGGCCGTTTTTTTTTTTTCTGAATCTGTCTTTAATGCATATCTGATCTGTAATTATTTTCTGACCAGGGGTGCTTTAAAATGGTAAGCAGTGTGGTTGCAGCAGCCCTGGATGCTAGCTCTGACTCTTGTTTTTCAATATGATGGAGGTAGCATTACCACCAGTTCTGGGACCATTGGGTAGGAGCTGTGCTTACCACTTTAACTCTGAGAAAGAGCATGCAGCACATAAACCCTTTTTATCTGAGTAAAAGCTAAATCTATCATGCAGTACACTGCACAGCCTGCAAATGTCTCTGTGTACGGTGGTGGGAATCTACCATGCTCTCTTGCCTGTGCACTTCTAGCAGACCCGATCCTGTTGCCTGCCCAGGCGGGACGCACTAAGCCACATGCATGATCTCAGTTACTTTCCTCCCAACCCCAAGTGGACACACAAGCATGTGGACCTGAAGTGGGAGGCAGGCATCAGTCTCAAACATTTGGGCGCCATTCTGTAGTTGGAAACTTGCCAGTAGGCCACAACATTGTGGTGATGCACAGATTAATAAAGATGGGTTGGTTTAAGATATAAGAGTTAGCTAGAAATATGCAAAAGCTAATAGGCCAAGCAGTGTTGTAATTAATCGTTTTCTGTGTGGTTATTTTCGTCTGGGTGGCCAAGAATGAATGAGCAGTCTCCGCCTACATTACAATGACTACTGTCTACTTGGACCTGCCACTTCTTCTGTTGTCTAGTGACTGTACATTGTCTTTGGTTTCTTTAGAACTTCTGTTCTCTTTCTACACACAGTTTAACATAAAGCCTTCCTTGCCACTGCCTGTTCCCTCCAATTCTACCCTATGGCCTTTCCTTAAGTGCTAAGGATCCCTTCTGCCTTCTGTGAATGACCCCAGCTCCACAGAGTCATCCTCAAAAACCTGCCAGCTTAGTCTCTTCCTTCGCCATTGAACAAACCCTGTGTAGTTGCATGAGTTTGTTGAGAACTGAAAGTCATTTATTTCCTGTCTCATAAACTTCTAATTGAATTCTATTGATTAGTTTTCCTGTTTACCTGGTAAACCCAGTGATTCCAATTATTATCACTATTTATAATTAGCCTTATTTTCAGAGAACATTTAAAACTTTGACTTTTTATGTTGTGGTTTTACAAAGATGAGTATTTGGACTTTATGTTTTATTGTGTTTGTTTGCTTGCTTGCTTTTGAGATATGGCACCACTGTGTAGCATAGCAGGCTGATATCCATTGCACTATCTCTCTGCTTAGATGTTGCTTTTTCACAGGCAGAGTGGCTGCACCTGAACCTACTAAGTATCTGCAGCTCCTCAGAGTAAGGTGGGTTAGGATTAGGTTATTAAGACTCCACAGTTAATGGCTCACGTCTCAGGCAGTGGCTGGCCCGGCACGACTTTTACATTTAGTTGGATCCACCTCTTGCTACTGCCACCAAATGTAGTTTTTAACTATAAGAAAAGACTCAGGAGTCAGAGGCTGGGGTGAAAAAGCTGATAACTCAGAGAAGTTAGGGAACATCTAGCTGACCTTCCCTCTTCACCAGCATCTCAGAAAAGAGAGCCTCCCTTCCGTCATTCTAAACCAAAAAGAACTGTCACATTCATGGTCCCTCTCTAATACTGCCTATCAGTCACTGTATCCTTTTTCTGGGCTCCCTCGGACTCTCTTTGATTGCTTTCTGTCAACTAGTTGCTGGTTTTCCTCATGGCCCAAAGTTGATTTTATTTAATTAACATGAGCACAAACTCAGAGTTCACAGTGTGATTATATGTCCCACAACACCCAGACTCTTGAGCACTGCGATTAAAGCATGTACCACCACATGGCTTGTGTTTGTATTTTCTGTACATACATCTAAATAGAACTTAGGAATTGTGAATTTGGACCTTGGAAGATAGGGTCGGGTACAAGGGACATATTTCATTATATGCTTTCTCCCTCCTACCCCAACCACCCACTTTTGAATTTTGAATCCTGAAAATATATTTCTCATTTAGGTACTAAATATTTTGGGCATTTCATATAAAGATTTGTGGTTCTAGGAAAGTTGAATGCAAAGATTTCATTCACCCGTGTAATGTCCAAATTATTTGACTGGTAGCGTATAGTGAAGGAGAGAAAATGTGGCTTGTGTTGACAGTGTCTTCTCCTTGTCGTCCTCAATAACTCAATGTGGCTCGTGTTGGATCTCTGGAATTGAAGCACGGATGCCGAGAAAGCCAAGGGTCATATAGATTTTCCTTGAAATATAATTTTCGTCAGATGAGTTTTACAGTTTTTCTTTTAAAGATGTATTTCTCAGACTAGCTACAGCTTTATCCCAGGGTGGCAGGGGGCTTGTCTTTTGTCACCCCCATCTGTCACCCTATCATGGTGCAATCTCACTGGTACACTGCAAGTTCTTACGCCAAAGGAAAGAGCAAGTGGCAAATCGTTCACAGGCTCTAAAAGTGTTGCCCAGACTGTTGTAGGCTCCTTCAGCTGACATATGCTTGGTCAAATCAAACACGTGGTCACACTCAACTTCATAGTAGATAGAGATGGACAGTGTCCCCATGCCACCAGAAATACCAAAAAAAAAAAAAAGTAGATCAGCAGATACTTAGCAGTCATGAGGACCTGGACTCAATCCTACACACCTAACAGCAGGGGCAGAAACAACAACACAACAACACTTTCATGAAAATCCAAGTTGAGAATGTAATAATTCTTCATTAGGTTATTCTCTAGACCACAAGAACTTTTTGGGTTACATGTGAAATCCACTTCATTAAGAACAATGAGTGGGTATGGCACGAGCCCCTCCCTCATAGCTTCCTTTTTGTTTCAGTTTAAGAGACCCAGAGGAGATTTTCATCTGTCACCAGTAAACCAAATCAAACAACAAAACACAAGAACAGCCATGTGCTTCCTGAAATATCCAATTCCTAAAAAGCATAAAAATGGATGGTGCCGCCAAGTTGTCTAAAATGTGCGGAGGCGTTGAAAAATGGCCCGCTGTGTTCTCTTGTGCCTTCCTCCTGACGTGGAAGTTGGAGAGGTCTTACTGTGATAAAGAAGCCATATGCCTTTTCTCATGAAAGCCCACACAAAGACATGCCCTGTGCTGCCAACAGCGGATGTAGCAGGGCCATTTCCATTCTTTCAGTCTGTTCCCCTTCCCTGGTTGAGCAGCGAGCCCTCTTGAGACAGAGGAGCATGTTCCATCTCAACCTACTGTGACTAATGGGGAAACATGGGCTGGGAAGGAGGGAGTGGGTAATGGATATTGGTTTTCATTGCCCTGCCAGAGACATGGAATCAATGCAATTGTCAATTGGTGAATAAAGCGATAATTGAGGGTTTCTGTTTTCCTCCCTACAGGGAAGGGAAGAAGTAGAAGGAAGAGAGCCATACCGACTACTAATCATTTTGAAATTTATTTTAAAAAAATCTCTGAAGTAACAAACTCTTTATTCATTCTATACATCCGAGTGAAACATTTCATTAACTCCATTGTACAGTATTTTTTTGAAATCGTTTAGTGACTCACTAATATCCCCTTTTCTTCAAGAAACCCCTGGAAATTTCAGCATTTGGAAGATGAGGGAAAATACAGTTGGTTCCGTTGAGGTGCAATCTCATCGAGTTAGTAATTATGTCCCATCTGTTTGGAGAAATAAGTTGCCTTTTAAGAGAGTAAATGGGGTAACAATTTAATTAAAGGCAGGTTGGATTACATACAGATTACTTGCTATTCTTATTGGAGGGATCTGTCAGAATGGACAACTGGGAAAGCTCCGTTCTCCATGTTTCTTGGGGGAATGGCTGTCAGCATAGCTGGAGAATGGGCTTCTGGCTTTGATTTCCCCTGGTGTGCGGACTTCAGATCATTGCCTGGAGTCTCTGTGGCACCTGCTTCTCTTTCTTCTTTTTTCCTGGTGTTGGTCATTTATAGCACGTTTTAACACAACACTGGAACCATCACGGGGTTAGTTGGTAAAGGGTTGTTTTCCTTGGCTTACAAATATTTTAGAAACAATCTAAAATATTTTCTGTCTTAAAAAAAAGGATAAAAACGATTTAATCAGGACCTGGCTGGTAATAGCAACCTAATATTTTCTCTGTGGACTTCAACCCAATGCAAGTGAGCTCCCTTATCTAATTATAAACTTCACCAACATAAGGCTATCTGCAATTGTAGGTCTCACTAGAAATGTATTCTTTCTCAACAGGAAATCATCTACATCAGCCTCCTTAATAATTTATCTGACACTGATTTAATAATTTTGCCTTTTAGTGATTTTACAGATTTTAATGAGTCAGAGTACATCTCATCAACACCCAAATGTTTAAATAAGCCCCAGTTGTGGATGTCCTTTAAGTTAGACCAGATCTACTATAATGAGGTTTCTATGTGTTGACTGGTTATTTGTGAGAGGGGGTTGCCAAAAATGCACAGTATGAATAAAGAATCTATCGAGTCTACCACATCTAACCTAAAACTACTTTCTGGATGTCCAGATGCTTATGAAAAAGCTTACCCTTCCTCAGTTTACCTGACAGAAGTTCAGGTGACCTCTGTTATCCACTTTTTCATTTCACTAAGATTTTGTGTTTAACAGAATGTCAGTATTCAAATTTATTTTTATATCTTAACAATCAACCAAACAGTAACCCAAGATATAATATAATAGATACATTTGCATAGATGCTTGTAAGGCAATATGCATTGTCCATATTCCTCGACAAAAAATATTATATTCATAGTGTTTACAGATACTTCTTCATGCAGTGTTTATTGTTTTAGTACATGTGCTTTTTCTCTTGTGCACAGGATCCCTCATGGCATGAGTCCAAAACTCACTTTTTAGTCAGGTGAACAAATTGTTTCTGGAGGCTGAGGTGTCCAAAATCAAAGCACTGGTCGCCTCACTTTTAGATGGAGCATCTCTCTGCTTCCTCACACAGTAGAATAACATTTTCATTTTTATTATATTTTCTTGAATTAATGAGTTTTTGTGCTGCATATAGGTGTCATGTATGTGCATGTAGCTGTACAGATATACCCACACATGTACGGAGTCCAGAAGAGGACAGCCAGTGTCCTGTCTAGACCCTCCCTACCTTATTCCTCGGAGACAGTCTTTCACTGAACCCTGAGCTACACTGTGGGTAGGCGAGCCTCAGTGACACCGCCCCTGCCATCTCTGCCCCACACAATGCTGAGGTTCTAAGTGAGAAACTTAACTGAGATTTGTGAATAGGTGTTGGGGCTTTAAGCTCTGGTTCTCATTCTTCCACAAGTATTTTTCCCTGCTGGGCTATCTTCATGGTCCTTAATATTTGACATACCTTTAACTGACATATTGTATAGGTTTGTTAATGCAATTGTATAAAATTTTCATCAAATGCTTTTACTTTCACAAGTCTCCTTATTTTTACATAATTACAAGACTACATCAGTCACACTGGGAATAAGTTTATTACTTTTAATAAATTGGAGGTCACTATATGACTGACAGAGTCTGAGGATAACTAAGACATAGTAGTTGCCCAAGATAAAAAGGAGTAGTTAGTTACAAACCCTTTATATTTTTTATAAAGGAAATTGGAGAGCTCTGTGTCAGGAAATTGGATAAAGTTTATTCAGTAACTAAAAACAGTTTAAGGGTTTAGTATTTGAAAATAAATATTTTAATAAGCTACATTGTTAAATATAATTCAGTAAGACTGGAATAAGAGGTTGCATTATCAAATATTCTACTGAGTACTATAATTTTATCTGTCACCATTTATAATTCTGCTGGGATATCTCAGGTCATTCTTTTTTATAATTTTGAGGTTTTCCCACACAGGATATGTTTCTGTAACCTGTAACATCTGCCACCCTCTCTCTTTTTATAAACCCTATATTATCTTAATACATAATTTCAAAGGAGAGATAATTACCATTATTCTAGACATTTTTTGATAACTAGATTTTGTGTCATTCTAGACCATTTTAAAGTGATTGAATTAGTTTTCATTTACCCATTTGGTAAGCTTCAGAATGAATGAATACAAACCTATTTACATGACTTACAGATACAACAATAATTGTGTATTTGCATCCAAAACCCATTTTCAAATATTCCCGTCAACCAGTGGGCTAGCACAGAGCTACAAAGACCAACAAGTTAGTTTTGAGAGTGTTTCAGGTAAAAGTACATTAAGATAAATCTGGATATCAACTAAGATACAAGTATATTCACATATGATCTAGTAGGTAGGCTTACTTAACAAAATAAAATACCCTGAAGTCAGACTTCTTCACCATATCAGATTATAGACACAGACAAGTGGCTTCACTGAATGACATTCTTGTTCTTGCCATCTTCTCAAGGTCTTCGCTTATTTCTAAGCTTCTGTTTAAAATAAAGGATAGTGACAGAAAAGGGGGACATAAGATCCTCGACTAAGAAAAATTCAAATCAAAACCTTTGCTTACTTGTTGGAAAAATAAGCCTGTGGCTGAGGCTGTATACAATGGCTACGTGTCAAGGGTCAGCACTGTAAATAGTCCTCTTAGATAAAGAATGTTCATGTAGATGAAGTGGTTATTCTAACAAATAAATAAATAATAGTGTGTCCATTTGAAGTGTTTATAACTGTAGGGGATGTGTATGTGTGTGTTCGCATGCGTGTGTGTGTGTGTGATGAAAATGAACAGTAAATAAAAGCAGGAAAGTATTTGGTGTACAGGGAAGGGAACGTTAGTATTGATTTGTTGGGAAGTACCAGGGAAAAGCGATAATAAAGCACAGCCAAACTTTATTCCTGACTGGAGACCGCTCTCTTCGATGGTGCGTTCTTAACTCCTGCTCCTGGGAAGACCACCCTGGAGCACATCATCAGCCTGAATCACTGTTCAAGTCTGTCATCTCTGGACCCTAGCGACTGGTAGTTTTCAACTGGTAGCAGTGCTACACCGAATTTTGACTGGTGTCTAGTCACCACGTTCTGGTTTTGTATTTTTCCGTGTCACCCAAAGAAATCACCCCAAATCCATTGCCTCTGTCTCACTGGACAATAAAAATGGCGACCTGCTTCATGTCCAGAATTCACCCCACTTCAGAGAGTCTTAGAGCAACAGTCCTTCCCCAAGCCGCTGGGAAGGACGGCATAGTTTGGAGCTGAGGCAGGGCAAGTTGCTGAGTGTCTTCTCCATGAGCTTTGAAGCATATGCAAACTTACATGAAACGTCCCTGAATGAGAGCCCGTCAAGCTGGAACCTGAAAGAAAAGGCAGGCGATGACTGCCATTTAGTTTGTGTTCTGAAAGAAAGCTAGTTACAGGTATTCATCAAACTGTGTTTTGGCTGGTGCTTCTGGAATACAGCGGAAGGAAAGTAAAGAGTCCGTGTGTGCTGGAGTGAATCCAGGGCTGCCTCGGTGCTTAGATAGTAACGCCTCTGCTGAAAACAATGGCACATGGAAAGCCATATTAATAAAAGACCAGATGAAAATCTTATTTGGTTGATAGTGAAGCTGTTGACATGTCCATGGGCTTCCTTCCACAGACTTGGAGGTAATGGTCCATTTCCCAAATGATTATGCATGGTACTGCCTCAGTGAGTTCCTGTTGCCATCTGCCCTGTTGTGGCTTTGCCATTTTGCCTTTCTTTCTGACTACCTCATAGGAATTGCACTCACTATCTTTTATGACAATTACAACCTATAACCAATGTATAATTTCCTGATTGAGAAACTATGACAGATTTGGTAAAAAGCAGTTACTGTGCTCCACTATGGTCATATGTCAGGCAGAAGTTATTCAGGCACAGTTGAGAAGTTCCAGTCCATCATAGCAGGAAAGGTATGTGGGGTGGGAGGGGGCATCTCTGTCTATGGTGGCCAGAACTTACAATTTGGCTTCTTAGATCAGAAAACAGAGTGTGCGAAAAAATATCACATCACCCTCGAGGCCTGCCCACAGTAACCCACTTCCCTTAGACAAGCCACAGTCCCATAGAACCATAGCCTCTGATACTAGCACCACATGCTAGGATCAAGGGTTCAAACACATGAGCCTGTGGGGTGTTTCTCATTTAAATCATTATTTATCTGGTGGTGCTATGTGCCTTTAAAAGCAACATACTGTCTACTGTGTCATTGGTGAAAAGATCACTGAGCCAGTCATTCAAGAATGAATTGGGTGACATACTGTTTATTTTATCAAATAATTTCGGTTCTGGGGACAGATTATTTTCCCCTTCGTTCATGGAACCAAGACCAGTTGTGACAAATTGATGGTCCATGCTTTGTTGGGGAAGAACATTGACATTTTTCAAACTTACCTTATAAAAATTTTACTCTCTCGTATTCTCTCCGAGTTGATTTTTGTAAATATAATAAAGAATTAAATTAAATTCCAGTTGGGCTGCTTCTACAGGAAAGAGGGTTTTAATGATTTTGATTTGTTTTGTTTCCTGTAGTTTCTGGGTTGCTTGTTTGTTTAAATACTGGAGACAGAACCCAGGTTTTAGTATTCAGGCATCTGTACTGACCTGCCCTTGGGGTCCTGTGCTCATTAGCTGTGTTCCCTTTTAAACAATGGGCCTTGCCTTCTCTCTCTCTCTCTCTCTCTCTCTCTCTCTCTCTCTCTCTCTCTCTCTCTCCCTTCCTCCCTCCCTCCCTCCCTCCCTCCCTCCCTCCCTCCCACCATTCTTGAACCCAGGGACCAGTCTCTGCCCCTTTCTCTGCCCCCTTTTCTGCCTCTTCTCTCTCCTCTTCCAGTAAATCTCCTACATGAGCCGTGATGTAGGGTAGTTTTTAAATTTATAACACCAGAACCTCGGGCATGCTAGGCACACAGAGCACTCAGCCCAACAAGAGAAACTTTAGCCATGTATGTCTGTCCCTGAACTTCTTCCGATAGATTCACCACTATCTATAACTTAACTTTTAATTTTTAACTGACAAATAATAGTGTGTGTGTGTGTGTGTGCATGTGTGTCTCATTTCCTTATCCATTTTTTCATATTAATAGGCTGTTATTTGGTTCTGTACTTCTGCTTTTGTGAATAGTGCTGTGGTTGAGCTTGGAGGTATGAAGTCTCTACCCAGCATACTAATTTTATTTCTTTTGGATATCTTCTCAGAAATGGGAGGGATAATCCCATCTTCAATCTTCTAAAGCACTGCCATGGTGTTTTCTATAAAGTAGATCCAAATTTAAGTTCCCACCAACAATGTACAAAAGTTTTCTTTTGTCCATGCCCTCATAAGTTCTTTTTATCCTTTGTCTCTTTTAATTATAGTTTTACTTATTTACTTACTTATTCTCTCTCTCTCTCTCTCTCTCTCTCTCTCTCTCTCTCTCTCTCTCTCTCTGTGTGTGTGTGTGTGTGTGTGTGTGTGTGTGTGTGTTCATATGCTTGACACGTAGAGGTCACAGGTCACAACAGACAATCTTTGGAGACCAGTTCTTTCCCTGCATCCTGTAGTCATGGGATTGACTCCAAGTCATCAGGCCTGGCAGCAGGTGCCTCCCTGCTGAGCTGTCTGTCTCTCATCTTCCATCTGTTTGATGACAGAAGATATTCGAGCAGCTATGAAGTGATAATCTCATTGAAGTTTAAATTTGGATGTCTTAAACAACTGGGGACTGATTTAGTGACTGGTTTTAATAGAGCTGTTGACCATTTGTATGTCTTCTTCTGGCGGGGGGGATGGCTATACAAGTTTTTTTGTCTGTTTTGAAGCCACGTTGCTCTCCTGTTAGAGAATTTCTTGAGTTCCTTGTGGATTTTGAATAATAGCCCCTTTTCAAGTTTTCAAATATTATCCCCCACTCGATGGATTGTTCCTGTAGCACACAATATGCAAATGCAAGCTGTCTCTGGACCGCCGTTGCATGTATTTGTTGCTAAAGATCTATCCCTGGGCCTTGTATGTGTGAGACAAGCATACTGGGCCAGCTACATCCAGTTCCCCAGCCATTTGCTGTGGCTTCGTGTTATTTTTGTTGACAGATAGAAACTGTGTCTATTTATATACAAACTTTGAAATGAACAAATCAGACTAATTAGTACAATCATAATCTCATAAGCGTTTGTGGTAATGGCATTTCAAATCCACTCTTTGAGCAATTCGGGGAAATGTCCATTAATACTAATTGCAGTTGCTTCGCTCTGCAATAGGTCATCTGTACACTTCCTGCTACCTACTTGAAGCTTGGTGGCCTTTGACCCTTTGTTTTTCTCACCCTCCATCTCCTCTGCTTCCCACAGAAACCATCATTGTACTCTGTGTCTGAGGCTGAGGTTGTGGATTCCACATATAAGTGCAATCACACAATATTTGTCTTACTAAACCAATATTTCCCCTTAGCATAATGATGTCACTGTTAAGTGTTTAAATAAAAGTCCTCAGTTTATAAATGTACACCTTACAAGTACCTGATGTGTGATTCTACTTGTCTGGAATTCAAGAGCAAGCATAATTAATGACAGAGGAAACAAGAGAGCTCCTTAGTGGCGTTAGGCTTGTTTTAACTGGTTGGAGATCATCTGAGAGATAGGGTGGACAAGCTTTACATTCAGCAGTAAAGCCCCAGCCATCCCTGTATTCCTAGTACAGAATGCGGCACACACACTCCTTCATATGCGGGAGAAGAAATCTGTGGACAAAGGTTTCCTCAGCAGGCGCAGGGCCTCGTGTCTGGTTTTCCACTCAAAACAAAACAAAGCCCTGTAATCTGTGAAGTGTCAATAGTATACAGGATGAACACTCTCTTCTTAGTCAGTTGGAATAGGACAAATTGCATTTTCTCACAGTGCAAATAGTTTTCATACCTTCTATGTTCCAGGTGTGCTGGCAGAGGCTGGGCAGTTCAGAGTGAAGTCGTATACCTCAGGTGTTCAAATTCAGAATGTTATACTCGCACTAAGCATTGCAAGATTTGTTTCCTTTCTGCCAGCTGCTATCATGGACCACCACCTCAGATGCGGTAGCTACCCCTAAAATCTATCAAATGAGGATCACACCAAAATATTGTCAATGGAAATGTTTGATTTATAAAAGTTATCAAATGCTTGCAGAGCTGAAGAATCAAAACAGTAAACCATTCATCATTAAAGAACCAAAAACCATTAAAAAAAGAAAAAGCATGACAATAAAACAGAAAACTCTGTTCCTAAATAATAATGTGTCCCAGGGGCTAAAACTAGTCCTATGGTGTCATTTTCACCCTAACAAAACCATAGCTAAAATTTAAAGCTGTATTTTATAAATTCCTATAATTCATTTCCTGTGTATGAGTAAATACTCTTTTCTACCTCACACGTTAACAAATTCATCTTAATGGAAACCCAGTGCTTCTCACACTTTGATGCAGATCACCCTCAGGCCCTGTTAAGACTGACATTCTCTTTCCCGATTGAACTGAGTTTCCATTAAGGACCCAAGTGCGGTTCAGGAGACCCCACTTCCAAAACAAGATACAAAGTAAAGTGGCATTTAGAGTCTATGTTAATAAGTCTTGAAAGTGAGGGAGAAAGGGGGGGTAACTGTTAAAGTCAAGGTCTTGAGTGTTAGGGTAAGGAGCAGGAGAGCTTTTCATAGGCGCAGCCCTAAAGGAGCCTCTGTGTTCCTTCACCAGTCTGCCAGTTATTTACCATTTCTGTTCTAAAGAGACTGTAATAATGGCCCTTCAATTAGGGAGCTGTTTCAGTAATAGCATCGACGTTATTATACCAGCAGTTTTATTAAACTAATCACTGTTAGCATGAAGACACCATTACTGTAAATTGCATTTATAATTATGGCACTAAGTATACTCAGGTTGCATACAGTTATTGGAAATTTCTACCCTAATCATTTACCTCATCTTTCTCTCCTGCAGTTTTCCTCCGGTCACTTAGGTTCTGCGAACTTTTGGTGCCGTGTGGAAGCTTTTTCCTTCCGCAGTTATCCAGACTGAGGTGGGGGTGGGGTCTTTCCGTCAACCACTTGCATGAGTAACTCATTTGAACTTCCTTACTATTCACTCGCTATAGTCAGAATTGGTTCAAGGTATGTGGTGCCATTCGGAAACCACTTACTGTCTAGTTGTGCATAGGCTTGAGGAAGGCACAGTATAAGGAACGTACGTTTGGGTATGTAACAAACATCGGAAAGTATAGTAGCTCAGCTGACATGTCTTCTTCTTTGCTTAGATCAAGCACAGGTGCTTAGCTGGACAGAGCAGCTAAGACAGCTCCACCTACATAATCTCCCGCACCTCCTGTACAGCCACGCTCTCTCCTTGGCCACAGCCTGAGCACACATGCGACAGCACGTTCAGCAATGTCGACGTGTTTTAAGCCTCTCCTCCACTAACTCCACAGGTTCCACTGGTCAAAAGCCAGTCATGCGCATGAGACAGACCTCTGTGTGTTCTATTCCTGACAAGACCAGCCGTGTGGTGCATTCCAATATATTAATACATAGAGGAGTCACCGGCCATGGCAGCGAAAGGGAGTTGATGACCGCTTCAGAAAGACAGACAGATCTACCAACAGTTTTTACTGCTAAAGGTGGGAGCGGTCTCTAAAGTCTGAGATGGTTATTCCTACTGAGTGCTAGATAGTTACAGCTACATTTAGTTACATGAAGAGTACTGGTTTGTTTGTTTTCCTTTATAATCACAGAGCTTGATAGAAAATGATAAATCATGGCCCTAATATGCTCACAGTTACTCCATTTTCACTTTGATACTATACTCTTCTGGTTATGTAAGTGTTTTAAGTTCCAGAATGGCTGGAAGTTAATCCTTAGGCACTACATAGCTGAGTCATGGCCAAGGTGATGAGCACATTCATGTCATCATTAGAAATACCATTAAAGGTTTCTCTGTCTTCTTTATTATGATCATACAGAAAAATGCAACACTGCCCCAGACTTTGTAATCCCTACCATGCTTACAGATGAGTTGATAAGACATTTAATAGTAGGTCGTGGGCCCTATATTTCTGCTAGATGTATGCCAGATTTCTCAGGAAGCAAATTCAACCCCTGGGCAACTGAAGGAATCCTTGAGTTAAATTCTGAAAGAGGAGAAAAACATCAAACCCGTAGAGGGCTGGCAGCATGTTGTATTCAAAGAACTCTAAGTAATGGTATAAAGTGTTATTTATGTCTAGCACCTTCTGTCTGCAGTCACGTAAGTTAGAATCCCAGAGCCTTAGGGGGACTGTGGGGTGAGCCTGGAGCCTACTTAAAATGAGAGAACAAGAAGGGATTTACTGGGGTGTGGAACAATACCAACCAAACGAATAATGTAAAGGGGGGTTGTTATTTGAAACTGAGTCTCTGTCAAAGTGATGAAACAGGAAGATTCTGTGTCAGAGCCATGCCAGGCTGACAACCAGAGAGCCTGCTATAAGCAATCCCGGCCTGGTTCCAGACAGAAGAAAATAAACAAAAAGAATCCAACAGTCGCAGTTTAGCAGAAATGGGAGGAGTAGCTCTGCCCAGCTCTGTCTTTTGCTTAGCGTGTTTCCCATCCTTATTTGTAGTAAGGGGCACACGCATCTAACTCCTTGACTGTTGATCATGAGGTGAGAGAATTCACCTTGTGATAATCTCAGCCTAACACTAACCCTGTGACATGGAAGGGACCAGAGACCAAGAGTGGAGCAGAGGGAAGCACTGGAGTCTGTAATCTTGAGTGACGTTTTGAAGAAAGCTACCCACTTCTTAACTCAGACTAAAACCTGGTCCTGGGCATTCAATTGTTTTTGTTTGTTTTGCTTTTTTTCCTTTTTTGTTTTGTTTTTGGATGACAACAATTAATTAATTATTTTGTTTTGAATGCAAACAATTATTTTTTATTTTACACGTCATACTTTTCTGATTACTCTTCCCAGTTTGTTTCAGGAATTGTTCTTTAGCATTGTTAGTCTCCACTAAAGAGTAAAACCACAAATACCAAGGTTGCCAGCTTCTCTTTTCCAGTGTTACATGTTTATGTTTAACGAAATTTCTCACTTCTTCCCATGAGAGTTTACAAGAATGTGAGACACAGGGTAGAACTAACAAGAAAATCCAAGTGGAGACAGTGGCCTCGGAGATGGCGAATCACGAGGCTGCATCTCTTCTTTCCACTGGTGTCTGCCATTCATTGGCTCATCCAGACACACACTTATTAGATGCCTACTGGACACCTGCTGCAGTGTGGCAAGCCTCACACCTGCTGATAGAAGTGTGCAAGTGAAAGTAAACACATCCCTGGTCTTCTGGTACCTATTGGGTGAGGACTGAGGAAGAAAGGGCAGCAGCCTTGAAGGCTACAAAGGGGCAGAGCTAACATGTGGGTCTAGTTAGTGTGGGAAAAGAGAGGTGTGTGGGAGTGAAGAGGCAGAAAAACTTTCTGAGACCTTGATCTCAAACCTGAAAGAGAAGGAAAAGCAAACTGAATGAAGAAGTAAGCGCCATGGAGGAGGAGGAAGCAAAGTGCCCCCCCCCGCCACAGCGAGAGGGGGCATATCTGAGCATCTTACTTTAGGTGATGGGCAGTTGTTCCTCAGGATCTGATATTTTTTTCTTAATTACTTTCATTTGTATAACTGCCTACTAACACCAATAGCTAGATAGAGAACTCTACACCATGCCCCCTGAAAAAAAAAGCCACCAAAAATGACGTACAAATATTTCTATATTTATCTCTTCCTTTGCCTTCAAATCTTCATAAGAATGTAATTTGTGTGCCTGTATGCTTATTTAGCTGAATAGTCTTATTTATAGAATATTGGGCAACATTATGATATCATTTATTAAGCCCTGAAGAACGTTTCGCCTTCACATTTACTTCTTGCTTTAAATAAATTTTAATAGATAGATTATCAGATGTTCCCTGGTCATAATGTGCAGAGACGTAGTGTTTGGCCAGAGTTATTGTTTGTCATAGCCTGCCTAAATGAGACTAACTCATTTGGCTGGCTTATTATAATTACTGTTTATTTATTTAGTATTCAGTTATGTGTGTGAGGGACTGGGAATTGAACTTTGGGCTTCACACATGCCAGACAAATGCTCCAACACTGAGCCATATCCCAGACTTTTTTTTATTTTATTTTATTTTAATTTTGAGACATGATTTTACTAATCTGTCCAGCCTGGCTTTCAACTCACTCCATAGCTCAGGCTAGTCTTAAACTTGAAATCCTTCTCCCTCCGTCCCTGAAGTTGCTCCGGCTATTAGGTTTGCAGCACCGGGTCTGTTCAGTTTCCTTTGAAATCATAAGTGCTGTTGGTTGGGTTTTAGACAAGAAGGGGTTGCCTTTTTTAAAACCCAAAGCTACTTAGAGATCACACAGGTGAGAGAGTGGTGAGGAAAGTCCCCTTCAGAACCACTAGACATTTCCTCTGTGAAAGCTCTTGAGTCTAGAGGGAGGAAAAGGTTCTGATGAGGCTAAAGCTCAGACGGGAGGATCGTTTTAGAATTTTATTTCAACATACCCTATTGGTATTGCATTATGGCTATTTCAATATGGATCAACATCTACAGTTTGTTGAGAGAGGCTAGGAAAAGTAAAGTTTGGATAAATCATATAAAATATACATAATAAACATTTGATTGGCTATTCTTCCCATTACCTCTATCCAGCTTGTTTTGTTGGTTTATTTGTTGCTGTTTTTTGCACTAACTTTTTCTCTAAAGACGGGACCAAGATCGTAGAAACAGCAATACATCTTTCCCTCGCAGCTTTGTTAAGGTAAAATCGATCTAATGCAATATACATTGATAAAAGTGTATCTTCCAAAGATACTGCGGCAAATATACAAAGTGGCTTAACGCTCATCCTCATCAAGATGTGGAATGTCACACTAGCCTCCTTCCTCTGTGCTCCAGCCAACACTCCACCCCCAAAGGCAATTACTACATAGTTGCTATGACCTAAATAACTTATGCATCTTCTCATGCTTTCTACTGTAGAATCACACTCTAGGCATGCGTCTAGGTCCGGATTCTCTCCTCGGAAGTCTGTACACTAAGTATGGTCTGGGACTTCTGCAAATATTATATGCATATACAATTTCATCTGTCTAAACACTGATAAAATAAAGGTTACATTCACTAACCTGAATGTTTGTTGTACCAACATGGTGTTATTCCAGGAGGGAACTGTGTTAAATCAGCTGCACCAAAATTAAGAAAACTATCCTAGGACAAATTAAAAATAGAAATTAAAATTGCGAAGCAGTGAAAGATATGTATAACCTTCTTATAAACACGCACATCTTAAGCACTTTTCCAGTACAAAAAGAAAAGCCTAATTATAAATTATTCTTATCCATTTATTAAGGCTGCTCCCTGAAGGGCGAATTCTAGGTGATGCCTCATTAACCTTGTATCAGCTACTTGTTCTTGAATTAAAAAAAAAAAAGGTTCCATTTTTTCCCCTTTATTTTTGTTAATTCAGCCAGGCCCTCCTCATTTGTATAAATTAGTAAGGTAAAGAGAAGAGAGAGAAAGATGCAGTCCTGTGAACTGAGGTTTCCTGGACAAATCTCCTTACATTCCCTGGCTCTGATCTTTTCACGAATTATTAGATGTTTATCCACTGCACCCAGGGGGTCCTAGTTCAAATGCATTGGTGTTTAACATGAGCTGCATTCTCACAGGTCACCTCTAATTCTACTATTGTATCAGTGAACACAGATACTGAACCAAAGGTTATGTACTTTTAGAGAACAATCCTTCCCTATGAACCTGTTGCACATGTGGTGTGTTATATATCATTACATTTTAAAAGATAGCAATCATAAGAGGCATTTCTGTTATGTTACCAAGAGTAACTTGAAAAAAAAATCCTGCCAATTGTTTTCAAAGGTGAATTTCTAGTTTCTGAGATGTTAAAGTATGGAAAATGTATCCAAGTGAATAAACTAGAGAAACTGTAGTTACCAGAAATGTAATAGCAAAGCGATCCCTGTGGGGAAGAAAAGATGCAATGCCTCAAATGACTGAGGTATTCATTTAAAGCTATTTGCAGATTTGGGGGACAGAGATGTCCAAAGGCTCAGCAGCCTTGGACCGGTACTCACAAATGGCCACAGAGTCAATGAGAGTGTCCTTGAACGACTACCATTTTCTCCTGTTTCTGTTGGAGTCCCACACTTCCTCTACTAGTTACTGGGTAGCCTGCTTTGCACCTGTGATGTGTTAACCTAATCCTCTTCCTTCAAAGATGGAAGATAATATACAGATGTATTATAAAGTCCAGAGGAATTTGGAGGATCAAGTTGAGGATAAGAGACAGCTGAGTCCACATCTCAATTATCTTGCTGTGTTTGGGGGACTTCCTCAATAGATCATTGTAAGAGTTTCCATCTCAGGCCCATTTTTTGAGGGGGCCTCACTTAAAATATTCATTTGATTAATTTTTCTATTCTTGTCTTACTTGACTGCAGTAGATACAAACTTCTCTCTCCCAGAAACTCACCCAATTGGAAGGACAAATCCCTCAACATGGACCAATAGAATCCAAAGTCTGTTCATGATCATTATTCTGTGTTCTACTTTCCTTCCTCCAGTAAACACAAATAGTCAAAGCAGAATGCAATGCCCTTTTCTTGGGATACGTAAAAGTTAGCTTAAAAAAAATGATTTTGTTGTAATAAACAGAGCCCAGTGACCAAGAGCAAATGGTGCTCTTTTAAATACCAGAAATCAAAAAAGTATGCCTTCGAGATTCGTAACCATGATAATATAGTCAGAATGGCTTTGTTTTACATAGGTTCTAAGCCGCAGAAAATGTAGAAGTCTTTACTCATAAGGGATTTCAGACATAGGAAGGTGACTAAGCATGGATATGAAGTGAAGGATCATCCTTATTCCAGACTTGCTTTCTGAGTTTGGACATAGAGTACATCTGCTTCTCTGATGATGAAATTTCAAATCAAGGTCCTTCATGCTGGTATTTACATCAAACTGACTGAAATTTGCAGACAAAGCTGTCAAATGGAATGCTAGTCACATGGGCATTATTTTCAGGAGAACAGACAGCTAAAAGACAATGTTTCCAGAGATGCTTACATCCTCTGCCCCCAAAAAGTGGACCAGGCAGCTAAGGATTTAATGTCAAGAGCTTTGCAAGGCTACTGTGATCTTGGGCCAGCAGTGGAGGTTTGATTTTCTCTTGTGCTTAAGTGTCTATGACACTGTCTTCCATCCAGTGCTTCCAAGGTATCTACTCTGGAGCAAGCACTGATCAGGACAGTAAGGGTATGGCAAGGAAGAGAGAGAAATGACTCACTAAGTGTGTGCTTCAGTGAGAATCTGTAAGGGAAAGCACATTCATGGAGCAAAAATCAGACTCAAAGTAAAGTTTTATAAATGATTCTGATCAAACAGAAGTGTGTGTTCTTGGGAGTGGAGAGAATCAAGAGATGGAGAAATGGATCCAAAGAAGAAAGAAAACAAGGCCATTGCATATTACACCTCATGATGAACAAATGGACTCTATGCAGATTTGATGGACAGATTCAGGGGAGCTTGAGATTCAGGAAATGATCAAGGACCAAGACGGTGCCAGTGGAACAACCTCTGTGTTATAAACTACACTTCTCTGCCCTGCCGAAAGAGGACAGAGTTCTGTAAGAGTGTGGTGTATCGAGATGCTTTTCACATCAATGTACAAAGAAGGAGATGCTGGCACTCTGTGAGAGGGTTTACTGACATGGAGAGTCTCAGCACCTAAGGGATAAATTTCCAGTAAGACACAGGGAGCTCCCCTGACATTTGGGCCCCAGGAACCATGTGTGAGGTGTTACAGCAAGTGGAAGCAACATGGCAGGGTCACTCCTCAAGATTTACAATAGCAGGTTTGTACTTACAGAACTTTATCTTTAACCTAATTTTTGCTCCATGAAGTTGCTTTTGAATCCTCATTCAATACAATACAATAGGTAAACCAACCATTTAATTTTAAAATAGCAAAATCTTTCCACATAGATGTACATGTCTATGTAAAGATGTAAAGAAATTGAAAAAATAAGAATAACAGCAACAAGTGGGTATAGATAGCTCAGGAATTTTTTGTCTGAATGACCTGTCCAGTGGTGACTGTGGGGTGTTGAAGTCTCCCACTATTAGTGTGTGTGGTTTAATGTATGATTTAAGCTTTAAAAGTGTTTCTTTCAAATATGAGGGTGCCCTTGTATTTGGGGCATAGATGTTCAGTATTGAGATTTCCTCTTAATGGATTTTCCTATGACTATTGTGAAATGTCCTTCTTTGTCTCTTTTGATTGATTTTAGTTTGAAGTCTATTTTGTTAGATATTAGGATAGCTACAAGAGCTTGTTTCTTAGGTCCATTTGGAATAATTTTTCCCAACCCTTTACTCTGAGGTAATGTCTGTCTTTGAGGTTGAGGTGTGTTTCTTGTATGCAGAAGGGTGAATTCTGTTTTCATATCCAGTCTGTTAGCCTGTGCCTTTTTATAGGTGAGTTAAGTCCATTTACATTAAGGGATATTAATGACCAGTGATTGCTATCTCCTGTTAATTTAGTTTTCATTCTTGGTGAGGAATATAGAGTACTTGCTCTTCCTACAGAAGACCTGAGTTTGGTTCCCAGTACCACACTGGGCTCTCTGCTTCCAGTAACTGCAGCTCCAGAGGCTCCAACATCCTCTTCTGGCCTGCACCAGCATCTGCATGCATGTGTAGATATGCACATGCAAACACATGTACATATATAAATAATGAGAATAGCAGCCGCAAGGGAAAAACAAAAGAAAATCCCTCCATTCCTTTCCATTTCATAATTTTAAAAACCCTTCATATCAAAAAGTGGAAATAATGTTTTATTCATATGGACTTACCCACGATGATATAATGATCTATCAAATAAGATTAAAGAATACGGTTAATAAAATATAAATATTTAAATAGCTTTAGCAGTTCAGAAACTTAACAAATGAGAGAAGCCAGTGTGTCTGTGGTTTTTAGTGTGGAGACTGATGGATATTTTTGTTTTGTAACCTATGCCTGGGATATTTCTTTTAATAAGTTCATTTAGCTAAACTCGTCTGGCATTTGCTTCCCTCTTTAAATGCATACCAGGACAAGAGTAACATTGAAATGTGTCTTCTCTTTTCAAGGTCGATTTGGTTGAGTATCATTAGTCAGGTTTCTTCTTTCTTATGTTAGACAAGCAGCAATGAGCTGATTAAATATTTATAAATCCAGTTGGATAAAGATAAAATCAAGTGTCAACCCAAAAGGTTGTGCTAGAAGGTGGATTTGCTGCTGTTGCTGGTGCTACTGTTGCTGTTGTTGTTTTCTGGTTAAGACAGGGCTTCTCTATGTAACAACCCTGGCTCCCCTGGCACTTGCTTTGTAGACCAGGCTGGCTTCAAACTCACAAGATCTGCCTGCCTCTGCTTCCTGAGTGCTGAGATTAAAGGTGTGCACCATCACACCTGACTGGTATTGAACGCTTAAATCTTATATTTGACCCTATTGATAAGACTTAGTTGGTTTGTTTACAAGGGTAAGTAAATGCTACCTCCTAAGATCTAGTAATTGATGTCACAGTTGTCTAAAAACATTGTAAGTAATTCATTGCCTGTGCATTTGCGATACAGAGATGGCCCAGGGCTGTGAGATGTTCATTGCCCAGTTGTTTATGCAGCAGCTTGTGCTTCCAAACAGCCATCAAGGCAACACTTAGGTAGATGGTAGATAGGCTTACGTGTCCAACCATATCCTTTCAGAAAAAAAAAAACCAGTATTAAAAGTAGTCATGAGTCATCTGTATCATTTCACTGACCCTTGTAAAACCAATGTCAAGAAAGATGTGATTGATAATGGCATTGCTGCAAAAGTGGGGATGGAGAATGGAGTGGGGAACAAATTCGTTAGAAAGCATCTTCTTAGCCCAGATATACATAGGAGAGAAGGAATCCTTTGCAGACCCGTCATGAAGAAAACTTCGCCTTGGCAGGAAGTCTTTTTATCCAGTTATAATTGGTGTTGAGTGAAGCTTGTGTTTGTTTTAGCATTGAAATGACACAAATATTTGTCTACAGTTACATTATTGCTAATTGATTTGGGTGTTTATAGTGCACATACAGGTAATCTGTCTCAGTTACACTAGTTAGTTCACACTAAGAGACTGTGACAAGGAGACAAAACTTTCTCTCGTCCTGGTGACCAGCTTGTTCTCTGGACACTGCCTTAGATTGGGTTTTATTGCTGTGAAGAGACACCATGACCATGGCAATTCTTGTAAAGAAGAACATTTAATTGAGGGGGCTCACTTACAGTTTCAGAGATTCAGTCTGTTATCATCATGTTGGGGAGCACAGCAGTATACAGATAGATGTGTGCTGGCTCCACCTTAGCCAGAGGCAGCGAGAGGTTGACTTGACTGTCACACTGAGGGAAGCTTGAACAAAAGAGATCTCAAAACCTGCCCCCTCAGTTACACACTTCCCCCAACAAGGCCACACCTCCTAATATGGCCACTACCTTTGGAGGTCGTTTTCTGTCAAACCACCACAGATACAGAAAAACATTGAAAAGCCAACCTCAGGGAAGTCAGTCTCCCCAGACACTGAGAAACAAACTCATTTCCATTCCCTCCCAAGAATCCATTTTGTTTCTGTCAGTGCCCAGTAGAACTGTAAAGGAAGACCAGTCCATATTTGTCCATGATTAAAACCTAACTGAATGAGGTGAACCTCAGAAAATGTCTTTAATAACAAGAAACAAGGGACTTGTCTTTTTGCCTGGATATTGCAGGAGAACACAAACTTTTCTTTGTGTGACTCTATCTTCTTAGGGTCACATTTGTTCAACTCAAATCAAATTGAGATTAGTTATAACAATTTTTCAGTATTTTTCCTCTAAAGAGTCTGTGTGTTTATTTGAAGCTCCATGTTACCCTAACCAAAGTGAAACTCAAGCAATCCATCCTTTTGTGGTGGAGTAATACCCAAGGAAGAGTACATGGGTGACGTGGAGACAGTGGCTGTTCTGTAGTGTGATATGGGTGAAGAAACTCAGGTCTGTGATTCTGTGATAACTCATTAAACATATAGATCTAATTCTGTTATACTCTTAATGTTTTAGAGTATGGAAGGAGTTTACTTTTTGACGTTGCATTGCTATATCCATTCCTATATTTTAAGGTGTCGCACAGGCATTTATCCAAGCACTGCCTTCATCATTTAATTTCCCTGAGAACATTTCTTTGATTCATGCACTTCCATCAAGTGAATCAAATTTGATATTCCTTTAATACATTCTAGCGCACTTTCTTGCAGGCTCTTACTTTTGTGTTTTAAAACCTCTTTGCAACATCCAACCTATTTTCCTGTTGTTACTGGACTCCTTTCCAGTTGCCTGATGATATAGGGGGGACATTAGGGTCCCCTCTCAGCGATCTTAGTCTCATTTATGAAATAAATTTAAAATGTCCTGGAAAGGAAGCTCGAGGACAATTTTATTAGCATTCCAAAGTAAAAAATTCCTAGGCAAGCAATATGTGAATCTTAACAGCTGCCTGGAGAAAGGAGTAAGTTGAGTGGTGGTGGGGAGGGCATTTAATCTGGCATGAAGGTCAAACCAGCACATGACAAGTAGCCACACGGTGGGGAGGGAAGCTTCAGAGAAAGAGTAAGAAAGTCCAAAAGGTGGAGCAAATGCAAAGGAAAAAGAAATGGAAAGAAGAAAGAAGAAATCATGTGTTTCTAAATAGTTCAGAAAAATGGGCAGACTTATGATAAGGTGCTATATTAGGAGTGAAAATTCTGGAAAGAGAAGGCATAATATCTCACTAAAGGACTAGTTCTTTCACCTATCTTTTTAGCATGGTTAGGGGTGAGCTCACCTTGCTAGGGGTGGGCCCTGATGTCAGTGAATAACCTGGCCCAGCTGAACCTTAGGACTCCACCCAGGCCTTCTTGACCATGATTCTGCCTTCTTGACCATGATGTTTTTCTATTTTTATACAATTTGATAACCTTCTTCCCTTTATTATTAGAAAACCACTTGGTTTAAATGGCAGTGGCACTTCCAGCTACCTTCAGTGCTGAATCCTGGCATTGGCTTGCCTTTCTATCACCCTTCACTGAACTAAAACCATCTTTATTGTCCTCCAGCAGAGTACTGCGCTGAGAGTAGAAGCATCGTCGTCACTGACAAGCTGCTTCATGAATCCGTGCAGGGCATCCAGCTCTGTCAGTCTGCTTATTGCATCACTGACAGTTCGTATTCATACATCTTGAGGCATTAATTGCATTTTAATGAAAAATGGACCTCATAAACAGTAACAAGGCCAGTTGTAGGCTGCAATGTTAAGATGCACTCACTGCTTCAATTTGTAGGAGAAACAGAAAATGTCAGGCGAGTATAAGTGATTCCAAACCTTTCTGGCAGTTACATATTGTCGTCTAGTCAAATCGTGACCCTCATCTCTAGCCGCTTGTTTTCATATTTTATGTTAAAAGGGAGGAATTAGTACAAGTTTCTTCTTTTGCTCACTCAGACATTTATTTATTAATTAAGCATTTGCAATTTTGAGAACTAGTCCCCAGTCCACAAAATAAAAGTTAGTCTGTAATATCAAACATGCTAGCTGATACCAGTTGAAGAAAAATGATGTCAAGAACAGCTGGATGATCTCCTGCATATCAAAGTGATGTCAGACACAGCCACATGATATCATGCACAAATATATAGTGTCAGTCACAGATGGGTGATGTCATGCACAACAGGATGAGATCATGCACAAATGGGTGGTGTCAGTCACGGATGGGTGATGTCATGCACAGCAGAATGATGGCAGACCCAACCGAATGTTGTCATACAGAGCAGAATGATGCTGGGCACAGCTGGATGACATCAGGCTCAGCAGTATAATATCGGGATCAGGAAAATGACGTCAGGTACAGGAGGATATTAGCAGCACAGCTGGATGATGTCAGACGCTCATGGATGATTTTGAGCACAGCTGGATGGATGCTATCAGACACTCGTGAATGGTTTGGGGCACAGCTAGATGATGTCAGACACAGACGGATGCTGTCAGACACAGCTGGATGATGTCAGGCCCAACAGCATAGTAACGGGCTCAGGAAAATGATACCAAGCTCAAGAGGATAATTTCAGACAGATGGCTGATGTCAGGCTCAGTGGGATAATTACACACAGCTGCTTCCTGTTGGTTAACAGCTGGTTGATGGTAGACTCAGGTGTACATTCTAATAAGCCATACTAGCCTTTCAAGATGGGCAAGGTCTTTTCATCTCGTTTGGTCTGAGATTCTTTTTTTTTTTAAAAAAAAAAACTTTTATTAATTCTTTGTGAATTCCACATCGTGCGTTCTGATTCCACTCATCCTCCTACCCCCTTGCCTTCACCCTCTGCCCTTGAAACCTCCCCCCCCCCCCCCAGTTCAAAACCCAATTTAAAAGAAAAACCAGAAAACAGACAAGAAGACAAGTGTTGTTGTTGAAGCTATGGTGTGGACGATTGGGTCAGGCAATTTATCCTTTAGTCCATTTGTGTTCACTTGCAAGTGTTCTTTCGCACGAATCACTCATCTGGCTCCAGACACAAGGCCACTGGTTTCTGTTATGCCACCGATTGTGGGCTCTCGCTGGGGCTCCTCGTGGATAGCCTGTTGTCTGTCCTGTGTTGTGGAAATCCTGCTGTTTTGGATCTGTAGGTCCGTCCCCTTCACCTGCTCCATCAGTTAATAAACTTGGTGGATGTTGGGGTGGGCCAACTCTTAGCCCTGGTTCCAGGCCTGGGTGGTAGCTGGGTTGGCCAGCTCGCTAGCTTTCTCTTGTCACCACCCAGTTAAGCTCTCCAACACTGGCTCGGCTAGCGCATCCAATGCAGCCTACAGCAAGGAGCGGGCCAGTTCTACTGCTCCTGGGCCTTCAGATCTGGGCCCCCCACACCCACATCGCTAGCACCATCTCTACTGTTTTGCCCAGGCATGGTACAGGGCCCTCTTTCCTGATTGCTGTGAGGAGAATTTGAGAGGGGGAACGGGTCAGCCCTCCTGCTGTCATACCCTCAGGGCTGGTTCACTGGCACTTGGGACAACAGGGTCATCTCTAGTGTGCTGCCCAGGCTGGATACAGGGCCCGTGCTCTCCTGTTTGCAGCAGCTGTGTGGGGGCAGGGCTAGTTCTCTCTCTTGCAACCCGGGGCCAGCACGCTAGCCTGCCACAGGCAGCAAGGTGTAGAGTAGGTCAGCAGCATCTTTCCCTCACCCACACCACTGCGTGGCAGACGAGGGGGAGGCAGGGTCAGCTCTGTTGCTCTCAAGCCTTCAGAGCTGTCTCAACTGCGTCCCTGACAATAGGATCAGCTCTAGAACGCTGTTCAGATGCAGGGCCTGCTCTCCTGGGTGCTGCAGCTTGTACGGGGCAGGACTAGCTTTCTCTCTCCTGTGACCCCGGGGTCAGCTCTCTCACCTGTTGCAGGTGGTAATGAGTTGTGGGGGGGCATCTTTCCCGCATTGGTACCGCCACATGAGAGAAGGGGAGGGGTCAGGGTTAGACAGAGATTTCAGAAAGCTCTAACCTTCCCCCGAGCATTCCAGGGTGATAGTCCCTGAGGATCATTAGCATTTATAAAACATGATACTGTGTGCAGAGTTCACATTTCCAGCCAAAAGGTTGATACGAGTGAAGCTAGATCATCCACATCCAATGTTCTGTTTCTTTGTAAGCTATGTAAGGGGCCAAGAGAGTTGTGACCCTTCCTAGAGAGATGAAAAACCATTATTTCCTATTTAATGCTAAAAGTCATAAATTTGAGAAAAGAAACTGTAATGAGAAACCACTAGCACAATGCTCAGACAATGGCAGAAGAGGTCTATATAAAAGCTTCACACTGGACAGACAGGCACCTTAAAACCAAATGTCTGTACCTGCTGAAGCCACATAGTGGGTGCCTTACCTTTTTCTGAACATTGTAACTTGCTTATTCTATGTTGAAAAGTGCTGAGAATATGTTGTGTATTGTGTTAAGACAACTATGTAGCACCTGGTGTGGTGGTATGAACCTGTTGTCCCAAAACCTTGTGACCCATCGAAGAAGATTACTGGAGCCCACTGACAGTCTGGCATCCCAGGGAACCCCATCCCAGGCTAGAAGGAAGAGAGGCAGGGCGGGAGAAAAAGAGAAAGGAAATTATGAAACTATAAAAAAAATGATTACATTTAATTATATACATTTATCATTTTCCAAACAGTTAAAATCACATACTAACGTTTTTCTCTAATTCTTTACAGCATTCTGAGCAGTTTCATTAATTGTGAGGAATAGATTTTTTTCCTTTTACTGAAAATAGGTTCTTTATTCACTCAATATATCTCTATCATAGCTTCCCCTTCCTCCACTCTAACCAGCTCCTCCCTATCTCCCTTCCCTTCCATACCCACTCCCTTTCTGTTTCTCACTAGATAAAATGTGAGCTTCTAAGAGATAATAATGATATCGATATAGTAAGATACAATAACAATTAACACATCAGAATAAGACAAAACAAACAAACTGAAGAAAAAGATCCCAAGAAAAGGCACAAGAAACAGATACAGACACAGACACCCATTCTTTCACACACCCAGGAATCCCATAAAAACACTAAACGGGAAGCCATAATATGTATGCAAAGGAATCTGCTGAGAAATAAAAAAATATATAAATGAATGAGAAAATAAAAAAGCATATGTTAAATAAAGTTAAAAATAAAAAAATAAGTTAAAGTAAAAAAGTAGAAGTCCTGACTTAACATAATAAGACAAGGAACCTTCAGAGATGCCCTTGAGTTCCTTTCCTGTTGGCCATCTACTGCTGGGCTTGCAGCCTACCCTTGAGTAACTTGCTCTCCATTGCACCACTGGCCCGCCAAACAAGTGGAAGGCTTGTGTGACAAGAACTTTAAATCTTTGAAGAATGAAATTAAAGACGACGCCAGAAAGGGGAAAGATCTGCCCATGCCCTTTCGTAGATAGAATTAACATAGTAAAAATGACAATCTTACCAAAAGCAGTCTACAGATTCAATGAAATACCCGTCAAAATCCCAGCAAAATTTTTCACAGACCTCAAAAGAACAGTGCTCAGTTCATATGGAAAAGCAAAAACCCAGGATAGCTAAAACAATTCTGTACAATAAAGGAACTTCTGGAGGCATCAAAATCCCTGACTTCAAACTCTACTACAGAGCTACAGTTCTGAAAATAGCCTGGATTTGGCATAAAAACAGACAAGAGGACCAATGGAACCTAATCAATGACCCAGATATTAATCTGAATACCTATAAACACCTGATTTTTGACAGAGAAGCAAAAAATATCAAATGGAGAAAAATGCATATTTAACATCTGTTCTGGCATAAATGGGTATCAATGTGGGGAAGAATGAAAATAGATCCATATCTATCATCATGCACAAAACTCAAGTTCAGATGGATTAAAGACCTCAACATAAAGTCAGCCACACTGAACCTTATAAAAGAGAAAGTGGGAAATACACTTGAACACACTGGCACAGGAAACCACTTCCTAAATATGACCCCAGTACACAGACACTGAGAGAAACAATAAATGGGACCTCCTGAAACTGAAAAGCTTCTGTAAAGCAAAGGACACAGTCAACAAGACAAAATGGCAACCTACAGAATGGGGGAAAAGATCTTCACCAACCTCACATCAGACAGAGGACTGATCTCCAAAATATACAAAGAACTCAAGAAATTGGTCATCAAAAGAACATATAACCCAATAAAAAATGGATTACAGACCTAAAAAGAGAACTCTGAACATAGGAATCTAAAATGGCTGAAAGACAGTTAAGGAAATATTCAACATCCTTAGTCATCAGAGAAGTGCAAATCAAAACAACTCTGAGATTCTATCTTATACCTGTATGAATGACCAAGATCAAAAACACTAATGACAACTTATGCTGGAGAGGTTGTGGGGAAAAGGGAACACTTCTGCATTGCTGGTGGGAGTGCAAGCTGGTACAACCCCTTTGGATGTCAGTATGGCGATTTCACAGAAAATTAGGAAACAATCTACCTCAAGACCCAGCAATACCACTTTTAGGTATATACCCAAAGAATGCTCAATCGTACCACAAGGACATGTGCTCAACTATGTTCATAGCAGCTTTGTTTGTCATAGCCAGAACCTGGAAACAACCTAAATGCTCTTGACTAAAGAATGGATAAGGAAATATGGTACATTTACACAATGGAGTACTACACAGCAGAAAAAAATAATGACATCTTGAAATTTGTAGGCAAATGGATGGATCTAGAGAACACTTTCTTCACAACCTCTGTAATGCCCTGTAGTAATATTTTCATTTTGTTTCTGGGTTTTTTTTGTAAGTATCAAGGGTCCTGGTAAGAAAGTGTTTGAGATTCTAGATAGAAAGGAATTCTTATCCACCCCTCACTGGGTCTGCTTACATCCCTTCAAGCAATGTTCCTTGTTTTTCAGTTCAAAAAGTACTGTCTTGAGCTTATATATTTATGTGAGTGTACATTTCCTATCATATTTTATACAAATTATGACATATTTGCCATAGTGCTTTCAGCTATCTTTACCCATTCATGATGCTATTTAGAATGATCTCAGGATTTACCCATTACAAAAAGGCTACATGCAATAACTTCATAGTCATACTACTATACATGTTTTGAACTATTTTACAATATTTAGTTAGTTAGTTATTGGTTTTTCAAGACATGGTTTCTCTCTGCATCTTTGGAGTCTCTCCTGGAACTCACTCTGTGTAGACCAGGCTGACCTTGAACTCACAGAAATCCACCTCCCTCTGTCTCCCAAAGGCTGGGATTAAAGGCATGTGCCACCACCATCTGGTTACAGTATTCATTCTTATCAGGATATATGATTTGAGAATTTTACAAATATATACTTAGGAAATCTTTCTTCACGCTGTCAGATTTCTTTAGAGCAAGTCTACGCTAACAAAGAGTATTACCAGAACTCTTGAAACTTACTGTACACCTCTCTAAATACTCACCGGAGCTCTCTTACACATCTCTAAAAGACAGAAGTGCTATAACGAACTTTTATTTGTAATATCTCCCCTGTTCATGATTCCTTCAAATATAAACATACAACAAAATTATATTTGTACATAATCTTAAATGGCATAGTACTATTGGACATATGTAAGTAGAGCCAATGTATATAAAATCTTCTTTAATTTGTTTATTGAACCCAGAACAGTAGGGGTTATTTTTGTTCTTATTTTACCTGTACGATGTGGATCACAAAAATATACTGCAATTTGTTGTAATCCAGTCTAGTTATAGACATTTGGGGGCCAATTACCTTTTCAGATTTCAATGTTTTTTGATGACCATTCCTGTCAGTATTCCCCAGTGTTCTTTGGACTGAAATCTTGCATTTCGGATTGTGCATAGAGAAGTACCTTAATGACTTTAGTGACTAAATACCTGGCAGAAATAATGTACTAGAGGGAATATTTATTTGGGCTCACGATTTCTAAGGGTGCAGTCCGTGGACACTGGTGGTTTGGTGTTTCTTGATCCATGGTGAGACAGAGCATAATGGTAGTGGATTGTGTGGTAGAGCAAATTGTCACTTAGGGGAGAAAGAAAGCTTCGAAAAGTTCATACAGGAAGAAGCCAGGGTAAAATCTAATGCTCTACCTCCAAGTTCATGCCTTAGTGACCTATCTTCTCTAGCTGTGCTCTGTCTCCTGTTTCTAACTATCTCCCAATAATCTCTCTTACTGTGAGTACATCAGAGAATCAATCCACTTTAGGTCAGGCCCTCTTAATCTAACCATCTCTGGGAGCTCTCTCCCAGGCTCTCTCACACCGCTTCACTGATCTCCTGGGTGCTTCTTAATCCAATCAAGTTGGCAATCAAGCTAAGTGATCACAAATAGAATTTCTGCATTTCCTGTCGGGGCCCTATTTCCAGCCTGGCTGTGAAATTTTTTTCCCAGGAGATGCGAGCAGTTTACATTTCCACCCAGAAAGCACGAGACTTGCTAGTTAAACCCTGACTGACAGCTAATAGTGTCCAGCATTTCAACCAAGTGAATGTAAACTCTTATCTAAGCATGTTAAAAGGTCCATGGTCTAAGGTCTAATAAAATTAAGCATCTTTGGACTGGCTCTTTCAGAGTTTTACTTATTTGGGTTGTCACTTCAAGTACTTGCCTTTATTGTTCCTGTGTCCTTCATTAGTTTTTATTTTATTTACTTCATTAATGATTTACCTGTTATTTATTATTTATTGCTTTGGACTGAGTGGTATATTTCAAACTTTGAAATCATATGTCAACAGTCCCTAACTATACCTACCTCGCTTACTAATATAAATATTTGAAGCCACTTTTTCTCAAGTCCTAGTTTGTCCTCATTTTAAATGCTTCAAAGCTCCATTTCACACAATATGTGCTCTCCAGTTGATTTAAAAATGTACCCTGGTTTCCATTACTTCTTTGAAGTGTTTTGCATTTATAAAAAGGAGGAGGATGTCTTGTAAGTTTTTTTTTTTTTTACAAGTTTCTCTCTAGTTTTTGGAGCCTGTCCTGGAACTAGCTCTTGTAGATCCGCTGGCCTTGAACTCACAGAGATCCACTTGCCTCTGCCTAGAGAGCTGAGATTAAAGGCATGCACCACCACCACCCAGCCTGTAACGTTTTTAATGATTAATTTAAATTGCAGTGTTATCAAAAAATATGTTCAGCATGATATCAGTCAGAAATTTCAAATTTGACTGGCTTTGCTTTATTCATTTTATATGGCGAGGTTTTCCCAAATGTCTGCAAGTATTCTAACATAATGTACATAGTTACAAAATTATGAATTCACCTCTTATATCTTGCATGTTCAACACATTAGTTCTTAAAAATCTGATTTGTGTGCTAAGGTAGTGAATGCTCAGTGTTCAGATTCAGACGTGAGTGTGACACTTCCCTGGATGCTCCCTGTGATCCAGCTCCGAGTTCCACACTAGCTTTCATTGATCTTACTCCATTGATCTTTCTGTGCAGTACTGGGACTTTTGATTAGCTGACAGCATGGAAATTAAAAGCAGATTCTGATATAACAAATTTATCGTGGGCCCAAGTCAGAAAAGTGAGGGACTAGACAGAAAGAATAGAGGAAAAGAAGAGTATGCAAATAATGCATGCCGGTGCAAATGTCAGCAAAGAAGGGGACCCATCTTAGCAGCTCCTTAAGCCCTGCAAGGAAGGACCCTAATGCACGGCTCTGGGAAGGCATCCTAAGAGGAAGATGTATGTCACAGCCAATTATCTTGCAGTACTTGTCCCTCCAGAGTGAAGGGTAAATATGCTTAATTACCTGTGTTTTGACTGTAGGTTGAACCTACTAGATTAACAAAATTTATTCTCTTGAGCAAAAATAGCAAGATATAATGATTTAAATTGGAATAGGTTAGCCATGTGTGTACGGGGGTGTGTGCATGGGAGTTCCTTGTGCTTAAAGCATCCATGGTAGGCCAGCTTTTTGCATCTGTCCATTCCACAAAAATATGTGTACAATATGCAAATCAATACTCACTTATAAAATTTTAGTGGTTTTTCCTACCCTAATATCTTTCCTTCCTGTGCATTAAGAAATTAATCCTGTCTTTCTCAGAAATAAAGGAAGAAGAATGATAGAGTAAGCAATTCATGAACTCCTAAATAAAGTCTACTGCATGTGTGTGTGTATGTGTGTATATATATGTGTGTGTGTGCATCCTACATTTTTATATATGTGTCCAGTATCTGATAGTATATCAGACACAAAATTATTTCTACTCATCTAAGTTTTCAAGATCTGTGATTTATATTTATTTTTTTGTTTTTCATTAAAGATCTATCCTTAACATTTTATTATATGTATCTCTCTGTGTGTATGTATGCATGTATGTATGCCACAGGTGTGCAAGTTCCTACAGAGGCAGAAGAAGGTGTCTGATCCTCCATGGAAGCTAGAGTTACGTTGGCAGTGGGGACTGAACTTGGGTCCTATGAAAGGACAGTATTTATTCTTAACTACTGAGCAATCTCTCTGGCCATTAGATCTGTCAGTTTCTAAAAGCATAAATCGTTTTGGTATATAATTTTTATTCTAAATTCCTTTGAAAGTATAAAACCTAGAAATGAAAAATAACATACAAAGATATGTAAAAACAATAGCGAGTTCAGAAATCTGATTGACTGGGCTGTGCTTCATGATACCCAAAGCATGATGCGAAAGGCAAAGTGAGAAAAAGCCTAGTAACTACTTGGGACATTGAAATTTTATTTTCTTCATTGGTCTAAGATTAGAGTCATATTCACAAAAGTTATGTTTTATGAACCAGTGTCATGGAGTCTGCATTTTAGAGTATTTCTATCTAAGTAAAGCAAATTGAACATTTAAAAGGGAAAAAGATGTATTGAATTCTTTTTAGCTATTGTGTCTATCAGATCCTCACCTAGACAGCTGCCTTATCAGTTACTAGGTATCCAGGGCACTGCCTGGCCTTACCTGCTAAAAGCCAGGTCAGTTACACTTTCTGGTTGCTAGGCAGCTATAGGGGGATGTAGTTCCTTCCAGACCCGTGTCTTATGCCACCTGCATTCCATGCTAATCCCTCTGAACTTCCTAGGGGCTTGCTAGAGCTCTTCTTGTTCTCTTCCTTGTTTATCATGTCAGCTATAAATAAATGTTACATTCTTCACCAGCTTTTATCAGGGGTATTTCTGAATGCTAAATAGGTTAAATTAATATTAAGTGACTCCAAAGCATCTTATTAAGTAGACATAGATCAAAGCCATGAAGCCAGTTGTGGAATTTGAAAATATGAATGGGAATAAATTAACACGAGAAACAAAACAAAACAACAACCTGTGTTTTCCTTCAGTTTTTATAAATTGTTCAAAACACACTGGAAGATGAAGATATGAGAGAAAGAAGGGGGAAGGAAAGGAGGTAAAAAAGATGCCTGGTTAGGAGTGCCAGGAGGACGAGATACAGAAAGGAGTAAACTTGAAAGATCATCTTTGAGAGATGTTGTTAGTGGATGCGAATGGTCATGGTCAATGGCCATGGCACAGCCCCTGTGGAACAGGCTTATAAAAGCTCTGTGTTTGGTTCTTTAACTGTCTGGACTGGGAGTTCCTTGAGACCTACAAATCTTGCCCTTTTCTGATGCTTTAGAGAGATCACCTGTTCCTAGAGCAGGTCTGATATGCATGAGGCTGTCTCCTCAGAGGAACTGGTAGACCCCCAAGCTTACATCAAAGCCTAGAGGAGTCTTGCACAATGCACATTCAATTTTATAGAATTGGAGTTGAACCCCAGGAAGAAGCCATGTTTCCATCAGAGGAAGGCCCCTGAGCTTTCTTTCCAAGAGAGCGGGACAGCAGGGATTTGAGACAGCAAGAGGGCCATTTTCTTGGTTTTACTGCTGCTAGAAACAGCTATATCTTTGCTTCTCTGTGAAAAAAGAGGTGTTTGCAGGATGTTTAGGAAAAAGTAAAGGAAATGGAAGGTCATAGCGGGTTGCCCATCTGGTACGTGCAGACGGGTCCAAGGCCCAGTGAGTCTGCTCTGGTGTTCATGTAGTGACCGAAACAAGAATCCAAAGCTCCCTCAGCACAGTTTCTAGGCTGACTTTCTGCATTCAAATAGATATCTGCCCTGTGAAGAGCTAAGCCATGCAGACAGCAGGGTCAGAGTCTCCCAGCATATCCTCCCTCTCTTCTCCTGTTGCGTACCATGGAGCATTTCTTCTCCAAGATGAAACCATTAAAATTATATTATTTTTAGAAAAGGAGTGCGTCCATCCAGAATTTATTGCTAACCATAAGAGAGTAGATTGTCCAATTATAGTTTAAATTATCCTGATTTGTTATATAGATGAGACATGATTTTATTATCCTGTCATTAATTTTATATTTCACTATAATGTAGTAAATATATCCACATCTGTATTCAGATGTGTCACTGTGTATTTATAGTGACTTCAGGGAAAGAAAAGTTGATGTATATGTCAAAAGCCTTGCAAATAGCATTCACTTTAACATAGAAATTATGTTTATATGGGTGATATTCTAATGAAATGATCTGCGGTTGACAAATATTTTAGTTATAATAGTAAAAAAGAGAATAACATAAAGAACTAGAGAAGGTTCATTGATTGGGCCATTTTTCTTTCCTTGAAGCAAAACAGTTTGGTTACCATTGTTTAGGGAGTGCTCCAGACCAGAGCTTTCCTTAGCCTAAGTGTCAGTCCTTCGAAGGATGGTCACAGTGTAGGCACGCCACAGAGAATGTATGCCATATTTACAATTCGCCGCCTTCCAGCTTCCAGACTAGAAAACTGTTTTCTGTCATTAAATTGGAGGAGAATTGATATACCTACTATAGTTCGTGGCAGATTTGCCATGACACTGATGATGTTGCAGTCAGAGGCTGCTCACTACATAGACCCTAAAAAGTCACCAGGGAGGATGGCAGTTGGCTTCACAGTATTCTTGGACTTTGTAACTTTTCCTTCATTTAGAGCAATTTTAATTTTCTCTTGCTGCAGTTTTTTTCTTCTGTAATTATGTAAGTTCCAGATGCCAGTAAACCAAGTCCACTTTCGATATTATTTGTAGGGGCATAAAATATAGGGTTCATGATCGGAGGAAGAGATGACGAGGAGTTATGACATCATTGACATCATTGATGGCAGGAATGAAAGAATGCTGGGCTCATAGGATTTATTTCCCTTTTTCCAAATTTTCACATCTTTGAAAAACTGCTACATTGGTTTATAATTAATTAGGCTACTATGACTCTTCCTACAGAAGCACAGAAGTAGCTGGCTTCTTGTTTTTAAATGTTTTCTTTTTAATTAACACATAATAATTATGCATCTTCCTTGGGTACCATGTGACATTGGAATACATGGATATTATATACAGTAATCATTGTGGTTCACTGGCATGTCCGTCACATCAAATACCTGTGATTGTGGTGTGTGTGTGTGTGTGTGTGTGTGTGTGTGTGTGTGTGTGTGCGTGCATGTTGTGAAGAGTCCTCATCTCCCTTGTGGCTAACTTAATATATATAACTAGACCCCGTGTCTATACAGAAAGTGTAAAAAAAGAAAATTCATGGATTTTGGGAATGAAATGTGGGAAGTCCTCTCTGTAGAGTACTTTAGGAGTATTTCATGGTTTTAGTTTGCAGATCTGAAGTCTATTTTACTTATGTAGTTTACTCTCTTCCTCGATTGATATTATTTGAGTTTATTTTCAACCAAGAAGGCTAGGTAGCAATTCACCTACAAACCTCATAGGTTGCCTGGCCTCTGCCGAACTCTCAAGTCTCCCCCATAGTTACAGCGAGGTGGTGGTAACAGTTAAAGTACTTAGCAAAGTGAGGCATCACACATGATTGCCACTTCTGTGTCTAGTGTCTCAGTGCTTGGAGCAAGCACTCCTCTGGAGCAAGACCTCTCTGAATGGCGGAGTGGCCTGGGCATCCTGTATGACAAATCGGCACTCCAAGAAGCAGGGAACAGAGAGGAGCAGGCTCTTAACAACTGGATCTGGAGTTTGGGAGCACCTCTTTCAGCACATTCCGGGAGTCAGCACAGACCTCGGCCTAGCAGAGTGCCATGCAATACAGAGAGAAAGATGTGAAGATAGCCTTCTTCAAACACAGGTGATCATCACAGTAAGGAACATTTGAATTCCATGTTGACCAGAACACAGGGAGGGTTCTGCCAGGCAGTGCAGGCATCATTTCTAAAACTACATCTGTGGTGTATTTCCCTTTCTGTGTAGACAGCTGTGTACAGACACAAACACATCCTCAATGACACTAAGGACACAGAACTCAGAACTTCTCTTCTTTAAAGTCCAAGAGGAGTGTCTTAAGATGTCTCAGAATGCGCAAAATCAGGTATCAGTCTTCCATCCTTATCTCTCACTAGGTTCAAATTGTCTCCATCCGGAAACATTGCTCTCACATTGCCAAACACGCCCATTTCCACCACTCCCACCATTTGCCTTACCGTTTTTGGCATCAATCAGCCCTATCAATACTGAAAGACATTGTTATGTTGCCACATGAGAAAAAAAATCTTTAATATTTTTCAGGATATTGAAAAGAAAAATGTTCAGTCTTATGCACGAGTCCACAAATCGCCATGCCTACAAGTGTGTAGTGATATGATAGCATCAGGAATCTTGATGACTTAATGCAGCAGATCAGGACACGCACAGTGACTTCATGTGGGACTGAATTACATTCCCAGAAAACTGGTACTAAGTTATCCATACCTATGGCAGGCTGATGCAGAACATCTGGATAAGATACAAGTACTGATGTCAACCAGCTCTAGGACATAGGAGCTCAGTGGTAGCACCTGGCCATTTAGAGTGCACTGTGGTGCTGGGACCACCAGTTTGGTCTTCTGTCATGGAAATCAGTCGGAAAAGAGAACTGAACATAGGCGGAAGCTTATAGTTTACTACTAAGAGTATTTTGTGTAATATTAGTTATTTGGGGAATGTTACTAACATTTAGATTGGAGTTTAAATAAGATGAAAACTGCTTCCTCCTGAAGCAAGGTGTCCCAAGCTCAGGTATTCTTCTTTGTTCATCAGTGTGATTGTAGAGAAACCGGGGTGGGGGGACGACAGAACCTTCTGGTATGCCTCTGAGCCAACATGAATTAGCCTTGACTGCTGAGCAGTGCCCCACCCCCATCCCATGCTTCTTTGCTAGCTAACTAAATCCTTATTCCCTTCTAAGTGTAAATATGAATCTGCTGCTTGTATTGCAGGATTGACATTATGTGGATCTAGTTAATCATATAATTTTAAAGAGTCAGGGCAATTAAGGTACATACACTGTATAAAATCAAATGATTTGCAATGATTCTCACAAAAGAACCTGCTCCAAAAGACCCACTCACCATGAGCACACAGGAGCATGCTGTTATGACCATAACTCAACCAGGAAATAGTGGTTTACTTTCTTTCTATTGCCTTCCTTTGATATATGAGTCTGTAATGTCAATGATGTCAAACAATCCTGACTTTGGATATCAAACTGTGACAGTCCCTGTTTGTGACCATCAAATGAGATAATGAATGGAGACTCTGCTAAACTTTCCATTCTTGTTCTCAATTTTACCATATTTTAACTAACACATCTCTAAAAGGTCATCAAATATTTTCACCATACCCTTGTTTTTCATTGCAACCATGGCAGAAATGGTATTTAGGATCACCAAAACTCCTATATTCTTGGATTCACATGGTTAAGGGGCTTTTTATAAGAATACGGGCTCCAAATAATGGGAAGGTTCTGGAGAAAATAATGTAAAATTATTTGTCTCTTATTTTTGGAAACAGTTCAAACAAGCTTGCAAATACATTTCCAAGGCTAGACATGACCATTCTTTGATCATCACAGCCACATGTATTTAGTGACTATTTTGCATGCAGTGCTGATATAGGAACATAGACTTTAGAAGGACTAAGGAGACAACATCCCTTCCTTAGAGGACAAGGTATAAGAAATGCGTTTCTCTTAGAATATTGTATGCAGTAGCACTTAGAACAATGTCACAAGAAAGGACTTCCCTCCTCGCTCCTTCCTCCCCTCCTTCCCTCCTCACTCCCTTCTTCTATCCATGGTTCTTTTCATTTTTCTTATTTAAGTGATAAGAGAACATAAATGCAATTGGAATTCAATAGAAGTAAGAATATTCAATGCTTAGTTCACTGGACTTGGAGCAAATATACTTCTATAGCACAGCAGCCCTCCTGAGGTTGGAGATAGTATCAGTTAGTCTTTATCTCCCTTGAATCTCTTACATTAACCTAATGCTTGACAAAAAGAGTAATCAATGAATAAAAGATTAAACAACAACAACAACTGGTTCAGTTGCCCAAAAAGAAATGGCAAGTGTTTGCAGAAGTGTTTGTCTTCACCATCACAACGGGGGGCACACAGTGGGTATCACTGAGACATCCCATAGCATCCCAAACAGATGAAAGAGTTTTACGTTTGTATGCAGCAAGTTAAAAGTAAATTGAAAGAGTAAATGAAGTCCATTTTAGTTTTCTACTCAGGACTGTGGTCACATAACTTATGAGCAGGGTTTGATTTTTAAGGAAATATTTCTGGTTCACCTATTAGTCAAGAAAACAAGGCTTGAGGCTCAGCCTAAAAAGCCTCGCTTGTGAAGGTCTTCACTTACTTAGCTCTGGTCTTGGAGAGTGGGATATAATTGGACATTCCCTCACTTTCTCCATGGCCATGCTGTCTGGAAGATGGAGAGACACCCCACCTCTCTTGCTTTTGATGTGGAGAGGCTTTTCTGAAAACATCCTGCTGCTCCAGAGTTTTCCGAGGCCCACAGGTGGCTGAAAGCCCATTTCACCATAAATCACAATGTGGACAGCTTCCTGCGTCATTTAGAAAACAGAAAAGCAAACATCTTGTCAGCCAGCAATCAGAGGCTCATTCTGCCCGAAAAGCCTGCCCCTTGTCCCTGTCCGCCTCCACATGCCCCTTCACACAAATCATCCCAGCAACGGATTTGGAGCAGCCACACCACAACTCACGCCCTCCTGCCTTTCACATTACCTGATGTCCTGAAGCTCCTTTCAAACGTTTCAAAACCACCGGAGCGCCTCTTCATAGCCGCCCATGGACGCAAGGCGGGGCTGAGGTTCTGTCAGCTATAATCAATGATTAGGATCGTTCCCACCTGCTCCCACTGTTGACAGACAGTGAATAAAGACAGTGTTGTTGCTCCTACCATTGATCTGGTGAACTTAGGACTTGGTATTGACTCAAGAAATTACAACCTTTTGCCAAACTCTTCAAAGCCCATGACTTGGCGCGCTGGTGCCCTGTATTTATTTATTTTAATAATTCTTCCACCGCTCCCAATGAGGCATATTATTTTTATTATTAGAACATTGGTGTGTGGCATATAGGCAAACACAGGGAGGGAAATGTACACAGAACCTTCCTTGAAAGGAGGGGAGGGGAAGCCACTGTCGTGTCCGCTACTGCTGCTTCTAGACGCAGGAGTTATTATTCCGGCATTGCAGGGTTAAACACTGGGAAATGCTTCAAGATAGCATGCACGTGGGAAAGAGCCACTTGGCACATTCTCATTGTGTTCACACAAGAAGCATCTCGTCCATTCTGTCTCTCACTCTATAAAGGAGCAGGGGATGGCTGACCATGGGAGTCAGTACACAAGGAAGAGATGGAATGGGGATGTGTGGATTGGTGGATGTGGCCAACTCAGGGTGTGCGTAATTTACTTTTCTTTGGAAAAACATGTTTATTTTTCAGGACTCGCCAAGTAAAATGGCTAGCTCATTCCATGCTTCAGTGAATGGCACAGGAAGGGAAGGACGGATATGTCAGTCCTCACCTTCAGTGAGTGTCCCAACCCAGATGCTGCAAAGGGCTTCCGGTCCATGTCTTCCCTTTCTAACTCCTCCTCCCTTTTGCATTTGCATATGCTTTGGAATGGTAGGATAATTTGGAGCAAGCAAAAAGGAATGAGGTGGCTTCGGCTCATACAGGACACAGATGTGACTTCCTTTCCCAGCTGTGAGTAATTTTCCTCCCAATCAGAGGTAAGACCGTGAATAGACTGAGACCACGATGTGGGCAGGATTCGAGACTGCTCCCTCAATTCACGGGGCCGTTTATTTCGCTCATATAGCCGCCTCGAATGGTGTTCTTCTCCTCCCTCTACCAAGCTGTACTCTCTCCAAATAGCCAAGTAAATGACCTAGAAATGAATAGATCTCTGAACAACTGTGTTTCCATGACCTGTTCTTTCAAAGATTTGAAGTTGGAGGCAATTCAGCCTCCGAGTGCTTCAGGCACCTGGTATCCTCTGCCTATGGAGAAAGGGCAGGACTCTGAGCTCCAGCAGCAAGATGTAAAAGCCGAGGTCAACAGGAAGCTTGGTAGTTGGCTGGCAAAGTGGACAAGCTCCCTGGATCATTTTAAGCAGTAAGTGTATTGCCCCCGTGTTCTCTCCAGTAACTGCCCTCTCTTGTCAGAAATCTTACTGGCTGTTCTGTAGACTTGATTGTGATCCTTTAAGGCTTTGAATATGGCCATGCAACTTTCCCTTCCTTTCTTTAATTTTCCTTCTTTTCTTTTCTTTTTTCCTCTCATCACTCAACTGCTCTGGAAACACATGTCCATGGCTTTTAACTAGAGATCATGGAAAACAAGGAGGAACTCACATGGCAAGGGAAGGAAGGGTCAAGTACAAATTAAGAGACAGGAACCGTGCTTTGAAAATGAGGAGTCACCGTGCACCTGTGAGGACTGCTAAAGGCTCCTTCTCTGAGTTGCATCCATAGCAGCCAGGTCACCATGCTGGAAGAGTAAGGGGAGTGGCTTTTAAGACAAAGGCAAGAGCCTCAGTTGTGTTTACACAATTGCATTTGCTTTTCAACTGGTTGGGAAACATTTTTTCTGATTCCTGTGCATTCACTGTTCTTTAAGGCACAATGGATCTCAAACCATGTTGTGTTTCCCTCTATTTAAATAAAATGTATGCATTCATGCATTCATTTATCTCCGAATGCTAATTGAGCAACTACTATGTAGCAAGCATGATCCAGGCACTGAGAGTACAGTGTTTTAAAAAAAAATCAAGGCTCTGCTCTCTTGTACATAAATTTATCTACTCATTCACCAGTCAAAACACCTTGCTGTAATCCAGCAGTTTATTGGGAATGCAGAATCTTAGACCCTACCCTAGATCTATTAAATCAAAATATCTTTCAAAGCAAAATTCCCTGGGATGTCTGTACATGTTAGAATAGGTACAGAAATTAATATTTAAAGAGACGTTAGTCTGTTCAGATCCCAGGTGCTATAAAACTAATGTAAGGAAGATAAGGGACAGAGAGGGAGGAAAGAATAGAAAGAAAAAAATAATTAGATCTCAAATAAGCAAACATTGGATGACTCAAGGCGAAGATATGTGAGAAGTTCCAGTAGCTGCTGGAGGCTTCCTTTTCTTTTTTTTTTCTCTTTTTTTTAATATTTATTTATTTATTATGTATACAATATTCTGTCTGTGTATATGTCTGCAGGTCAGAAGAGGGCACCAGACTTCATTACAGATGGTTGTGAGCCACCATGTGGTTGCTGGGAATTGAACTCAGGACCTTTGGAAGAGCAGGCAATGCTCTTAACCACTGAGCCATCTCTCCAGCCCCCGAGGCTTCCTTTTCTTATTAGAAGCATATTGCATTCAGTTCTGACACGTGAGACACACCCCTCTGTGTCAGATGGCAAACTACTAATTTAATATACATGAGTCTTACATGTACATCAATGTGCACAATACATTAGTAGGCTGGATGTGTTGTTTTATTTTGTTTGGTTATTTTAGGGTTTTTTTGGAGACTTATTTTATGTGTATGAATGCTTGCCTGCGTATGTCTTGCACCACTTGTGTGCCTAGTGCCTGCAGAAGTCAGAAGGTGGCATCAGACTTCATGGAACTGTTGTGAGATGCCGTGTGTGCTGGAAACCAAATTCAGCTTCTATGCAAGATGACTCACTGGTTTACTAAACAGGACTTTAGTGTTTTCATTACTCAGGTCTGTCTTTGGTTCAGTATCTGGACTAAGTGGATGTTTGTCCGTGTCTCCCCAGGAATAGAGCTGCACAGCAGGGCACCTGTCTGCACGCATGCCTGTGTCAGTATGAGCTTCGAGTCAAGAGTGTTTTCTTGATTGTTCTTCACCTTACTCTCTGAGTCAGGGTCCATCAGTTGATGCTCACCAGGAAGGCTAGTCTCCCAAGGTATCATGCTCTGGGGAGCCCATCTCTACATTCTGAGCTCCGGAGTTTCAGGCAGACCAGCTCTCCATATGGCATTTACATGAATTATCTGAACTCTGGCTCTCATGCCTGCTGCCTATCAGTAAGCCTTCATCTGCTGCACCTTCTCCATCACCCAGAACACTTTTTTTTTCCAGAATCTGGTACTGTTATGGAAAATTCTCAAGAAAGGACCAAACAAGGTCTTGTTGTCAGTGAGATGACAATCGAGAAGGATATGTATGTCAGGAAGGAAGGAAGGAAGGGAGGGGATGAGGAAGGGAGGGAGGGAGGGAGGGAGGGAGGGAAGGAAAGGAGGGAGGGAGGGAGGGAGAGAGGGAGGAAGGAAGGAAGGAAGGAAGGAAGGAAGAAGGAAGGAGAAAGGCAGGGAGGGAGGGGATGATGAAGAGTGGGAGGGAAGGAAGGAAGGAAGGAGGGAGGGAGGGAAGGAAGGAGGAAGGGAGGGAGGAAAAGAAGGAAGGAAGTAAAATGCAAAGGCCGATGTAGAAAATATACTGTGAAAGAAATATAAAGAATGGAATTATAAATGATTTTTCTTTCAAAAAAGAAGTCTTATCTCTTAGAAACACTTCTGAGTGAAGTGTGTAGTGAATCTCAGGTAGTGAGAAGGCTGAGAAGGGGATGGGCCTCACATGTGCGGAAGCAGGCTGAGCATGCCATGAGACCGGAGTACACCGGCAGTCCTTGAGTGCTGCTAGGAAAGACCTTATGTCTGGGCTCAAACATGACATGAGAGATCAGACTGGTGTAGGTAATGTGAGGGCGAGATTCTGGAAGCCCTTCCATGCAGTACTTCTGCGATGGAAATAGAAACCTCTGAAAGTTTCTCAGCAGGGGTGTGGTATGACTCAGTGCTTCTAGATGGAAGATGAGTTTGGCAGCCCTCAGCTGTGCAAGCATGTCCAGAGAGGATGGGCTAGGAGAGATCATTAAAAACTAAATGCAGTGGCTGAGAAGTGGGGAATTAAGTCTTTAAGTAATGTCATATGGGTAGTGATTGACAGGGTACATAAATGTAAGCAAAAGACATGTCAGAGCGTGGCAGTTAGATCTGGGAAGCAGGAAGTGTCAAAGATGGCTCAGATTTCCAGCCCATATGAAAAGTCCTGTAAGAGCCCACTGGATGGAAGTACTCAGTTTATTTTACAAAAGTTATGACACTATGGAATAGCTAACATTTATGGGCATTGTTTCAATACTCCACAAATTTACAAATAATTTATCTTCAGAATAATAGTTTTAGGAAAAATCACACCATATCAGTGCTATAGATGCAGAGACCATGCCTCAAAGGGTAAAATCACTTGGCAAAGGTGGCATATTTACTAGTCAAGAGAAATTGAGCCAAGAGTGATGACCATGCCAACAATCCCAGCACTTGAGCTTGGGGTGAGAGCATTCCTGGGAGTTCAAGACCTGACGTGGCTACTTAATGACTTCAAGATTAGTCTAACCTGGTCTACATAGTGAGTACCATGCCACTCTGGGCTGGGCTATAGAATGACACCCTGCCTTAAAACAACAATAACAACAAAAATTGCCTAAATATTGCAAAAAATCTAAGAGTCAGTTTGACAAAAGAAACTAGTAACAAAGACCTAGGGACAATCCACAGACCTGCCGTACCAGCTGGGGTCAATAACAAAATGAATTTGTTCTCATCATTAACATTGTCGAGATCTATGTCTTGTGTCTACAAAGTCTTGTAACAGCTATAGAATATTGAGACGGTTCCTGCACGATCGTGTCTAATGAGTCCTGCATTGCTTTTCCAGTGTCTTGATAAAGCATTGACTAAAAGCAGCCTTGGTTTATTTCACCCTACAGCTCTCAGGGGATATTGCATCTCTGAAGGAAGTTGGGGCAGGAACTCAAGGCAGGAAAATGACTGGAGGCAGGAACTGAAATAGAAATCGTGGACAAATACTGCTTACCGGCTTGCTCCTCATGACTTGGTCCGCCTGTTGTCTTGCACAACCCAAGGCCAATTGTCTAAGGGTGGTACTGCCCTCAGTGGGCTGGGCTTGACCTCTTCCAAGTCAATCACTAATCAAGAAAATACCCTCTCTTTCAAGTCAATCATTAATCAAGAAAATACCCTCATAGACTGTCCTAGGGGCTAGTCTAATGAGAACATTTTCTCAGCTGAGGTTTTCCCTTCTCAGATGGCTCGAGTTTGTGTCAGATTGACAAAAAAAATTATCTAATGCAGGTTCCAATAAGCTCTTCCTGTGAGTTTTTCAGTAGTGATTTGCTAACTTATGCTAGTCACAGCCCAAACTATATTTTGGAAACACATCGTAGCTCAGAATTTTCTTGCATTTCCAAGAACACAGGCGAATTTCCACATGGAAACTATATTAGACATCTTATCGCCCTGACAACAATATCTGGCAGAAATAAGTCAAGGAATGAAGGTTTGTTTTACTTACAGCTTCTGAGAGTTCCATTTCTGATGGGAGGTCATGGGAGGCATGGCAGTTCATATCATTACACACAGGAAGCAAGGAGAGAGAACACAGAAAAGGTCCAAAGGAAGGCATGAGCCAAGGGCACATCCCTGTTGGGCCACTCCTTCCATCTTTCACCACTTCCCAATAATGCTGTCATAGCATGAGCCATCAGGTCATTCATTAGGTCAGAGTTCATGCTTTCATCTCCACACACAGGCCTTCACAGACACGTACAGAGATCTGCTTCTTACTCTCCTAGGAAATTCTCAATCCAAGTATCTGACAATTGACGTTAGCCATTAAAGAAAGCCAGGCCGTGCTATTATAATCAGGGGAAGAATGGAAAACTACAGGTATTCTATGGGCAAAAGACAAAAACCCCTTCAGTAGATCTTGCTGGGAAGAAAAGAGTATTTTTTTGTATAGCTGATAAGCCTTAGATTTGAGGCTAAAATTAGCATCCATGTATCTTAGCCACGCCTTATTTAAGTTATATAATTGTCAGAAAGGTTAGCACCATGAATCTCATTGGGAAAAAAAAAAACCTCATCTCTATTTCTTAGTAAGTTTTCTTAGGCTCCTCTTTTGAATTCAGTTGAGCTCTTCAGAATGTTATCGCCAGCCATGGCCTGCCTCTATCTCTACCCTGCTGTCTCCTGATAGCAAATTTTGCTATATGTATCTGAAAATTATAATTGCACTTCATAGTTGGCTTTAATGAACAATTACCGGTTCGAATGGCCCAGTGATAAAGCAAACGCATGCATTTCCAGAATAATAACTTGGATACTTCTCTGAGGAATCCAAAGTGGCAGACTGTCACTTCGCAGAACTTTTTCATTTCCCCAAACTTGTAATAAAGCCAGATCATTGTTTCTTTGGGCTACTGAGCGCCAAGCAATTTATTTCCCGCGCTCATTCTGTCTTCGCATGGCTCGCTCTTGTGCTCATCGAAGCCCTACAGCTGACTCCAGCATCATTTTTTAAAATAAGCAATTATGGCTCCTCCAGGTATGGGTATCATCAAAGCAATGATCTAATTTTCCATCACACATTTGGAGCAGTGTTAACCCCTCATAACTTCAGGTGGAGACTGGGGAAATTAGTCCTGCATGGAGGCTTATGTCAAATTCATTTTAGTAGAGGGAATGGCCTTCTCATGCTGAGGAGTCACCTCTGTCTCTCCTGCTATGTAAGCTAGTCACACTTAACATCCCCCTCTTCCTCGCGGCCCATATCCAATCCTGTGCATGTCCTGAAATATTATTTCTGGATTTATTCTTCCTGATTTTATTCCTGAATGCATCCATTTTTGTCTTTCTCAGGAAATTTTCCAGTAACCTCATGAACACCCATCTTTCTTCTCTCTAATGATTGCAACTTCCTAATTAGCTTGCACATCAAGTAAACTCTGGGCTTAAACCGTACAATAGCTTTCATTATTTTTATTAAAACACCAAAAGCTCAATATATCTATCTCCCAAAACTCTGTGTGTTCCAACCCCATTACTTCTCCTGACCTTCTCTGGCTGAAAGATGAACTATCCATCAAACCTACTTCTATACGGTTCCAATTCTTGTCTCTTGCTTCATAATTAAAGGACTAATTCAACAAAACAGCCTCCCTGACCACCCCTTACCCTCTAGCCCTTCCTCCTTCCCCCTCCTTCATCCTGTCTCTCTCTCCCTCCCTCCTCCCTGTACTCCTACCTCTCTCTCCCCCAGTTTAGAAGGTCTGCCTATCTGTTTGGTAATTCAGTTTTTGTAACAGGGTATAAGCCGTGAAATGGACAAGGAACAGTCCAAGACACTGCATCCATTAAAGTTCAAAGTTAGTTTTCCACTATTGCTTTAGTTCTTTCCACTTATTAATGGAAACAGCTTAATTCAATGGGACTTACAAAATGTTTTTAATGTTTTAGGGACTGTGTTTTGCTACAAGTCACTCATAACTTCTGTTTTGCAAAATTACCATTTTAAAATATTCCATAGCTGCGTTAATGCATCTTCTCTTAATCATTTTGCCTAAGCTTATCTTAAACTTATGTCCTCTTGAGTGAGTCTTTAATTGTAAGCTTCATAGTGAATTTTATACTTACTACATGTTAATCACCTCTAAGCACTATTAGGAACCCAGGAGAAGATTGGGAGGTGCACATGGACCACATGTCCAAATGATATCTGTTGCTGGCATGTGTCCTTGATTTATCTGACAGTAACTGAAAACTATATATTGCATAGCCATAGCGCCATGAAGAACTGGGCTGAATTTTTTATCGGTTGTATTTTGTTACAAATCAGGAACTGAGTTCCGCAAATCAGTTGTCAGTCACAGTAGCTTTGTAATATGTTTTATACTTTTCTTAGGACAAAATTCAAAAGACACACTCTTACAAGTGTGAAAAAGGCAATCTCACAGTTGTGTTTTGATTTCTGCTGTTATAATGCAGGCTTTAGATAGAGTTTCTCACAGTCTACATTTGCTGTTGAACTTTTAGTGGAATAAATAATGTAAGCACAGCTCCAAGAACAGGATGGAATCATTTCCTAAGATGCCACAAGCGTGTGGCACCCCATATTTGGTTTTGAGATCTCCTAACTTCACAAATCTTAAAGGCCCTCTATCTTCTAAGGACAGATACTTATGAGAGTTACTTTTCTTGTGGTTCAGCTACTTCTACACATGCACCACATAGGAGATTTTAATTTTCTAAGTCTTTGTTCTTACTGATATGACTACTGACAGTATTTGCAGTATAAAAATAAAATCAACAGTGAAGTCAAGAAATAGTCAAGTAAATGAATCCAAAACAGCCTTACTATCAGGGGCCATACTGAAATCATCCGCAGCCTCCAGGAAACAGTTCACCACCGAATACTGTTGAAATTCTTAAAACTTAGCACAGTAAAAATACGAACAACACCAAGTACTGACAAAGTTCTTCATCAGTTGCGACCCTCATGTAGTGATAATGTGAAATGGTGTACCTGCTTGGAAAGCTCTCTGGAGGGGGTTACCTGCTTTTCTTTTTCTGGGTGTGGCTGGTTTGAATGAGAATGGCTTGTGGGGGGCAGGGAGTGGAATGTGGCGGTCTAAATGAGAATGTCCCGCATAGGCTCATGAATTTGAATGTTTGATCCCAGGAAGTGACAGTCGAAGTAGGAAACAGATTAGGAGGTGTGGCCTCATAGGAATAGGCATGGCTCAGCTGGAGGAGGTGTGTTATTGGGAATGGTTCTTTACAAGCCCACACAAGGCCAGTCTTACTTTCTTTTCCTGCCTTTAACAGATCAGGATGTCAGCCCTTAGCTACTGCCCAGCACCATGCCTGCCTATCTCAAGGCTCTCGGCTGTGATAGCTGTGAACTAACCCTCTGAAACTGTGAGCAAGCCCCCAAATAAATGATTTTTTTTCCATATGCTGCCGTAGTCATAGTCACAGTGTCTCTCTCACAGCAATAGCACAGTAACTAAGACACCATGGCACTGGGGATTGTTATATGTGTGTGGTGTAGGAGGCAAGCATCTCTCCCTGGACTCCACTCCAAGTCCATTTTACTTCCACAAGGTCTGAAGTTGGTCTTCAACTCAGCTGAGACAGGCCTTGACCTTTTGATCCCCTTTCCTCAGCCTCTTGAGTAGCAGAGATAGCCCTGTGTCATTGGGCCTAGTGGCGCAATCCAATAAAGTTAACTGTATACTTACTACTTACTATGACCGAACAGTTCCACTCCTAGTTTTTGCTTGAAAGAGATGAAATATATCCATTTAATGACTTTTAAAAGAATGTCTCTACTACCTTTTTTTTCATATTAACCCCAAACTGGAAACAACTGAAATCTCCACAAACTGATAAAGGAATAAGTAGGTGATGGTATATTCGGATAGCGGAATTCTACTCAGCTGCATGTATGAATGAGCAGCTGATAGTCAAGGCAATGAATGATTCTTAATGCCATAATGTTTAAAGCAGTGGTTCTCAACCCTGCCAACATTGCAAGCCCTTGATACACTTCCTCGTGTTGTGGTGACCCTCAACCATAAAATCATTGCATTGCTACTTCATAACTGTAATTTTACTACTCCTATGAATTGTAATATAAATACCCGTGTTTTCCAAAGGTGTTAGGCGGTCGCTGTGAAAGGGTCATTTGGCCCCAAAGGAAGCTACGACCCATAGGTTAAGAACCATTAAGTTTGAAGAAAGAGACACAAAGGAATTAGAAACTGTGATCCCACTTACATTAAGCTCAAGTAAAGGCAAAATATGCTCTGGTAGGGAGAAACAGGTTAGCAGTTGGATGTGGACTGCAAGAGGATGAATAGGAAAAGAACACAGAGGCATCTTTCTGGACAGATGAGATGCTCATGCCGTAGTCTGAGTGCTGATCATGGGGACACACATGAATGAAGAAATACAAGCAAGGATATGTTTAATATTTGTGTTATCTAGGGTTTGGGGATAGTAGGCAGTTGCTTACCATGCACTAAGGCCCTGGACTCAAGTTGAAGCTCCCCTCCAAAGACTTTCATTGCCTTTATGTTAGTTAGATATCAGGAAATTGCCATTGATATGAACGACAGCTCTTGCTGATTTCCTACTTGACAATATTAATACTATCTTGATTTTTCTCCATTAGTTCCGAAATCAAATTTGACATGATCTTAACCATATGAAACCAGTGGAACATGTCCATTTCTATTGTATGACGTGTCTGGGGGCTTAAAGCTCTTTCCTCCAAGTGCCAAACCTTTAAAAACATTCTCCTGGATCAGGGGGTCCAGCAGTCATTTGGCAAGCACAATGCTGGGTTTCATCCCTAGCAGCACATGTGAAACAAAACTTGCTCCATTTTCTCTGAACCACCTGACGGGGCACTTGCGAATGTTTGTCATTTACTACCCTTTGCTATTGACTGGAGAAGTCGTTTTCAAAACTATGCTTTGCCATGCGGAAATTCTCAGGGTTCTCTTTGCCTGTATCTCTGACTCTTGCATTTAGTTATCAAGTAACTTGTTAGAGCTTGAGAAAGGCCAACTGATCGGAGTGTGGGAGGAAACAAAGATGTGGACAGTGTGAACTTCAAAACGTGTAAGGGAAGCTGAGGGCACCGGGCTAAAATCCATTAATGTGGAAAGAACTTTCCAATTTTGAGACTAACTATCCTACACGCTTTAATTATTACCCAATGGATCTTGGCAGAGGTAGGCTGTCCAGCCCACCGACAGGCACAGTCACTTATTAAACTTGGTTTAAAAATCATTCCTGTGACTCAGTGTCTCTTTCCTGCAATTTCTATCGGGTCTAGCATTATTTAAAAGTTTCTTTGTGAAATAATGTGCTTTTATGAAATAGAGAAAATTGGCTCAATCTCTACTGATAGGAATTTCTAGCCTGTCAGTGACTGATTGTTTGGGGCAGACGTGGAAATTATAACCTATTCTCTAACTCAACCCTTTTTAGATGCTTTTGATGAAGCCCTGACACCCAAATCACTGCTGTAACATTTATGACAAGAGCACATGTCATATTGTCCCCGACGCACACACAGGCAACACCTTGTCATTAAGCTGAATGTCTGGCTTGCTCTCTATTTGTCACATTTATATGAAGCACTTAACGGGCATTAGAGAGAAATGGAGATTTATAAGAAATACATGGAGAGGCACGACCTTTCCAGAAAAGACTTAGGGTCATCTATGGGCTAGAAAACACGTCTTTAGAGTTGCAATGCTGAAACCATAAACGCTTAAGTGCTGGTCCACATTGAATGATTTGAAGCCTGCTAGTCTTTACGGATAACCTTGTTTTAGGTTTGGTGCCCTAGCCTTCGTCTTTGAGTTTATGAGAATGGCTTTGGCCTGAGATTTGCTATATGAGTTACTTGTCTAATGCTGTGAGAAAATGCCAGGACAAAGGCAACTTATTAAAGGAAGGATTTAAATGAATTTATGATTTTGAGGGTGCATGATGGCAGAGCAAAGTCATGGAGGCAAGAACACCTGAGAGCTGCCATCTGGATCTCCAAGCAGAAGGCAGACAGGGAGAGCTAAGAACGGCTGGGCTTTTGAAACCTCAAAGCCCACCCCCGGTGACATACCTCTTCCAATAATACCACAATTCCTAGTCCTTCCCAAAGAGTTTTACCAGTTGGGGACCCAGTATTCAAACACGTGCCTCTGGAGGCCATTCTTATTCAAACCATCACGGTGACCTTGGCCTGGGCATTTGGCGTGTTGTTCCTGATTCTGTTAAATCAGTGGATGAAAGCAGGGAATGAGAGAGAGTGTGAGTGGATAGTGCCAGACACGCCGTTTTCACAACAAAGCTCAGATTATAAATTTGACCCAGCTGACACTTTGCCTGGCCCACCTTAAGCCTTTCCAGTCCTATTAAGGATGTAGGTCTGCACGGACGTGAGAGTTAGTGATCAACTCAGTAAAAATGGTGGGGAAAGAAGGTCCAAAGACCCACTCCTCCATAAAAACACTGATATAGTGGACAACAACAGAACTGTAACTGTGAGGTTACGTGAATCCTCTGCAGAAGATACGAAGGTTCGAGCAGCCAAGCACGTGCAAAATCAAGAGAAGGTCGTTTGAATGTGGGGAGCAAGATTTGTGACCGTGGCTACTACTTTTCTTATTACCGTGACCAAATGTCCATCAGGCAGGGTTGTTCTGATGCACTGTTCAGGGGATACTGTTCAGCCCACCACGGAGCTGTGTCAGCAGGACCAACTTGAGCTTGATGCCCATGGATGATGATTCCTCACATCACAGGAAACTATGAGGCAGAGAGTGCGCGCTGCTGTTACCCAGCTGGCTTTTTCTGTTTCCTATTCCTATTTAGACTGGGACCCCAAGACCACATGGGATGGTGCTACACACATTCAGAACAGGTCTTCTCCCTCCATTGATTCTCTCTGGAAAGACTCAAGTAGACATACCAAAGATATCTGACTCCAACTTACCTGACAAATTTAAGCATGGTGACATTTTTCACTTAGCCTAGCCACATACCTCCTCAGTGTGGCAGCATTATTAAACATGTGAGCTGTCTGCCTGGTGAGAATTTTTAGCTCTGGCACCCTCACAGAGCAGGCTTTATTACCAAGGAATAATTTGTCCTTCTATTTGGACTTTCTAGAAGGAGTTACAGAAGTTTTTTGACGCCAAACAAAGCAAACTGTTGTATAAAATATTCCTGAAAAACTTTGAGAGTGAAATAAACAAGCTACCTAGAACGAAAGATGGCAGTTGGTAGAAATAATAGGCACACATAAATCCTAGGAGAAGAGGCGTAGATGAGGCTCGCTTTAGGGACAATGGCTCTGAAGACACACTCCCATGTAATGAGGATTCTACAGATATGCAGATGTCCCAGGTAGTACTGATACTTAAAAACTCTAAGCTTTGCCTTCCAAACTCACAGCTACATAATGTTAGGAAATGAAAGCTCAGATAGAGTTTCGATAGCTGTGTTAAGCAACAACAAAGTATCCAACACAAGACAATCTAAAATGGCAGCAAAGGGTGTATGTGTGCACACACAATTAGGGAAGTTTATTTTAAGTAACTACCTAATTTACTAACTGTTCAGTAACTTTGAGGGCACACAACATAAAATATAACTGAAAAATAGTTGAAAAGAATAAGTGAAGATGCAAATACATTTTCTCTAGTAAAGATTCACAGATTAGCTGCAAGCATGGGAAAAAAGATTTGGGTTATTAGTGGCCATGGAGGAAATGTCAGTCAAAGTCAGGGTGGAATATCACTGCATGTAGAACAGTATGGCTATCATTGAAAAAATAATAAAAAATAACAGAAGATAGCAAGACTTACAATTGTGAAAAGATGAGAATCTTTGTTCATTTCTGGCAGGAATGTGAACTGATACAGCTGCCATGGGAAATTGTACTATGGGTTTTCGAATTTTAATCCAGCAAATCTACTTCTGGGAATATACCCTCAAACAATTGAAAGCAGATACTAAGACATTTTCACTTTCCTGTTTATAAAGCATGATTCACAATAGTCAAAAGGTGAAAATAATCAAAATTTGTATCAATGGATCCACACACAGAATGTATGTGCACCAGATGGATTACTATTCAGCCTTTAAAAAGTAAAGAAAATTGGACACATGCTAGAAAATTGTAAGAATTTGGAGACTTTTTATTTTTTAAATTAGCCTTACAAAAAGGATAGATGCCCGTATAGCAAATTATATGGCATGTCATAGCCACATGTTGGGGTGACATCTGTCGGGGTCCAGTAGCGACGGGGTTCACACATTCCAGAGTAGGGGTGTGTGGATTAGAAATATTAGATATGAGGGACAGAGATGTAAAAGAAATACAGAGACATAGGATAGAACCTGGAGGGCAACCCAGTGAATACTGAATATGCCCGTGTTTATTTTCCATATGCTTATATACCCCAAAACAAAAAGGGGGAAAGAAGACAAAAGACTACTTCAACGTGACCCATAAAGTAAACAGAGCAATTACTTGTTTCAATATTTGAAGCATCCTGTAGGCAGGCATTCTCTGGGTCAAACCTCCTGCCATCTCCTTGAAGGAGCAGTAATAGGCAGGCTTGAATTCTGTGACCTGTAGTCAGGATGGAATGAATCCACTTCTGTGGGCTATCTCAGTACCCAAAACACCAAGCAACCACACCCTAGGTCAAGATATCTTGTTTGTAGCCACACCTTAAGTCAGACCTCTTGTCAATAACTTTGAAAGAGCAAGATAGCCTTAAACTCTGACTTTCAGTCAAGGTGGAGCAGACACACTTCTGTGGATTCCCCTAATTCATACTTATAGATTCCAATTATATAAAATATGTAGAGCAAGCTCATCCATAGAGACCAAAGAATGGCAGTTATTAGGCCTCAGTTAGAGGAGAATGAGGTATTAGTGTTTAATGGGGCAGGATGTCAGTTTGGGATGAGTAAGTTCAATAACTGGGTAATAGTGATGCTTTCAAAATGCAACACTGTAATTTGATTCAATGTCACTCAACTGTACTCCTACAATGAAAACTTTATGATATGTAGGTTAATAAAACATGTATGGAAAAGTCGTTAAACAAACTCCACCCCACAGCAGACAGAAATAGCAAACCCAAGGGGTGGAATGATGGTGAGGCTATAGTTACCACCTAATAATCAAGAGGCCCCATTTTCAACGACAGTGAAATGAGGCATGAAATGAAGAAAGAAAATACAGCTAATCTGTGGGAGAAAGGAATTATCAAGAACTCTCCCATAGATGAGGGAACCCGTGGGCAAAGGGTGAAAGGGAATTAGAAAACTGATGTTGTCTTGACTGGTGGACTTCAACTAGCTGAGGGATAATGTGGTAACACATCAGAGTACGGAAGGAGTAAGCAGGCTGTGTAGCTCAGGGGTCGGGCACTTGCCTAGCACACATGATGGTTCAGGTTGAGCCCCCAGCCATGAAGGGAAATAAAAGCAGTAAACAATTAGATGCCAGTAGAGGGAGGAATGTCCATGAGACTTGCCCTGGTTCAGAGAGAATATTGAAGGAACCTGCTGGTAGGGTTTACCTGCTCATTTAACTTTGATACGGGGTTTCCTATGCCTCCTTTGTCATTTTCTTGTGATTGTGTGACTAGTGGCAAAGGATGAGGAAGCCCCAGGGATGGAGATGAGCTCAAGATGTCTAATCATTATCTCCAGATTCCTGTCACCATCAGATAGAGTCCAGAGACGAGACAATATAAAGAATTGGAGGAAGCATATTTCAGAGAGAGACAACTATGTATTGGAGGAATGAGTCTGGGCTCCTCACTTGAGTCTCTGGGTAGCTTCCTATAAGAAAAGTTCAGTGGAAGTGAGAAATATTTGTGAATTAAAGTGGGGAGGTGGTGGAAAATTCCAGAAATGGGTCAGTATCCTCTCAGAATAGGGTAGTTGTGTGTGGTTTTCTGGAGACACACACTGAGACAGTCTTGAAAGGCTCATGATAGAAGATGTCATTATGAAGAAGCAGAAGGCAGCCATCGGTCCTCTCAATTGGTGATATTGGTCCCAGCTCCTCCAAAGCTGTCTTGTGTTTCCCCTGTGTAAGTGGTCACATGTGTCCTGCTGTATGAGCTCTTCAGGCACATAGCCTTCTAGCCATTGTTCAGCGACATTGCTTCACAATGCCTGTGTGACCTGCCTCAGTGATTGGATATATCCCCAAGCCTAAAGGAATGAAACCACATTGACATTTTCTGTCCCGAAGTCTGGGATCTTTAACTTAGAATGTAATTACAATTCTCTAGACGCCTTTTCAACTGGAGTGGACATGTTATCAAACAACAGGGACTTCTGTGATCTCTGCCTCTAAGGTGGTATGGGCATGAAAATACTCCTTAGCTCCTTGCAGTAAGCACAGAGTTCTCAGCAGTGGCGTCCTGAAATATACTTTGTTGTAAATTCAAGCTCCTTGGAGGAGCTGCTGTGATCACTCCTAAATAAAAGGGTTTTAGATTGTTTTGCCCTCCTGGTTACCTTTCCTCCTAGTATTCAAGAATTTGCTGAGATGGCTCAATTTGCATGAGGATTAAACCTTATTACCAGAAACAATTAGAAAGTGCAGTGTGTAGTCTAAATCTGCTTTGTTCTCTAAGCTATTAGACTTAAAGATCATCAGTATAATTGACTAAAGAAATTTAAGCCTACAACTAATAGTGACCTGTGCCAGGGGTGGTGGTGCTCTCCTTTGATTCTGACTGAGAGGCAGAGGCAGTCAGATCTATGTGACTTCCACCAGGCTGCATAGTGAGCCCTTGTCTCAAAATAAAGAAATGAAAAGCAAGCAGTGGCTTATGGCGCTATTGAAATGAAAAGAGAACTCTTCCATTAAAAGCACTGATTTCTCATACAGAGGTTTGTTTCCCAGCACCCATATGGCAGCTCACAATTGTGTAAACTCCAGTTTCAGGGAATACAGCACCCTCTTCTGGTCTCTGTGGAAACTCCATGGATGTGGTGCCCATAGGTATAGGCAAAATACCCATATGCCTTCACGAATGCATTTATGCATATGCACATATTATACATGCATACATACATATTTTAAGGTTATATTTTAAAAAGTGGTCTTTCCTATAAAATTAAGAACACTTATTATATGGAATGATAAGCCTTCCCTATCCCTTCATTTATGAGGCCAGGTCAAGTTGATAGTCTTGATTACATTGTTTCATTCACTGGGAGAAGATTTGTATAGGTTGGCTTGCATTTGGAGGCAAGAAGGCAACTTGTAGGAGTGAGTTCTCTCTTTGTAGTACATGAGTCCTGGGGAGCTAAATAAATCCTTAATTAGACTTGGCAGAAAGTACCTTTACTTGCGGAGACAAACATACCTCTACAGCAAGAAATCTTCCTGGGCGTGCCACGGAACAATGTCTAGTCAAGGCTGCTTGCCCTTTTCTTCTCATCAAGTCTTATGTGAAGGAAGTTAGAGGGGGTGAAGGGTTCTTGCCACGTTCATCTGCAGCCTTCTGAATGGAGGAAGATCTTCTTGAACAAGAAACTGCCTTGAAGACTTGTACCAAGGCATCCTCCTCAAACCTTACACCTTTGCAAAAGTAGATCTCAACCCTTGGCCACACAGTGTTCCTCTCCAGGATTCTGATATGCTGTGTCAGAATACAGTATAAGCCCCAAGAGTCTGAGAAACTGCCCCGTGGTCTTTAACTGCTGCCGTGTTTCTGAGAGCTACTACTTCACCTTTAAGAAGCACTTCACCCTTAGGGAGGAGAAGCAGCAGTGTGCTGAGAGACTCTGGGAAGGGGAAGAAAGTGCTCTCAATTGGAGCATGATTCTGAAAAGTGGCAGGGTAAGTGCTCCTTGTTGCCCAGTAAAAAGTAACTGGATGGAGCAATCTCATTTGCTCTGGATACATGCTAATGGTTAATATTTATATGATCCCAGCCTGCCAGCACATTCTGACAGTCCTTCCACTACACAGCACACTTAGAGACTTAATATTTTGTTTTCTTTTTGTAGGAAATTGGAATTTTTAAGAATTCTTTTTGTGTTTTTTTAATAATGATACAATTTTATCATTTCCCCTTCCCTTTCCTCCCTTGAAACAGTCCCATATGCCCATCCTTGCTATAGTTCAAATTCATGACCTCCTTTTTATTAATTATTATAAATATATAACTAGTGTGTGTGTGTGTGTGTGTGTGTGTGTGTGTGTGTGTGTGATAAGTGCAATCTGCTCAGTTTGTATATTGTTACTTATATTTTCAGAGTTGACCCTTTGGTATTGGAAAACCAATTGGTGTGCTGTTCCCCGAGGAAGCCTAATTGTCCTACATAGGCAGAAGTTTCCTGTCCCAACCACCTGATCACAAATAACCAATCTGAGCTTATATTAACTGTAAATGCTCAGCCAATAGCTCAGGCTTATTACTAACCTTAATAATAAGGTTAGTATTATTAAGCTCTTACACCTTAAGTTAACCCATATTCTTTATTTATGCTCTGCACACATGGTGGTACTTTTATTAGCATATTACGTTACTCTCCTGCTCCCTCTGTGTCTGACTGGCAACTCTTGACTCTGCCCTTCTCCTTCCTGTCATCCTTAGTTTGGTTGTCCCGCCTATACTTCCTGCCTGGATACTGGCCAATCAGCATGTTATTAAACCAATTTGAATGACAAATCTTTACAGTGTACAAGAAGATTGTTCCACAGCAGTCCTGCACTCAGATTTCCTCCATTGCCTGTAGCTCTTTGTGTAGGGCTGAGGCTTTCACGGTCCATATTAGGATGTCTATTGGTGTTGTCATTGTTCAGTTCATATTTAGACAGTTGTGTTGGTAAGACATCACGGATGGTGTTCCTAGCATTCCTAAGAAACAGCAAACTCCCTGATCCTCTGACTCTTCTAGTATTTTTACCTCCTCCTACTCAATGTTTCCTGAGCCTTAGATGCCAGGGTTGTGTTGTAGATGTACCTGTTGGGACTGGGCTCACCAACTCTGCATTTTGATCAGTTGTGGTTTTTTTGTAATGTTCTTCATCTGCTGCAAAGAGAATTTTGATCGATGAGAGGTGAGAACTACACTTTGTGGATACAAGGACAAATGCTTAGAATGTAATTAGGGCTTATGCTTGTTTAATAAAGTAGCAGTTGTAGGTCCTCCACCAAGATTCATTACAACATGAACCCATACCAGAATAGTTTTCCTCAGATTGAGTGAGCCTTTAGTCCAATTAGAGACCTGTTACCATCAAGACAAGCATGCTACTATTACACCATTAGGGTTATCATGCCATGCTTGGCGTGTTGTAGTTCATAGGTGTCACAGCTGGTTGCTGGAAGCTGGTTGCTTCCCTCTTTTAAAGGCTTGCATGGCACCTCCAGGTATCATGAAAGTTGGTCTTCAAGGAGGAGGCATTTCTGTCAGTTCCAACTCTAGGAACTCTGAGGTCTGTGTCTGAATTGCATGGGGTCTTCAACAGTAGCAACTTACCTTACACTTCTGAGGGATGTGTGCCATTTGAAATAAACATAACCCCAGCTCAGCATAGTCAATTGGAATTTCAGGTCACGTGATGACATGAGTTCACGTGGGCCAAAGTCTTGTCATTGGAGTACCTCTCTGAAGAATTTATAAAATTTCAGATTACTAGCTTGGGTGGCATTTGGGTGATTTCCTAGTCTTATTACCACAGCAAGTTTTAAGCCAGGAAAATTACATATTCAAGGGCTGCCTTTCAGCACATCATCTATGAAAAATCATCTATGAATAGTCCGGTGGGCACCCATGTCTTCATTTCCACCATCTACATGAAGCTGGTCCTTCTGGGTTCTTGTAGGGTATAAACTTAAGAGACTCAAAATATAAAAGTTTATAAAATTGAAAGCTATCACTTTTTTAAAAAAATGTCTATGTTATAAAAATCATATCGTAGAGCAGTAAAGTTGATTCCCATGTATTAAAAAAAATCAGTCTTTGGGCTTGGATAGATGTGTCAGTGGATAAGAAAGCTTGCTGCTCTTCCAGAGAACCCAAGTTCACTTCCTATCAACCATGCTGTGTGGCTCACAAATACCTGTAGTTATAGTTTTAGCAGTATCCAACACCTTAATCAGGCATTCATGAGCACACATGCACATACATGTGCACGTACACACAATATACATAAATTAAAAATAATATCTTAAAATTTTAAACTAAATCAGCATCTCAAAGTTTTTACCCCACGCTGAGTTCCTACAAGTTACATAATTAAAGGATGACATGAATATTTTGAAACTGGTCCTTCTGATTTTTCTAAATAGATTTTATGCCCCCAGCTATTTGTAACTTCAGAGTGCTCTAACTCCCTTCCATCCTACTGATGCTCACTCAGTGGTCCCTCTTCTGGATTACCCGGGCACCTTCTGAGTGGATAAGAGCAGTCTTTAAACATCAGAAACACCTGCTTTGTGTGCCAAGTGAGCCAATGGCTGAGGCATGCCTGCAAGTTGTCTCCAGCCAGTAATGGGGGTGTACACCTCCTCCCAGAGCTGTTCCTAATGAACAGCAGACGCAACACTTTCTCATGGAGCTGGGAAATGATGCTTCTCATCCTCGGGAAGGAGGGAGACACGTCTTGAGAGCACATGAATATGAATTCGACAATGAGCATCATTTAAGTGTTGCCAAATAAACATAGCATTCCTGTTGGTACCTCGGAAGCAGGTAGATTGTCGGTGGAATAATTTTCAGCTTCACTTTCTTAACTCTGTAATCAGAGCACTGAATTCCAAGAGTAGGCACTAATGAATTTGCTAGAAATATTGCTGGTTGTGTGGCACAAATGTAGTTTACAACAGGCTGCCGTACAGGGTCAGGTGTCTCTACTCCCTGTAGGTGGCAAAGGTTGTTTTCGATTTTCTGGAGCTCAGCTACCTACCTATAGGTATCCTGGAAATGTAATTCATTTCTGATTGTTTAACCTGTGCATTCATGAAGTACAATACTAATAGAAAAGAATATTTGTAGTGATTCTGCAGCACAAGACTACATATTCAGGATTTTGCTAGTGACATTTGTCCTTGGGGTTCCTCGGATAAGTCTGTAATAGACAGTTTAGAATTTTCAAGACTAGAGAAAAGATCCCAGTGCTTCTAGGTCTGACCTTGTACTAGATCAGACCACACTGAGCTTTTCCCCATGAGGGTTGTGGGCATTTGAGACAATTATTTGCTACTGACCTGAGCACTAGGCTCTTAAACCAGGAGAAATGCTCACACATCCAGCCAGCTAAAATGCTCAGATCTCCCAAGGCAATGGTTGAATTTCTGTGACCCTCACTCTGAGAGTTGGTTTCAAATGCTCACTTGCTACAGCTATGAATCACTTGAATAGGGAGGGATTCTGGCTTGAGGAGTTGTCCACATGGGGTTTGCCTGCGGGTATTTGCATGTGGGGTATTGCCGTGATGGGGAAACCTACTCTGAATGCTTACAGCACCTTCTGCTAGCAGCCCAGACCTTCCTCTCATTTGCTTGATCTCTGTCTCAGTAACAAGTCCATTCATCCTTTGACTGCCGCTGATTCCTTCGCTGACATAAGAACCAGCTTCTCTGGGCTTCCAGCATGGACTGAGAACCCATGGCTCTCCAGGAGTCCTGCAGGCCTCCATAGCCAGTCATTCTTAAATGGTTTCTGTGGTGCTGCTTAAGCCAATTGAAGATATTCTTTTAGGTTATACACACACACACACACACACACACACACACACACACATGCACATGCACACACATATGCATGTATGTATGTATTCGTTCTGTTGGTTCTGTTCCTCTTGAGAACCCTGACTGATACACTGACCTGGAACTCTAGGGAAGATGGACTAAATCTGGGAACAAGTGTGATAGTTTGGAAAGGGTATCAGAGATCAAATAAAAAATGAAGGGTCGCAGCCATGGTGACTCATTTTCTCCTCCTCCTCCTCTACCTTCAACTCTTCTCCAGTGATTGGCACCCTGCAGCCTGAATTATGAAGACCCTCAGATGCCAACTTCATTTTCCCCTTTTGAGGACAGACTGCTCCCAATTTAGAGTTCCCCGGTAACTTCAGCATCCTCTCTATGGAGGCCCTAAAGTGTTACAAAAAAACTCCCATTCAAATTTCAAGTGTTTTAGTGAACATCACACAATGTCTTTAAAACTAGCTTTCGCTGGCATGGCTAAGAAACTTCGCAAAGCTACTGCACTTTAAAATAGGTTAATAATAATGATTATAGTATGTGGTGTGTTCCCGTTCTGCTCATAAAAAAAGAAAAAAAAAGCAGCCAGTGTTGAAATGTCTATTTGAAGTTGTTAAAATGTAGAGACACTATTTAGAAGCTGTAACTTAGCAACGAAAACTGAATCTTTGAAGTAAATTTATACTTTAAAGGGAATTTATGATTCGTTGAGTTTCCAGATCGCGCGCGCGTGCACACACACACACACACACACACACACACACACACACACACAATTGGAAGTCTGAGGAAGTCAGGAGTTCTGAGGTACAACTCTCTGCAACAATGTGTACGCATAACGACGCTATTGCTTCAGCAACAAGCTGTCTTTAAAAACAACTTATTCTTACATTATTAATTTTTAAAATAGGAGGTCCTATTGTCATCATTTGAATCTGAAATGTCCCCTGCAGGCCTCCACGTTAAAAGCATGTTCTAGATGGCTGGCGCTGAGGTGGTGGTGCTGTTGAACGGTGGGAGGATCCTGGGAGATGGGGCCTAGCACCACGAGATGGGTTATTGCAAGCATGCCTTTGGAAGGACACTGGGACCCCACCTTTTTTGGGTATCTCCCATTGCTTTCTGACTACTGGTAAATGAGTTGCTTGTCCACCACATAGCCCTGCCAAATGTATGCTGGGGCGGGTATACTATGGTTTTAGGAAAACTTTAATATGTAAACATTTCTTTTTACTCCTTTTATTTACCTGTGAGATTTCCTAGCAAATGTTCTCTTCGAACGAAGGAAAAAATAACATACACACACACACACAAAAAAAAAAAAACAACAAAAAAAACCCCAACAACAACAGTTAACAATACAGGCTTTTCTTACAAAGGCAGTTGATGAGAGAACCCAATTATTACAACATATGCTGCTTCTGTTCAAACATTTCTTTAAAATGTGATGATTAAAGCCTATGGAGAGAGAAATTTGTACTTTTCAGAAGTTCTAAGAACCCTATAGGGTGGGGATGCGGTGAACAAAGCAAGGTTCTAGAGGTCCTTTTATAATGCATGAGTACTCCTTTCTGCTTAGAAATCATGGAGCACTAGTTATTGGTGCTCATTTTCTTTAAAGTGCTTTTAAAGGCCAGTGTGGTCACATAGACTTCTCTCTCTCTCTCTCTCTCTCTCTCTCTCTCTCTCTCTCTCTCTGTCTCTCTCTCTCTCTCTCTCTCTCTCTCTCTCTCTCTCTCTCTCTCTTCCTCCCCCCCCCTTTGTATTTCCTAAAGTAAACAAAATTACTTTATTTAGAAGTGTTTTAAACATAGAGTAGGGAAGATTTCAGATGTTCATTAAATGTTTTTGTAAATGTTTTTAGGAACTTAAGGTGTTAGCCTTCAGTAGGTCTCATTTGATTGGTATCTTAGGTAGTATTCCTTAGAGACAGAGCTTGGCAAAAGTTTTGGATCATAAGAGTTTATCTTTTTATTTTTTTTCCATTTTTAATTGATTTTTATTGAGCTATACATTTTTCTCTGCTCCTCTCCCTACCTCTCCCCTCCTCTTCAACCCTCCCCCCAGGTCCCCATGCTCCTAATTGACTCAGGAGATCTTGTCTTTTTATACTTCCCATGTATATTAAATCTATGTATGTCTCTCTTAGTGTTCTCGTTGTTGTCTAAGTTCTCTGGGTTTTCTTTGATTATGTTTAAAAACCTCTTATGAGTGAGAACATATAACAATTGTCTTTCTGTGTCTGGATTACCTCACTTAAAATGATGTTTTCTAGCTCCACCCATTTTCCTGCAAAATCCAAGATGTCTTTATTTTTTTCTGCTGTGTGGTACTTCATTGTGTAAATGTACCACATTTTCTTTATCCATTCTTTGGTCGAGGGGCATTTAGGTGGTTTTCAGGTTCTGGCTATGACAAACAATGCTACTATGAACATAGTTGAGCACATGTCCTTGTGGCACGATTAGCATCCTTTGGATATATACCCAAAAGTGGTATTGCTGGGTCTTGATGAAGGTTGTTTCCTAATTTTCTGAGAAATCTCCATACTGACATCCAAAGGGGCTGTACCAGCTTGCACACCCACCACTGTGCCACAGTGTGGAAGCCAATTCCATGTTGATCTCTGCCTGTTCCAGTGAAAGACTCCCGATAATGAGAATCTTTTGTTGCTACTTCATAACTCTAATTTTGCTATGCTATGAATTGTAAATAACTGATACACAGGATATGTTCAACGTGACAGCTGTGAAATGGTTTTTCAACCCCAGGGGTCATGACCCACAGGTTGAGAACCACTGGTCTAGAGTCTAGCATCTAGAGGAGCAGAACTGATAGAATAAATATTAAAAGGATATTTATTAGAGTGGCCTAAAGACTGTGGTCTCCCTAATCCAGTGTCTGTCTCCAGATTTCGGAATGACTATGAATCTGATAGTTGCTGAACCCAAGAGGCCAGATACTGCATCTGGTCTTCAGTCTATGTTGGAATCCTTAAGAAGTAGGTTCTAAAAACAGTGAAGGAATGCCACAGCAACAGGGTAGATGAACTTGCCAGCCAGAGTGAGGACAAGCAGACAAAAAGCAAAACCAGCCATTTTTCATGTCCTTTTCTGTGGACACTCATCAGAAGGTTTAGTCCAGATTTGGGGTGGGTCTTCTACCTCAGATGATCCAATCAAGAAGAATCTGTCACAGGTCCTAAGTTGCTTGGGTTTTAGTTAATTCCAGGTGCAGTCAAGCTGACAACCGAGATTAACCATCATATCCACTGACCTCACTGTTTTTATTTTTGTTTATTTGCTCCACTGGCATGGATTTACTGAGGACATACCTTGATTCAGGCCCAGTGTTACATGATGCACGGAACCAGCATCCCTGTGGAGGGAAACGGGCAATAAAATAAGTGCATGAAGACCTGAGGAGATGGCTCAGACGAGTGAGGAGGGAATGAAAAGTTTCCTCTGAAACTGTTTGTGTCCTGGTTCTCCCACTTCCCTGTCACCCTTTTGGCACAGCAAATTGGCTGACATACAGGAGCGAGTAAGATCAGGCTTATTGATGATGAATGGCTACTGTCTCTCTGCTTTTATATCAGGTTCTGGTCCAAAAGGAAGCGCAGTTCTCAGCTTCCAGATCTCTTCCAGTTCTCCTAAGTACTTCTCATCCATAAATCTGTACATGAACCTTCGGTCATGGACAAACAATGGGTATGCACAGTGCACACAGTCCTGCTCCTTTGTCTTAGACAGGGTTTCTATTGCTATGAAGAGACACCATGACCACGACAACTCTTAAAAGATGTTTGATTGGAGTGGCTCGCTTTCATTTCAGAGGTTTAGTCCATTATCATCGTGGTGGAAAATAAGGCAGCATCTAGGAAGACATGGTGCTGGAGCTGAGAGTCCTTACATCTTGATCCAAAGGCAACAGGAAGTGAACTGATTCACTGGGTGTGACTTGATCATATAAGAGATCTTGAAACCTGCATCTGTAGTGACACACTTTCTCCAACAAGAGTGCATCTACTCCAATAATGCCACATCTTCTAATATTGCCAATTCCTTTGGGGGCCATTTTTCTTCAAACCACTGCAGCACCAGACTTGAGAAGTAAAATACTAGTGCAAATATCAAATCATTGGGAATTTTAGAACGGTATACAGAACCTTCAGTAGGGTATGGTTCTGTCTGCATATGCACAAGTCTCCTGTCATGAAGCTAATCCTGCATTTGCAAGAAAATGTATAAGAGGTAGATATGAGTTCTGGAGAGTTTTAGAGCACTCACTGCTGGAGACAGACTCGAGAATTATCAGCATTCATGGATAAAATATTTAAGGCTATAGACAAAGTAGGAACACTTCAGGGAATTGAGTAGAAACATAATGTAAAGAGCACTAAGCAAGCTAGGCCCCGATGACATAAATGAGGTAGACCAGTGAGGTATATTGAGGAGGAATGGACAGTCACCTAGAAGGAAAACATCCAAAGACAATATTAAAGCAGAGCCTCTGTAAAGCCTTTGATTATATAATCCTCGATACTACACAAATTCAAAATGTTGAAAAAATAAAACAGGGCATGGCTTAGTAATAAAGTATGGTGGGAACAGAAAGAGAGGGATGGGAATGTAATTCTAATTGAACACTCACCTAGCACATGACAGGCCCTAGGTTCAGCAACCAGGGTTGGAAGAAAGAAAGGAAGGGAGGTAAGAAAGGAGGGCAAGAGGGAGGGAAGGAGGGAGAGAGGCAGGGAAAGAGGAAGAAGGTCAGGAGAAAGGTGAATTTGGTCCCATGGAGGTCATTGTTGTCCTTCTTAAATGCAGTCTCTGGCAAGAGTAGACACAGGCCTTCTCTTGAGCAGTGAGGAAGGGTGACAGTCTTTAAATATCAATTGCTGAGGAAAGTGCCAGTCCTCGGGACACGTCTGTAGACGGGTGTTCTGTCAAGGGCTGCCAGTGATGAGTGGGGCAATCACTGTGCTGTACAAAATTCTAACTCTGAAGCTTTTGTTCATTTCAGATACTTTCCAATTTTTGGATGTGTCTGTCTTCCCCAGTGTTCTGCCAACTTTTTCTGTCATCAACAGAGAGACAAATCCCTAGTTACTCACACTGGGGTGTTTGTGTGTGTGTGTGTGTGTGTGTGTGTGTGTGTGTGTGTGTGTGTGTGTGTGTGTTGTATGTGTGTTGAGGGGGGCAGAATTCTACCTACACACCTTTCTAACCTCTCTGCAAAAAGTCCCAGTTCTAAATGACCATGATTCACTTTGATCTCAGCTCATCAAATTTTACTCTTAGCTTTCAAAGGCATAAAATCCTTTCCCATTTGATTTACGGTCTTTCTCAGACCAGGGCTCCAGAGTATCGATGGTTGATTACAGTAGTTGTTCCTTTCATGGCTTTCAGGCTAAGATCCAGTGAGAACAAAACAAGAAGTCAGAAATGCCATGCCTCTCTAAACCTGTTATTTCAGGGTAATTGAACATTTACATTTCTGCAGTTTGTGGCTAATGGACTTGTCCCTTGGACAAAAGAAGAACGTAAAAAGATGAATGCAGATCTCTTAAGGGTTTTCTCTAAGGCTTTGCTTAAAAGTCTGATTCATGCTTGATGCTGATAATCAGATATTAGAAGGTCCCAGTAACCACTGTATACAACAAAAGAGAAAATATCAAGACCAGATCATTTGTAAATGCCAAGATTAAGATTGTAGTTAATATTGCAATACCTTAAGAACATAGATTTTTAAAATTGGTCAGAAACAAAAGCAGCTACGGTAGGTTTATGATTATTAATCTTTATTTTTTCTAACAGGAATCAATAGCAGGTGTTACTTTAGTTCAGGTTGTTCAGATGTTGGTCCCAAGTTGAAGACTTGAGTCAGAATAGTTTCCTATCGGAGTTAGCAGAACATATCTTCAGAGGAGGAGGGAGCAGGACAAGGTAGGGATGTAGTCAAAAAAAGAGTGTATTTTCAAGATATTTGTTTTCTGGGCAGTGAGAACCAATTCTACTGGAAACTGCCAGGCGTGGTCAGTGTCCATGTCTGAAGTGAAAGTGAGATAGGCTATTGAATCTAACAACTTTCTACAGGGGCTTGGCTAAGAAGAGTCTGCTAGACACAGCAGATCTGTGGCACTTCCAGCAAGAGAGGCATTAAGCAGACTCTGGCCACAGAAAAATGATTCGAGCCATAAAGATAAAAAGATGTAGAGTTAGAAGCCAAATACAAGAAAATAATAAAGAGGAAGAAAAAGATGGCTAGAGAGTAGAACACTGGGAAGAGGATTGCAGGGGTAGAGGCACAGTAGTGGTTATATAAGCCCACCCCGCCCCAGACCTTCTCTCTACTACTAACACACAGAAACTTCTCATATTGCCCTTTGGAGATACAAGTCTAGTGTAATTCATTGATTGGGATCCCAGGTTAGGGAGCCACAGTAACATTAAGTGACCAATTCAAAGATATGCAGGTGCAGTAGGGAAATTAGACCTCTTATTGCCAATACATGTTTTGAGAACATTAGTGAAATGGTTTAGATGTTTAGATAGGGAGGAAGAAAATAGCTCTCTTGGCACTGGAGTATAGTCTTCGAAAATGGAACTAGACTGGCATTACCGAGATCCCGGCAGCCTTTCTCTTGCCATGGGAGGTAATTGCTCATACAGAGAATGTGTGCAACATGGAGTCCATATGACTCCCGTGCTTGCTTTCTTGGCTCAGTCACAAAGTGAGCAATAAGAGTGATGGAAGTCCTTTGACCTAGGTCCAGAAGAAGCAGAAGCCCCTCATAGCCATTAGTTGGAGATGAATCCCCTCTTGATGTACAGGTTTCATTCATGGTATGCAGAAAAATTTCTGTTTCTGGCTTCACTCTAGAGTGCCACAGAGGGCTTCTCTTTGGCATGAGTTGCCTGTGTGGTAAGACTGGACTGATGCTGAAGTGAAACTCTAGCCTGAAGACTTTTGATTTTATTTCATCTGAGAGTCGATATCTACCTCTCTCCAGAGACAGTAGTCACTGCGGCTTGTTAGGTCTCTTTATTTCATACCAAGAGTAAGCTTAGACGTATACCTCGGAGACACTGTGAGACCAATGGATGGGTCAGTCAGAAACAAAAGCTCCTGCATCGTGAAGGGCATCTGGTCTTCAGATACTTGCACCTTACTTAAGTCGTTATTTCCATAGACTGTCAGATACAATAACAACCTGACAATTAAAATGAATGACAAGTGATTGGACACACATTCGCATGTGTTTAAATTGAGTGCAATAAGCACTTTTAAAATTATAACTTCTTCTTTCATTTTGTAAAAGGCTTTTTGGTTGCCCAAATTAATAATCAGAAGTAATCCTCAGACAACTGCTGAGTGCTTCTGCCTGATGTTTGGTCAGGTAGCCTGCCCTCCAGAAGCTCCTAGCCTGTTTTCACATTAGACTAAAGCAATGCTCCTTGTTATTGAGGAGACTCCGCCACTCTGTAATGAACAAACTAGAGATCAGTGAGTAGACACCAAGGGGAAGCAACGAACGCTGCTTGTTGGCCATGCCTCCTTCTACATGCATGTTAGGAGTCCTGCATGTAGGAGGAGGCATGACAGAGAACACTAACGAAGGAGCTGGAGGTGAACAAACAAGAAAATTTCATGATAAATAATACTAGCAAAATACCTAATCAAATGACCTATGATTTGTAGACATAAAAATACATACTTCTGAAAGAGTCTTGAACATAATCAATCAGTTCAGTTCACATTTCCTTCAATGACTTTTTAAACTTAGCTGGCAAAAGAAAACCTTTAAATATTCTTCTGTGACATATGTCTTACTTTTCAATCATAAGCCTCACATCTCAGAAGCCTTATGGAGCTCACATTTTTAAACAAAAGATGGTAAGCATAAAAGGCTAAAGGTAAATGCAAGGTAGCAACCTGTGTGATTTCTTTTAGCTAATTATTAGATTATCAATTCCTTCTTAGGTTTTATTCCCCTTAGTCTACCATGTTTGATTTTGTTGGTGATGTCAAAATTCCCGGGCTTATACTGCTTTCTGGTATTTGGCTGTTTGTAGAGTTACTTGTCTGTGTGTATACATCAGATTCTCGTTAGAAATCTGTGTGTGTGTATTGGCTCCAAAATTCCCACTCTTGTGAACATGTCTTTAATGTCTGCCCCAGTAGCTAATAAACTTGACCCCTTAGGTCCACAGGGACCTCCTCCATCTCTCATCTAAAAGCACTTACTAACTCATAATCCTAACCTTTGTTTGCCTTTATAATTTATTTTTGGTGTGTTCATTTCTGTCTTCACTGATTAATAGCTCAGTTAGGGGCACAGACCAGACAAACTTGGATACCCTTCACAAACACCAACCCAGTGTTTGCTGTATGCTATATGTGCCATTAATATGTTTGCTGAACGAGCTAGCTTTCTTTGGATGTTCATGAGACAGTCACTTCTGTGTAATTCCTCCCCACAGGGGAGTTACAGCAGCATGTCAGTGTATGTAGACTGTCAGATTTCAGAGCTGAATGACCTTTGATCAGATGAAGCACAAGGAGTGAGCAGACAAAACCGTTGATCCATAAAAGTAAAATAAAAAATAACCTCTCCTGGAGAAGAGTAAAATACCAAGAATCAGTGTGGTTTGTTGTAAAACCAGTAGCAAGAAGTTATATAAAGAACCCACCAAATTTTTCATTCGAGGGCAGAATGTACTAAAGACAGAGCGTTCTGTGTGATAATTCCAACAATACTGTTTAAAATACTACCCAAAGAATAAAAATTAGATTAAATTATTCCATAGAAAAGTCTTGCTTTCCCCCTAGTGGTTTTTCTCACCTTTTATACACAGTAGATTTCCTCTTTGTTTGTTACCACTCAAGATGATGAGAACAGAAATCTATCACAAGCTGGATCACTGCAAATAAATCACAGTTTATCAGCACTTCCGTTATAACTTGTATGAATGATTCCGTTTCCATTTTAAGCCTACAATGTATCACAACTTAGTAGATCAATAAGAGGGAGAGTCATACACAGACTGAGGAAGTTCCTTATAGCAGTTCATTTGGATAGAAATACATACTGGGTCAGCAGAAATTGCTCAATGAAAGTGTTTTGATTCTCAAGCATAATGACAGGTGATAGAATGTTAATATTATTTGTTTTTGGAGCATTTCTCTTCCTTGAAGCATACTTGTTGGCATTTCCTTTGTTGGGAGATTGCTTACATTCTGGACCCCAATTCTTCATCACTTCCACTTCTGGTATCTGTGCCCTTAGACATGGAGCTAAATATCTGCCTTCCACTCAACTCAGCAATGTGACTGATACCACAAATGAGACATTGGGAGAGGTGGCGCCCACAGTGATATGAAAGTGCTTGTGTGGTTGGACTCACAATTAGATGACACTGTCACACAAATAGTATGCTCAGGCTAAAAGGGAAAAGGAAGCGTGGGGCAGAACTAAGCACATTTGCCACGGCCCAGGCTACTCTCAATGAGGCAGTGACAAAATCATTCCCACGTATGTGAGCAGGCTCTGTTAATGCTAGCAGGACCGTGAAGCCAATCCACAAAAGCGTAAGCTAACAGTTGCTTATCATTGTCAGATAACATGAGTTGCGACAGTTTGTTATGTGGCATTAATGAGCTGATACCTGACTGGTAGACCTTGGCTTCTAAATAGGGAGACTGCGTCCTGTGCATCATGAGTTTAGAAGCTCAGTGCTCACGAGTGGCAAGTTCTTGAATATGCACATAATTTTATTCTTAGGATGGAATTTTAGATTAAATTTTTTTTAAAAAATCAAAGGATTTATTTGCTGTAAAATCCTGAGGATGTTTTAGCCATTATCTCTTAATGGTTTTCCATATCAATGAATGGAGCAACCCAAGTTTGAGACTATATTTTGGCACATTCAAATTCTAGAATGTGTGTGTGTGTGTGTGTGTGTGTGTGTGTGTGTGGTGTGTATGTTTGTGTGTGTGTGTGTATATATATATATATATATATATATATATATATATATACATGTGTGTCTGTGTATGTAGGCAGGTATATATTTTTATATACTATTATACTATTCCCAATTCCCCCTCCCTCCCCTCTTCTCAGTCCTCCCACCTTCCCCTCGTCTCAACCCCCTGCCATTTGCTCTTCAGTGAGGGTAAGGTCTCTCATGGTGAGTCAACAGATTCTTTCACACCATGTTGAGGCAGGACCAAGGCCCTCCCCAGCCCGTGTCTAGGCTGAGCAAGGTAACTCCTCACAGGAAATGGGCTCCCAAAAGCCAGATCATTCATTAGGAGTAGGTTCTGGTTTCACCTCCAGTAGACCCACAAACTGCCCAAGTCACCCACTGTCACCTGCATTCAGGGGGCCTAGATTGGTCCTGTGCAGTTTCCCTAGTTACCAGTCTGGAGTCAGTGAGATCACGTTAGTTTGGATCAGCTGTTTCTGTGAGTTTCCCCATCATAGTCTTGACCCCTTTGCTCATATTATCACTCCTCGCTCTCTCTCTCTCTCTCTCTTCGACTGGACTCCCGTAGCTCTGTCCAGTGGTTAGTTGTGGACTTCTGCATCTGCTTCCATCAGTTACTGGATGAAGGTTTCAGAAGATTATTTCTATTTCCCCTTCCTAGGTGAATGACCCTTCACAATAGCCGCAAATTCTAGACTCTTCTTTGAAAGCAGACAAGACTTATTTCCAGCTGAAATGGAATCCTTAGCGCTTTCTCCTTTTACACATTCATACTTTATTCCCGTATATGTTTCCCCTGAGAGCCCAACTCAAGAAATGAGTGTTTTAAGGATCTTCATTTGAGGCTTGGCTTCTAACAAGCTGACCCAATATTACTAGCCCAGGAGAATAGTTACGGAATGTAGCATCTCCGGCATGGATCCCCCATATGAAATAGCAAACTGTTCTGAGAACTTTGTGATCTGCATGCTTACTTTGAACAAAGACTATCTCCTTGATTCCTCTGCTTCCCGGAATATCTTCATGTGACTGTCTCCGTTCCTTCTGCATGCCTCGAAAATGCTTTCAAGGGGAGCTTTCCATTTTGCATTATGAACTTTGGATTTGCCTTTATCTAGCTAAGTAAAGGAAGATGAAATGAAATTCCAGGATATTAGCATGGCATTTAACGCTCAGAACCTTAGGAGCAGTAGGCAGTCATGTGGAGAAGCCATTTATGGCTGAATTATACCACTGTAGCTACTTAACATGCTGAACCATTCTTCTCTGTCTGGAAAAATCATAAAAAGGGGCCCGTCAGCACTCTGAGTCACCGCTAAGAAGCTTATGCGTCCTCACACCTGCATTTAAATGAGTATTTCCGGGGCAGAAACAAGGACCTAGGAGAAATGAAATGAAGCACTTTAGCAGCAGAAAACAATATTGGTTGGCATCTGCATTTGTAAATGAACTGCAGAACGAATGCTTTCAGTTAGTTTAATTATTAATAGCTATGATTTTGAACACCTTACTTCTCGTTCTTAAACGAGGGAAGATTATTTAGGAAGGGTCATAGTCAAGTGGTAGAATATAAAATTAAAAGAACAGATCTGATAAAGCACATTGCATCCCACAGTGGGTAGCATCCTAACTCCCTGCAAGCGTAGGATTCAGACTGGGACATGTCAGCAAATGATCCTCTTTGGTTTCTTTTTGCTTCCTGTTCAAGCATCACTCCCACAGAGAATAGTGTACACACCTTATAACTGTATCTTCACTAACATACCCATGTGCTCAGCCTATAGAGTTGCCACCCATACTGAAACAGAATTTCTAGTTTTCCAGCAAGCATGTTTCCTTGATTACCTGACCTCTGTAACTACCACTGACCTCCAGTCATGGACAGTACTGACTGTTGCATGGTGTCTTGGAAGAACTAGTTTCCTAAGTAGCAGAAATATTAATCTAGTCACAGTGTTCTCTTTTCTTGCCCGTAAGTCACCATGAACCCAAGAAATCCATTTGTCTACTTATGACCTTATTTTTACTGCTACTGTCAGGTACTTGTTCATACTGAGACAGGGGTCTCAATATGATGCTTGGCGCTTTCCTCACTTTCTGGAAGTGATGCTCAGTAATGTTCTGGGCACATGTCTGCATGCATATTCTAAGGTGCCAACTCTTTTCAGGTATCTCTTAGCTTCCAGAGGCACGACTCTCTCCGTGGACATTCAAGCACCCAAGCCATCCTGCTGCCCGTCACACACCCTTCCCATAATCACTCATGGCTCATTAGAACCCATAGTGAGGCTTCTCCTCCTAGATCTGCCTCTGCCTGGTTGTTAGAGATGATGTGTGCTCCCTGCATGAGGCTATACTCTGTTTACTCCAAGAATAAACTTGTAGGTCACTCATTGGCAGGTTTCCCTGCATTTGGTGACGTTAACATCTTTTTTTAGCTACTAAAGTTGCGGCAGGAGGAACAATGACATCAGTAAAGTGCTTGTTTCCAAAATATAAAGAGCTGAGTTCAGATCCCTAATACCTGCAAATGAACAAAAACAAAATGAAAAACAGAGGTAGCTCCAGGCGCCTGCAATCTCCACCACTGGAGAGCAGAGGGTTTCCAAAACTTACAGGCTAACGAATCTTTCCAAAACAGTGAGCTCTGGGATCACTGAGAAACCCTGTCTCAAAAATAAGATGCAGGGTGATAGAGGAAAGTTCTCAGTCGTAGCCCATTAACCTCTTGACGCCACACGCACCAAGACGTAGGTGCAAGAAACACAAAAAATGCACATGAATGCACACATGCACAAACACACATGCACTTCACACTCAAAAAAATTATCAAAAATTTTGCCTTTCTTAATCTATCTATACCACCACACCCTGCTTTGAATACTTCTCTTTCTAGCTCACATCTCGGGTAAAGTTATTGTCTTCCAGGATCCTCAATTCACCCAATTCACCCAGCTGCTCTGCTCTGTACTTTAGCTTATTTCAGCCTGCTTGGTTTGGTTGTTTCATTTCAGATGTAGGAATTGTACCTAGGGCCTTGCACATGCTATAGTCTTTCTGGTGAATTCCACCTTTAGCCCCAATGTGTTACTTCAGCGTTCCTCCCTGTGTTACCTTAATTTGAGATGGTCCCTACTCTTTGCCAACTTGTAGTCCAACTACCAAAGCTATTTTGAATTCAGATATTCAGAAGATCCGTCAGATCTTCCTGCCTTCTCTGTAGAAGAACTCACAGGAAGTCGACAGTTTCTTAATCCTCCAAATCATGTTCATGTTTCCACCTTCCCAGTAGGGTTATGAAAACTCCTTGAAGAGAATTTAGTCTCATTCAAAATTAAAACCCCAGAGCCATTAAGTGCGCACTGAATGGCCACATGCGGTCCTCAGGGGACATGGAAGGCTTCTTGAACTCTTGTCAGTTAAAAGGCAGGCAGCTTGAAAAACTAATATATGCTTTGAATGACAAAGACGGTCTCTTATTTCTAATATCCAGGTAACATTTCAAGTTTATGCTTCAGGCATGTAGCTGATCTATCCTGCATGGAAAGAAATCACCGCCCCAACCTTCCTAATGCTGCCCCCCTTTAATACAGTTCCTCATGTTGTGGTGACCCCCAGTCATAAAATTACATCATTGCTACTTTATAGCTGTAATTTTGCTACTGTTGTGAATTGTGATATAAATATCTGTTATGCAGGATATCTGATATGTGACGCCTGTGTAAGGGTCATTCAACCCTCAAGGGGGGTCGCAACCCACAGGTTGAGAACTGCTACCGCAGTTCGCCTGAAATCTCTTTATTTTGCCTAACTCCCCATCATTGTTATGTGTCAGCTAAGATTTAGCATGTAACGAAAAATTATCCTGGCCTGGCAAAGTGATAGTGGTAGACTGTTGACTAGGTTTCCAGTACCAAGCAGGATTTCTCTCCTGCTGAGTGGGCCTCAAGTCCTACGTTCGATCCTGTCTCCCTTGTGATAAAAGAAGGGAAGAATATCTGCAAGTTCTTCTCTGACTTTCACATGTGTGCCATGGCGTGTTTGTGTCCGACTCGCACGTTGCATACACATTAAAGTTTAAAGGATTCTGTGAACCTATGTTCCCTGACGAATTTAGATTCCCAAGCTTCAACTCCAAAATGCAGAATTAAGATATTAATTCTAAAGCCGAACCTAGGAAAGCTATTGCCTTGTGCTGGTTAGTTTTCTTGCAGTTTGGCACAGTTAAAGTCACCTGGAAAGAGGGGATCTTGGTCGAGGACCTGCCTCCATCAGACTTGTCTGTGCAGCATTCTCTTGATTAATGATGGACCTGAGAGGGCCTAGCCCACTGTGCACTGTGCACAGCACCACCCCAGGCAGGTGGTCCTGGGTGGTGCAAGAAAGCAAACTGAGCAAGCCACGGAGAATACGCACATAAGCAGAGTTCCTCCATGGTCTCTGCTTCAGCTCCTGCCTGGGGTTCCCTGGGGAAATTCAATGGGATACCAATTCCTAGCCTCAGATATATTTTTATTTCTCTGTATAGAGTCTAGGGCTTGGATTCAAGCTACAAAGCAATAATATTTTTATAAAATTTTCATGTTTCAAAATATCTTTTGTAGATGTAAGTGCTTTACCTAATAGAATTTTTATTGAATCAGTAAAAGTGCTCCAAAACTTGTAAGATCAGAAAATGATCTCTTTTAGCTGTTGCTGAGACTGGAGCCAGAGCTCCCAAATGTAATAGCTAAGTAAGAACTCACAAAGGGAGGATCGTGAATCTTCTCAGCTTTGAACAGTACCAACAGAGAATTCTCCCCGGATTCATGCTAAATGAGTTGGGTTATGATTAATTAGTAGGAATTAAGACAATTATAAAATCATGTACAACACTGTTCTTAATGTAGCCTGCCTAGGGACCATCTTAGGAAGATAGGGTGGCAGATTGACTCTTTGCTTTCTTATATTACAATACCATGATACTACGAGCAAGGGGGATTCCAAAAGACACTTCAAATCTGGTGTAATCCGGTGGTCTCTCTGTAGTGGTCTGGCATGCACCAGACGGTGGTTGTAAGTTTCCTTGTCATTTGTGATATCTAAATGAGATAGCATATCACAGGCTCTTAGGGTAGAATCTTGGCCCTTAGTAACTACTCAATGAAAAAAACCAGCAGATATTATTATCATATTTTTGAGTGACCAAAAGGTTGCATATAATAAACTGTTTTTCACCCACTTCATCAAAGCAGACGTTCTTGACTGTACATAGTAAATATTTATGCCCATGGAGGTTTAGCCTGCTAAGTTAAAAATGAACAAGAAGAAAAAAAAAAGTCCTTCCGGTGAGCATTCTCAAGTAGTTTCTGTGATACACACATACATGTATAAGCATTCAGAAGATAATGTCTCATTAATGCCTGCGGGGTGATCACAGCCATACAGCATGGCTCTCTACTCAGGGTAAAGTCGAATTTTAATTGTACCTTTAAAAGTCTATTTTCTCTACCTTATGTTCTAAATTGGTCTAATGACAAAATGGTGAGTATGGTAATTAAAGCTCTTTGGTTCTCTGTTTTCTCATATTGTAGGGGATGAGTCTGTTTTTGTTAATTTATTGGTGTTATTACTTTGCATTAGACTAAACTGGTGTGCTACTGGGCAAATAACAGCTCCCCCGCAGTTTCTGTGTCTTCACTTTAGGAGCCTGGAGACGTTAGGTTGCCTGGTGAATGAGTTTGATGGTTGCAGATGAAATTAGGATAGTGATCAGGCAGCTTTAAAATTGGGTTAATAAGTTGGAAGACATGGTTTGGATTCACAAAGAATGAAAGAAAGGTAAAAAGCCCAGAGGCAAAACATAGATGGAGAGGAACAGGTTAAATTAAGTTATAAGAGCTCGTGGGACAAGCATAAGATAACAATAACTAGTAAGTCATAACTAGTAAGAATTCTCCATGTCATGATTTGGGACTTGGGAGGTGACCCAACAGAAAGCCCGCTACAGTTTCTCCCTCTCCTGCCCATGAAGTAAGCAGTTTGGTTATCCATAGACTCCCTCCATGATGTGCTGGTTCATCACCAGCCCCAAACAATGTGGCCAAATAACCATGGGCTGAAACCACCAAAACATGAACCAAATCCTAACACACTGGATTTTACAGGTTGAGCAAATAGAATGTCGTGAGCTATTAAAGAAGAAGATGGATCAGGAGGCAGAGGGAAATAGGACAGAAAAGGACCAGACTGAGTGTTTCTGCCTTTCAAGATGGAAGGAAGCGGGAACCTCATCCAACCAATGCTGGCTGTCTTTAGAAATGGGGCAATAAAAAAAAATCACAGATTCTCCCATCCCTTGAGGCCTCCAGAAAGCATCCAAGTCAGACCTCTGACCCATAAAATTGGAAAACATTAAGTATGTGTTGTTTAAGTGTCTAAGTATAGTAATTTGTCACACAGCAATAGAAATAGTAAAAAAAAAAGAAATTAGAACAAATAAAAGTTCTATATCAATTTTATCTTCTACTGAGATTAATTATTGTATAAAGACAAAGGGAGGCAAAAACTCAACTAATATGCTTGCATATTTTATATTTAAATGAGGAGTTGTAAATAAACGGAATTAGTTCCAAAGGTGCTGTTTCAGAATTCATAATAGACATATGTAGACAATAATCCTTGGTACTTTATGAAGACAAAAATGGAATTTTTCAGAAATGTCTCAGTTCAGATCCATGTGGGTTTTGGGTGTTCTATTTGGACTCTCTTTTCTGTAAAGTTATTACTGTGCTGAAATCATCCATTTTGTGATAATGCAATCAAGAGCATTTAGGTCCTATCAAATTTTATCTGTTTTAACCCTAAGCCCCAAAGTAATGGGGCGTTTGGGAAATGATTCACCGGAGAGCACTAATGAATGAGATTAACTTTTGAAGGACAGCACAGAGTCCCCTTCACACTTTGTACCATGTGAAGGCTGACGTCTGTCTGTGGATCCAGAAACTGGACTGCGCTAGACACAGACTCTATTTAGATGTCAAACTGTCCAGCCTCCAGAGCATAGAGAAATGAATTGCGTGTAGGCAATTAGTTCTACCTCCTGTAAAATGCCGAGCTCCTCTGTCAAGTTGAAAGGCAAGTTGAGGCATATGGAGTGTGAGAACAAAAACTTTATTTTCATCAAAATGGAGAGAAAGCACAAATTCTAATGATACAGAATAACAACTCAGTGTCTGAGGCATCTGAATCGTTAAAGAATTTTTAAATTATAATAATAAAAACAAGGAGATTACTACAAAGAGGTTGTCACAATTGTATTGATTGACAAGAGTAGCACAATACTTTAATGGATTATCAGTCCCTTATACAATCCAGGTAAGAACTGTGATTAAATACGAAGGTCTTTGTTACATTCTTGACACCAGGGTATTACAAAAGTCTATCACTGTAGATCAAACTGAGTAGGTCTCATGCTGCATGTACTCCTAGGGCTAAAAACTATTGTCATTGTTAGGGCATTTCAAGTCCTTTATCAAACTCTGTCTCACCAGTATTGCTCTGGGGACATTCGTTGGTGGTTCACTCATGGGTCAAGAGCTCAAAAGTTAAAAGTCACGTGAAAGGTGAGGCTCCTTCCTAGGTGGCCATGTTTTCACTCTGCTGAGAATGAGAGGCTTAAATTATGGGGCTAGGGTCAAACTGTGTACAACACCCACCCTACCTCAGGGTACATAAGACTGTAGTTCAACTAGGGCAGTGAGTTCCTAAAGCACAGAAGGTTTTTAATTTTGGAACACTAAGTTACACAACAGACAATTGCTGAAGTTCCAGCTGTAACAGAACAATAATCAGGTAAAGCGAAGTGTGAAACCCTGATCCTAGGAGCACTTAGTTCCTGATGATAAACAACGGACTGCTTTATCCCAGTCTGGGAGCTCATGGTGTTCTTTCTTGGTAAGCATTTGGCAGAGGGTATAAATGAGGAAAGTGGTAAAGAATTGAGGTAAAGTTGGATTCAGCTTGAATTTCTATCATCCCCAAAGGACTTTCATGCATGAAGGGAAGCCACTGCAGGTGACCCCAAGAGGCATTTCATTGAATGTTAGTTCGCTCTATTTGTAAGTCAGATGTGTAGCACAGAGACAATGTCCAAATGTATGAGTAGGTAAGCATATAGACATAATGTGCCTCCCACACATACTCACAAAAGAGCTCTCCCAGCAATGACCTGGCCTCCGTGCTGACTTTTGAGTAGTTTTTTCCCTTAGGCTATCAATCTTTTTACTACTTCTTAGCTTCAAGTCATCTCAGTAGCGAGGCATTCCAAAACTGGCATTTTTAAAGGTATGAATCTAGTAAAATAAGGAAATAAATTTATCACTAAAAAAAATAGAACTTGAACCAAGGTCATAGGTAAAGGCCCGGTGTGGAAAGAGGGCCCTAATAGGGTCTGGCATTCAAAGTTCAGTAAAGGTGTTTTCCTGGAAAGAGAAAAGTGTTCTGTTTGTACTCGTAACACTGCTCTCAGCTCAGGAAAAAGAAGTCCTTTTTGCAGAGGGTGTGGATAATCCAGAGACTAAAATCTGGTCAAAATGCTGAGAATAGAAGCCGTTGAGTACTTAAGCCTAAGGGGAAATTCAGGATTACCGTTAGCAGCCACAATAACACCTGACCCTGGTCAAGGTTCAGGAACACCTCAGAAGAAGAGGCAGGAAGACTGTCAGAATAGAAAGATGGGGAGGAGTGCTGTCACAGAGCCAAATACGGCAAGTCATTGCTGTCATCAACATAGAGTGGCAATAAACATCTGCACAAGACTGGACCCTTCATCAAGGATAAAGGAGGTTTGCACAAGGCCCCATCCTTAGTGAGGAGCTATTGACTATTCATGGATGCTGGAGGAGAGAACATATTTTTCTTCAGTGATGTAGCCACATTGGAGAACTGATTGGGAAGGAAAGGATAATAGATGCCAATAGTGGGTGAATATAATCACAATATGTTTTATATAATATGAAACTGTCAAAAAATGTAATGACTCTGCTATTGAGGGATAGCTAAACTAAGGGAAATAGGGACGGCATGAAGGATATAGAGCACTAATGGGGTGTCATTGAGGATGACATCCTGTCCTAGCATCTTCTTGTCATCACTCTGCTCAGCCCCTGTCTGCCATGGTGTGCGGTCGAATAAAACCATGAGCAAAATAACCTTTCTTAGCTTAAACTGTTCCTGTTAGACAGTTGGTCATTGTGATAATGAAACTCACAGGGGGCATTTGGCAGACTGAAATTGAGAGTCGGATTCGCATGGTGCTTGCTGGGAACTGTGGGAGGGACGGAAATCGAGAATTACTAACCTATAGACGTAAACTGCAGTTAAGCAAGGTGCACAGATGTCACCTTGTCAAGCTCAAAGGAATTAAGCAATAATGGGTGCACAGCTAGCAGTTTTTAAGAGAGTACACGTACTGTTAAGTATTGCATATTTCAAACAAATGCACAGGGAGCTGGGGAGGTAGCTCAGTGGGCCTCGTGCCTGCCATACAAGCATGAGGACCTGAGTTCAATGCCTGAACCCCAAGAAAGATAAAGAAAAGGATGGGGGAGCTATCACCCTTTGTTTGCTTAAATTTCTTGTAGAAAGAATATTAAAATAGTCCACTGAAATGCCATAAAGCCTGACTTTGGGTATCAATTTGGTTGATTGGTTAGGTCCTTTTAATGTACTTGATCTTGTACTTTAGTAATTAGGTTATAGACCTTAAGACATCACCCTGTAAGGACAAAAGACAAAGTTCTCTGTAAGGGCTTGATCCAAGAAAGTTATTTGGGCGGGCCTGCAGGATGCTTTTTCAAGCTTTAGTTTTAGTTTATTAGAAATTTCAGATGTTATAGAAAGAGAGTCCTGTGGGAAGACTTACAGCCTGTAGATCTTCACAGACGGCTAAATCTGGGTATTCTTGTTCTTTTTATTGTCCTAAAATACTCTCCGCTTTAAAAGAAGGGAGTTAATTTTAAAGAGATTCTTACAGGGCCAAGTCATATGGTGCACACCTATAGTCATAGCTATCTGTGAGACCGGGGCTGGAAGTTCTCCTGAGCCCTACTTCAAGATAATCCCAGGCAATACAGCAGACTCATAGAGGAAGGAGGGGGGAAGTTTGAATGAATATATACCGTAGATGGGAGAAGCTAAGAAAGTGAGAGACTACAAGACAATGGCTCTCACCTTGTGGGTTGCAATCCCTTTGAGGGTAGAATGACACTTTCACAGGGATTGCCTAAGAACAGAGGAAAGCACAGATATTTAAACCACGGTTTATAACAGTAGCAAAATACAGTTACGAAGTAGCAATAAAAATAATTTTATGGTTGGGGTCACTAGAGCATGAGGAACTGAATTAAAGGGTTGCAGAAGGAGCAAGGTTAAAAACCACTGCTCTACAGGTCTTATGGGGAAAATGATGAGTCAACACTTGTGAACAGTCAGGGGGTTTCAGAAACCTTTAGGATTTGGGTGGGTTTTGTGTCCGATATAAGTGGGTAATCTGTTATCTGTGGTGTTGAGGTTGAGCATACATCTTGGCACACACTGGGCGAGTGCTGTAGCACTGGTCTAAGCTCCTGGCCTGAAAGGGTAATTGGAAGTGATGGAGTTGAGAACTATACAGCCAGTATGGAGCAGAGCCAAGGACTATGTTGCATCAATAGATCTTTCAGTTTCTCTTAAGGTGTTGGTAAGGAGCAAAAGACCTCCTGGGAATCTTGGAGCAACCTTGTGGAAATTAAGTGAGTTGTTTTGGGGAAAACCCAGCATTCTATCGAGGTTGCCTGAGTTTCATGGGTCTCTGTAGGGAAATAGAACCCAGATCACAGCAGTGAAAGGGCTCAATCCTAACCGTCACAGAGCATAGCAGGTTCTCATTTTGGACTGCAAATACAAAATAAATGATGAAGACATAGTAGAAACAAATTTAATATCTGTAGTGGGCAAGAAAAGCTTGCCAGTAATAAAAAAAAGTTCCCTTCTTATACCAAGGAACTCTTGGGATTTACTCAGGAAACACATAGATATACATGAAGGGGTGGGTCTCTTCTTGAGCATGCTGTTTGTGGTCACAGTTTATGAAGAAAATATAGTAGATACATTTGTGGGGAAGCATGCTTGTAACATGGAGGGATGGCTTGTTGGGGTTTATGTCCCACCTGGTACCCCACTGCCAGCAAGTCCCAGAGAAAATCACACAGAGATCTCCATAAGTTATAAAACTGATTGACCCATTAGCTCAGGCTTCTTGTTAACTCTTATAGCTTATATTAACCCATTGTTCTTATCTGTGTTAGCCACATGGCTCAGTACCTTTTCCAGTGGGGCAGGTCGCATTCTGCTTCTTCAGTGTCTGGACAGGAGTGGGGGGAATAGGCTTCCTTCTTCCCAGAATACACCTGTTCTCCTCGCCCCACCTCTACTTCCTGTCTGGTTGACCCGCCTATACTTCCTGCCTGGCCAAACAGTGTTTATTTAAAATATGATTGACAGAATACAGACAATTCTCATGCACCACATGCATAATTTAAAGTCATGAAGCAAATGTTTAAAAGGCTCAAGTGTTGGCCAATAATGTCTCTGGGCATGCCCAGAATAAAGTTTTACCTGAAAACAAAGGAAAGAACAATTTGAAGGGATCCTTACACAAGTGAGTACCCATCAAGGGGGCGGCCTTGAACTATACTAGTGGTAGGAGAAGGCAGGCAGGAAAAAGTGGTTCTGGAAGACTTAGTTCTAAAATCATCTCTCTTGATGTTTTTTCATTTACTGTTTGCAGGGAGGTGACTTTTTTCAGAGCTGTGTTTAGATGGCTTCAAATGCCTTTAGAAATGATTCTTGCACTCTGTTTTGTTATGATATTGACTTTTTTTCCAATCCATAGTAGAACATACCAATTTGGAAATTTTAAGACAAAAGACTGGCATTTAATAATTACCTTAAATGAAACCATGTACTGTAGGCATCAACCAGGTTAGGCACAGAAGTGTGACCCATGGAGCCAGCTGGAGTGTGAGTATAGTAGGAAGGCCGCAGTTCATTTTCCAACAGCCCAGCAGCTCAGACCCTAAATAATCACACAGAAACCATATTATTTGCAATATCGTTTGGCCAATAGCTTAAGCATGTTTCTACCCAACTCCCATATCCAAAACTAACCCATATCCATAAATATTGTCACCTAGCTGTGGCTTAGCAGCAAGGTTTCAGCATGTCTGTCTCTGGTGGTGACTCCATGGTTTCTCTCTGATTCCACCTTCTTTCTCCCAGCATTTAGTTTAGTTTTTCCCACCTAGCTCCACTCTGCCAAACCATTGGCCAAAAGTAGCTTCATTATTCATTAATCAATAAAAACAACACACATACAAAAGGACTTCTCACACAATTTCACCTTTTCTGTTTAAATAAAAAGGAAGGTTTTAACTTTAACATAGTAAAATTACATATACAAACCAGGTATCAAACAAGAATTACAGTTACAATATTTATATCTACTTTATCTTTTATAATAACTAAGGAAAACTATAACTATATATTCTTCAACTCCATCAAAAACTTCAGAAAGATATAATACTACCTACATAAACAGGAAGTGCATTGTAAGCCAGTTCCAAAACTCTGGAATTGACAGAGACATCTCACTGCCTAGACAGCTACCCAAAGTTCTTCTGTATCATTGGGATATTCATCTTCAGTCTACTGGCCCATAGTAGCTGGCAGATTTTCCCATGAAGCATGAAATTTCAAAGACAGTTGCACCTATATTGGCAGTTTGTCAGTCACTTTCTTCTGTGTCCTATAGAATGTCTGATAGACTCTTTCATGAAGCAAAAACCCTGAAGTACTGTCTCACCTTCTTTAGTAACTTCAACAGTCATTTTTCTGTGGGTCCTGCATATCCAGTTCACACAACATACTCTATTACCTTTTCTACAGGTTCAATATTTATTTTACTATCTTTACTCCTTTAATATATGACTATCTGTACTCTTTTATATTACATTTACTGTCTCTTTACTCTTTATTCTTCTCTCTCCAAGCCTATGTACATTTTTTTAAACACACTGTGTCTCATTTAGAGGTCCCTTATGTTTGAATCTGTCCTATCGTGCATCTGAAATCCTTTTCTGTCCAAGAGCACTTCTTAAAGTGTTAAGCATTATTAAAACTAAAGCTGCTTTGCCTTTAGGCTCTGCCCAGTTCAGCATGGCTGGGCAGAGTTCTGTTTAGTGTGAGCCATGATCATAGCCCCATTTTCAGGCACACAGCAGGTCTATGTTGCCATTAAACAAATTGTAGCACTCTGCTCACAAACCCCATTTAAATGCTCCATGCAGGACTTCCCGAAAGAGTTAGAGCTATTTTTGCTGGAGAACCAGGAAGCCACTGATTTTTTAAGGAAACTGTGTGGTTTTTGTTGCTACCGCTGAGTCAGGAAGCCTTCTCTTAAAAGAATCATGCCTCCGCTTGCTTTTAGCAAACAGAGCCCACCCGAGAAAATGCTTAACTGTGTGTGTGTGTGTGTGTGTGTGTGTGTGTGTGTGTGTGTGTGTCTAGAATTACTTTTTAAGCTTTCTCAAGTTTTATGTGTATTTAGTCAACCATGTTAGTGGGCCAATTTGTTGTATAAGGCCACTTGTTTGTTTCCCAGCCATCCAGACTCCCAAAACAATATACAGAAACTGTATTGATTATATCACCGCTTGACCAATCACTTAAATGTATTGCTAGCTAGCTCTTACATCTAGAAGTAACCCATTTCCATTATTTTATATTTTACTACAAGGCTTGTGGCCTACCGGCAATGTTCCAGCTGGCAGCTTGTGCCTTTCCCCTCTTGCAGCTACATGGTGTCTCTCTGACTCTGCCTTCTTTCTCCCAGTATTCAGTTTAGTTTTCCCCTCCTGGATCCACTCTTCCAAGCCATTGGCCCGAAAGCAGCTTCTTTATTCATTAGCTAATAAAAGCAATGTACATACAAAAGGAATTCTCACACCATGTGAGTCTTTCTGTCCAGGAGGGAGTCAGTGGTGAGGAACATTTTGCCACCATTTAGATTCCTCTGCTAAGTGACCAGGTCTGGGCTGTGTGGAAAGCTAAGCCCACTTGGGGGCTTAGCCCTCTGAACCTTTGCTCTTGGGTCCATTTAGCTCATTTATTTGTCTCAGAAACCTAACTGCCTTACTGTAAGAAGTCAGCTGACCCAGGTGGCTTGATGTGCTCCTCTTGGCTGAGCTGAAAGTTCCCTAAAACAGTCTTCTGGTGGAAGTCCCCATGAGACTGTCACAGGATATGGACCAATGTCTGAGCACTTCCACTAATGTTTGCATTATTGAGAGCATCATTTCCTACCCCAGAGGTAAGATCAAGAAAGTCAACCCCAGTCAAAGATAAATCAGAGTCACAAAGCAAAAACAAACAAAAGCATCCATGCTTTACACAGCCCTGAAATTGTGTATTTTACAAATTGAAGCAAGGTCATGGCAGTATCCTAACTCTGGAATCCTTATGAGAATTCTCATAAGGATTCTTCCACATAAGGAGGTAGGAAGCAGTGTCCCTGCCATGCAGATGCCAGCCTGCTCCTCGTTTGCTCAGAGAAGGGTTGGAAACAGTTGAGAATAAAACCCCGGCTTGATAAAAGGTAAGAGAGACTCAGGCCCAGAGAGGAGCTGCTGATGATCTCAGGCTAAGCTCATGGGGTCAGAAAACACAATGGTAACAAGATCTAGTCAAGATCTGTCTGGGGAGACCTGTGAGGGAAGCAGGGAGCATCAGAGAAACCTGGCATGGTCCCCAGGAATGTCGACCTAAAAGACAAGTTGAGGCACTCTGACCTAGAGATCAGAACCTTGATTAAAGCCAAAATGAAGACTGGGAGGAAACACAAATTTTAGCTGTCCAGAATCAGTGCTTCCAAGATGATAAAAAGCAGGGCTTTTGTAAGTTAAAGAGGAAGAAGGAGCAGCAAGAAAAGGAAGGTTATAGAAATCTACTCTTTCCAGTTGCATTGACCCACAAAAGCTGCAGAGGATCTTGATTGGTCGTTGGCCCCTTGTGCTATGACTTTTGAGGATGAAGGGCAACAGTCTGGAAAAGGTTTAGATTGTGATTTTATTTTTTGTAGTGCTGAGGTTCAAAGCCACATCTTGTACATTCTAGGCAATGTTCTACCCCTAAATGACACCAGATTCCTCAGAAAACACATTTTTTTTACACTGCTTTGTTTTGTGTCTTTTGGGCAGGAAATCTGTATCTACCATGCTAGGTCAGCATGACATGGTGTCTGTCTTATGCCTTGCGGATCCTGTAAGCATGAAATAAAAATAACTTAATTCTTGTGACTTTAAAAAAACTTTTTATTACATTGTGTATGTGTGATGTGCATGTGTGTGTGTGTGTAGGTGCACATGTGCTGAGGTCAAAGGACAACTTTTTGGGAATGAATCTTTACCCTCTTCTGTGGGTTCCAGGGAATGAATTCAGGATGGCAAACTTCTGTAACAAGTACTTTTGCTCCGTGTCCTGATGATAGTAGTTGGGCCTACTTGCAAAACAGATGGATGTTCCCCTGGTCCTGCCCAGGTGCCTGCTCCTTGAAACCAGTCCTGGGTACTCTCAAAGGGCAGCATTTTCTTCATCATGAATTCTGACCCTACCCACAAGAGACTGAATGTGGATCTTCTGAAAGATACTGGTGTGGATATTTTTTTCTGGAATTTGGGGGATAAATATATGAATACTTTCCATTTTCCTGACTGGAGAGGATTATAAACACCAGGAAAGCCAAGCAGCCAACATAAGAGTTCCTATGAACTGCACTTATACCCTCAGGTTAAGGATATCCCCTATTCAGTGCTTAAAGGAAATGAAATGTCTTTCCTAGTGGTTATAGAGGTGGGAAGTGCAAAGTCAAGATGTCAGTCAATTTGCTTTCCCCACAAAGTCTCTCCTATTCCTGGCAGATAGTACCTTCTCACCATGATGTCAAGGCCTTTTCTCCAAGGTGCACACTCCTTCCCAGCCTCCCTTCCCCCTCCTGATAATGATTCCAGTCTTACTGGACCAGGGCCAGATCTTTATGACCTTATTTAACTTTTATTGTTTAGGCATCTCTTCTCCAAATACAATCACATTGGGAGTTAGAGCTCCAACAGGTGGATTGGAGCTATGGGGAGGCACACAATCCCACTCATAATACCAGCAATGTAAGCTTGAACTTTCATTTTATACATAGGATATTTTTGACATGGCATGGGTAGAGATGGGGTCTCACCCTGTACCCCAGGCAGGCCTGGAACTCACTGTGTAGCTCAGGCTGACTGGATCTCATGAAGCTCCTACCTCTACCTCTTGTGTAGGGTTATGGGTGTGTGCTGCCACACCCATGTCTTTACACAGGTTTTAAACTCTGGAGCAGTTGAACCACTTGAGCCACTTATAAAAATCTGGAATCCCAGGCTGAATCCAAGCCAACTCCCTAATCAGTACCTGGGATAGAATCAGGAAGCCAATTTTGAAGCGCATCGTGAAAAGGACAATACGTACTTTTTGTCTGATAAGGTCGGAGGATTCCTCGGCCCTCTCGGCCCCTTTCTACTCAGTTTCCAGTTCCTTCCTGCTCCGTGTCTTCTATGCAGTCACTGACTGCTCCCAGAGGCTTGTGTCACTAACTGAAAAGTAAAGTTTATTTGGTTTTATTATGACCCAGTGAACATGTCACATGGTTTCTACCTAAAATATGGTGAATTTAATTGGGGTTTTGATTTGAGACTTCTTTGGGGGTGAAACTGTGGAAGAAGACTAAATACATGGAGTTATTTTTGCATCAAAAATTTTTGAAATTTCATGTGGCTTCCTGACAGTCTTCTGGGGAAAATTTCTTTCTTTCTCGTACCCCCGCTTTTTGGTTTTTCAAGACAGGGTTTCTCTGTGTAGTCCTGGAACTTCCTCTGGAGACCAGATTGGGCTCAAACTCAGAGAAGCACCTGCCTCTGCTCCCAAGTGCTAGGATTAAAGGTACGCCACCACCGCCTTGTGGGAAAGTTCTTTCACTCTGAAGAAACTGAGGTATACTCCCCTCAGAGCGAGACCAGGCGTTCAAGCGCAGTCCACGATGTGTAAGAGACTCAGCAGACTCTCTCAGTTGGATGTTTGCCAGCCCTGACTGAGAGAAAATGCAGCTTCAAGGAGCAATTGATTTGCTTTGAGAAAATGCTGGAGATGGCCCTGAAAACCGTCCTGAACTCGGGGATCTACTTCGTCCCCCAAGCTGCTCCACCACCCTCTAGATGACAGCCTCGTTTAGAGTTTCTGGCATAGCCATGGGTGAACAAGCCCCCTGGGGATCTTCATGGCCCTGAGTCAGCCAGGGTAAGATCCAAGTCCTTTCTGAACTCTGGGGATGTGGTTCTGCGTGTCTGGCTCAGCTCCAGCTGTCTAAGAGCAGAGTTCTGAGAGCATTGTGGATCGTCCAGTCCTTGTAGAGCCCTTTGCAGAAGTGAGTTGCAGGAATCCTTCAGTATCTCTGTTAGGAAACCAAACAATGGCACTCTTTAGCCAGCATATCAGCATGAGCTCAGCGCCTTAAATACGCTGTATAAATAGCACGGCAGATAAACGGCCGCCTTTAGAAACAAACCATTTCACTAAGTGCATCTTGCCTCCATCAGACATTAAGCACGTATCTGATTCATTCTGAGATGACAGTTACTCTCCCAAATTAGGTGCTTAAAAGGGCATTCCGTCAAGGAACACATTATTGTATTAACCTTTGAATTGTTTTAAAGGTTGCTCTTACATTTTATAATGCATGTAATAGCACGGGGGAACTTTTTAAAAGAGGCATCTGTGAATTTTTATTCAAGAATAAAGATGTGTCTGTGAATTTTCCTTCAAGGCTAATATAAACCTTTTAGATGCAACCTAGAGCTAAAGATTCTTTTAAGGGCAATTAAAGTTCCTGTGCCAAATGCAAGGAGAAAAGAAAAAGAGTCGAGGAGACCAAAATTAATCTGAAAGCACACCGAATGAACAAAAGAAGAGGACAGGATACTTTTCTCCGTATTTTTAATCACTGTGGTGTCCAATATGAAAGTGTTCACAACAAATGCAAAATAGGAGTGATTTAGTTCAATTGAGGAGCCCTTGCCTAGCATGTGCTAGACCCTGGGTTCTTGCTCAAATACCAGCCATGTTAACACCTCACACTGACTGCCCATGCCCTATGTTCTCTGTCTAAAGTGATGACTGTCTAAAGCCGTAAGCCTGACGTGAGTGTGTCTTACCCTCATGTAAATGCAAGACTAGAGAAGCAGAACCACAATGGCAGGTTCATGGCTGCTGTATAGCCAAGTGGGACTCCCCTCGGTGCTTAATCCCCCTGGTGTGAAGGCCTCTGAGCAAGTTTTCTTTTTACCCAAGTCCAGGGGAGGGATTGATGCTTGCGGAAGAGACCTTAGGCTCTGGTGGAAATTCAGATTGCTCCCAAGCTGAGGCTGTTTGCAAGGGATCACTTCCTGCTCTTGAGACAAGGCTTGCTGACAAAGCTTCCTTCTGCAGGCCCACGCATCCCGTTGCTTCCCCACCTCCTTTCCCATCAACACTTCATGCTGTAGGCCTGTGTGACTTCCATAGCTCAGAATTCCTCAAGAGTCACTTTGCTGGCTGAACACGGGCCACCACCTTGTCTACTTCAAATGAGAAGCTCTTTTTGAGGCAAGTTTGAAAAGTTGATCCTAGGAAACTAGGCATAATTGTCTAATACCCATAAAAATGTAGAGATAATGGAGAATATTTGACACTAAGCTATTTTTGTCAAAATAAAGCAAAATAAAGGTTGGCTCTTGGCATTCCAAGAAAAGAGGCTCTTGCCATAGACCTTAAGCTGCCTAAATTTAAAGCAGGTGTACAGAACGCAAAATGGTATTTAAAGAGGTGTCACGATATTAATTAAAGTGGGCTTCCTGAAATGCCATGGAGATGATCACTTTTGAAAATTGAATTAAGCCCTGAATGTCAGTGTTGAATTATCAGGAATAGACTTATCTATCCCTGTCCAAATATATTTCATCCACAAACTCTGTAATACTTGCTGATTAACCAGAGGTTACAGATTCAAGCTGAAACCCAGTCAGTTCTTGAGAATGCTAACAGGGGAGTGTTCACAGGTCAAAGAATATTAACAGAAACATTCCCTTCACTTGAAGGGCAAGCAGAGCGGGTAAAGAGTATGAAAATTTTGCTTTTAATTGTTCTCTTCTTGGTCTATTATTGATGGTAGTGTAGAGCACTTATGTGCTGGAAGTTAATTTAGCTTCCTACCTTCATTTCTGGAGCTCTTGACATTAGTGTATGGTTCAAAGTTGCTGTCTTAGCTGAGAAGGTTCCCGATATTCCCAGGGCAGTGGAATTTCCCAAGCTGAGCTGAGGGCTCCGGACCTGGTGCAGAGGAAGCTACTCTTTTCTTTCTACTTTGAGAGAGTCCCGAGTCTATACGTTCAGTGTTTAGATGCTATGCTGTTTCTTCTGCAACAGCTTGTACATGCTATTAAGGGTCCCCAAACGGATAGAAGATGAGAGAGGCCCCGTTCTGTAAAAGACAAGGCTTACACCTGGTGCCCAGCAAGCCAGTTCTTGGTGTGTTATGCATCCTTGCATCTGTCAACTTAGCAATACTCCAGAGTTTCTCCTCTTTTTCTTCTTCTTCTTCTTTTTTTTTTTTTTAAATTTTTTTTTTTTAATCTCACTGACTTCCATTCACCAAAAGCAGATCCTGGCATCACAAACACCCCTCAGGAACCAAGCGCTTCCCTTTAAATCTATGGCTAAGCCTGGTGTTTAAGGTTTTCAGAGTGGCTCCGGTCCAAAATCAGGTTAACATTTGCACTCTCCCTGAAGGGAGACTCTGAGGTGAAATTCAAACAGCTTTGTAGGTAATCTCCAGCTGGTGAGGTTTAGCAGGACCAGCTGACTCCTCGGGCCGCTACACTTTCCACCCAGAGGACAGAGCCAAAGACAGTCAGCCGCTTGCCAACCCAGCTGTGTCTACATTTAAACTTCAGTGATTCTCAGCATGGTCTCTCCATCAGCAATAGCAGCAGCTTCCGGAACAGTAATTCTATGGTCTTACCACTGTTAGTTAGCTTTTGGCCACAGAAATGGAGCAGCATGGTCATAAACGTGAACAAAAAGCAAAGCAAAACAAACAACAGCGAACAAAAAGCCTGGGACTGTCATCTTGGAAGGAGGAGTGGCTGTATTTTTGGGCTTGCAGTTTCTGAGGTTTTGGTCAAATGTCATGTTTATACATAAAATTAATACAAAACGCTGGGAGTATGTGAGGCAGTGCCTATGTTAAGTAGCATGATCCAGCCATTACACATTATATACACATGTAGCACATTGTACAGCACACAAATGTTGGCCTGTTACTTCTCAAATGGGTATGTTGTATCCTGCCATGAGTGATTATGATTTGTGATGTGTCAGATGAATTCACTCAATGCTTTTTAATGGACCTGTTATCCCTTAAAATATAGCTATAAATATATATTTAATGTACACAGAGACCCAGTGAAGTCTTAAACATATGCTTAACATGAGGTTATCGATCCTCCTAGTCTGGGACCTAATGTCACATATAAACTTAAAAAAAGAAATTTTAGAAAGACTTTGGGAATTCTACAAAGGCTTTAAGCTCCACTTTGTGAGATAAAATTGTTCTCTTAAGGTAAATACATTTGGGAATGAGGTAGTAATCAGCTCATGCTTGAAGGAGAAGGATATGCCCAGAAAGTGAACCTGTTCCAGCTCAAAAAATCTCTTTATCATGGAAATCTCCACTGCTCACATAAATTTGACATTATGGTCATGTGACTTCTGTAACTAGAAATGAGAAAAAATATTTCCAAAAATAATTACAATTGGATTTGTAGAGTAGTGGTTTCTCCCTCCCTGATACTAATGCTTTTCATAAACAGTTTCACAAATGCATTTTATAAAACAAAACGCCAACGTCCACTGGCATAGCCATGTGCCCAGGGCAGCAACTCAAATATTTTCTGAATAAATAAGCAGACACACAAAAGTGAAAAATAAAAATATTAGAAGTAATTATGTGGACTCCAAACAAAGCTTTACTTTAATTGCAGCTTCTAGTATTTGAATGGCTCCAATATTTATGTTACCATTATCACAGGACTGTAATAATTGTCACTTGCCCAGCAGTGGCAGCCAGTGTAATTTAGTACTATTAGTCCTGAAATGTTTTGAGATATATCACTATAGATTCCTCAATTTTTAATCCTGCTTTTGAAATAAACCTCCTGATTTTTCTTCTTTTAGCTAAGGAGAAGTTCAATGCCCTTTTACAAATTTCCTCCTGAACTAAATGAAAGTATAGTTCTCTTTTAACTTTTGTCCTCTGCTCCCTTGCATTCACTCCCATAGCAAGGAGCTAAGCATAGAGAACCAGAGCTGTTGGCTGGACTTGAGCTTGATCTTTGATTGATTTATATTACAGCAATCCATTTCCCCAACGTGACATAGACTTGGCTCTAGAATTTTCCTTTGTAAAGTAGAGCACCAGAATGGGATTGAAAATGCGGAGACTCTCTCACTGTTGGGATAGAATAGAAACAGTAGCTTACAGATACAGAGAGCTGAGAATTAAAGGGCATCAAGCCAGTTACAATTGTCACAAACGATGACTGCATCACCTCTCACAGCCTCCATGGTTGCTACCTTTCCATTTCCTCCAATTCGCTGCTGTCACTAGGCCAAGAAAACCCCATCACTTCTGGATCCTGTGGTTCATAAACATATTCTGAAGCAACTCTAGTCAGGGCACACAGATTCCTAAAGATGGACATTTACCTCAATATCCACAAATTTGCCTGTGAAAATTGTGTGATGCAATGGTTTTTGCACATTTATTATTTTGGTATACACATTTATACAACCATCACTGATTTTAGAATATTTTTATTACTCTAAAATAAAACCCCATATGTGAGAATAACCTTCCTTTCTCTCTATCAACTATTTAGCTTTCTGTATCTATAAATTATACAATTCTAAACTTGTAATGAGGGTACATTCTGGTGATCCAAGCACTTAGGAGGTAGAAATTGGAGAATCAGAAATTTAAGACTATTTTTGGATGCATAGTAAGTTTGAGGTCAGTCTATATGAGACATTCTTAAAATAAGGAAAAATACTAGACTATCCTAGACATTTCATATAAATGGGACCATACCACACATAGCCTTTCATGTTTGGACTCCTTTACAGAGCACAATGTGGTCAGATTTTCTCCATGGTAGCATGGATCAGCGTTTCATTGCTTTGATTGTCAAATAATATTCCATTTCATATTTTTGCCGCATTTTGTCTATGTATTTATCAATGTATAGACACTTGTATTATTTCAACTTTTATTTATCTATTTATTGTGGAGACAAGATGTTTCACTCTATACAATCAGTGTAGTCCAGATTGGCTTCCAATTTTGGCTGATCCATTAGTATGAAAAGTTTAAGTCGTCAGGTCTGACTGTTTCAACCTTTGACTACTAGAAGGAACCCCACTGCTGGATTTTATCAAGTTGTTGTTAACACATGGCACATGTCTACTTCTTCTGGGTGTATGCCTTTGGAACGACCTTGCTAGGTCATGTGGGTGACAATGTTTGCCATCTCAGGGACTTGCACAGTCTTCCAAGGGTCGCACTACCTAACTTTCCCACCAGCAGTGTGTTTAACAGGTCTCTTCTTAGATAGAATGGACAAGGGCTTGCTCCCATTGCGTTTGTGTCTTGTTTTTGTTTTTGACAGAGTTGTTGTTCTACAATGCTTTGTTCATTACTACTTGATTGATTGATTCTTGTTATTTTGTTTTCAAACCTGAAGATTCTCGTGTACTAGACAGATGTTCTACTTCTCGGCTATGTTCCCAACCCAGTGCTTGGACTGTTAATGAAATCGAATTTTCAATCTTGTTGCTTCAGCTCTTAGATTGTGAAAAATGGTTGCTGAGTTCAAGGCCTCAAAGGTGTATATTTACACAGTTGTCTAATGTCTTTTCAGTTTGAGCTCCTACATTTAGGTACATTACACATTATGAGTTAATTTTTGTATGTATTGTGATGTAGGAATCCAACTTTAGCGTGAGGGTAAGCTTATTTAAGTAAGTGGATTTTAATTTTAATTCTTCCAATTTAAAGAAAACATTGGTTAGCTAAACATCGAAGAACTGTGTCATGATTTCTTTCCAAACTTTCTGGTAAATCATCCCAGCATCCTGAAAAACATTATTTCCTTGACTTTTACTTTTATTAATTACTATTATTTATAGAATGCAAGAGCAAATCAAGACTAGGAGAGATGTTGGCACCAATGTACATTTACACATATGTATACATTTGCAAGCTCAATCTAAATTTAAAATTCTATTTTAACCTAGAAGCTGCCAAAGCAAGCACTGAGAAACTAAAATGATAGCATTGGGTATCATTTTATTTAATTCCTATTTATCAAATACAGAAAACAAATACTATGGTTTTGATAAGATTAAACATGGGGAGTACTGAAAATTAGGATTTAAAATCAATTAACACCTTCAACAAAGCTGCCACTTAGACACTTTCGCGGTGCTGTATTATCTTTCCATCACTGAGGAATACTTGAAGTACATAGTTTACACAGACTAAGATGATACAGGGTTGCTGTCACTCATGGTTTACAAGGCTGACATGGTCCATCATCTCTAACGCTTGGGGTTGTGGCAAGGCAGTAATTCCTGGGGAAAGAAGAACGGGGGTAATGGATAGCTAATGACGCTCTCAGGAAAAATAGTGAGACAGGGACAGAGTTCGAAATCCCCTTCAAAGGCACATCCTTAGTGACCTGACTTCCTTCTCCTCGGCTCTACCCCTTAAATGTTCCAACACTTCAAAAAACACCATAGTCTGAATGTCACACCTTATCACATGGAGCACTAGGGTGCATTCTAGATCCCAAGTACAACTCTAGCCGGTGCATTTAGATGGAGTTGACTAGTCAGAGTGAAGGATTATTTTAAAATATTAAACCCTCTATTTCACCTTTAATTTAAAAAGAAAAAAAGGTGTAAAGCCAGGCATGCCAGTGCATATTTGTGACCATACCATCGAGGAAATGGAAAGAAAATTATTCTGAAGGTTATGGCCAGCCTTGACTACAAATTGAGTTTGACAACAACTTGGGGTTATGTAAGACCCCCCTCTCTAAAAGCCAACAAAAATTTCAAGTTTCTTAACTCCAAACACATGAGTCATAGTTGTTTTTACTTTTTAAACTCATAAAAGCAAATTCTTCAGGAAGCCAGGTGACCTAGTCATGGTGACTGGAAAAGACTTTTTCAGCCAAATATAGTTTATGGAGTTCCATCGCCTCAGTGGACAGGAAGGTCAATGACTGAGCACTCTGCAGGGACATCTCAAGGTCACCCCTTGGTACTGTTCAGGGACTCCTAAGCAAAGCATTCACCTCAAGCTCCTTCTATTGAAAACCCATCAGCTTTATTTCTTCACCCTTTCAGCTCCCATCAACACAATGAGGCAGCTGCCGTGGTTCCAAAAACATTGCCAGATCCCTAGAACCTGCCAGGTAGTGAAGGAATAGTTTGTTCAATGAATGAACGAAGACAAGTACAATGGGAGAAGGTGAAAGGAGTCTGCTTATGGGATCTGTAGAGCTCCAGAACATTCACTTGGGAGTCGGTTCTTATCCTGAATGGTACTTCAATGAACATTCAAAATTTTCTTGAAATTCTGTGATAGAAAACACAAAAGTGGGCCAGCAAGATGGCCCGTCAAGCAAAGTTGCTAGGCTGGCAACCCGAGTTGGAACAAGACTTGGAACCCAGGTACAGGTGGATATAGAGAGCCTGCTCTACAGAGCTATTCTCTGAATTCCACCTGCACACTGAGGAATGAGTTTCTGTGTGCATATACACACAAATAATAATACATACTTAGAAACCACAAAAGTGGGTTTGCTAGAAAGTGATTCCCAAGACCTTGTCTTGGCTCTTCACTGACAGTCAGTTCTTTCCTCAGCTCAAGTCCATTAAGGCTTCCAAGGTTTGCCTTCCTGACCCATGTTTCTAGATCCTAAAGTCCTCTTTTCTCCTATGGCCCTGGTGGATAGCCAGGGTTTCTGACCAGAAGATCTGGTTAACCACTGACTTATATATCCCAGAGGCAATAGATGTCACAGGCTCTATGGTGTTCTAGGTACTATGGAGTTTATCAGATCCTTCTGTCCTAATTATGGGCTGACCAACACATATCACCTTTTCAGATGCTCTTACCTGCTTTGTGCCCTCAAGGGCTCAAAGCTTTCTCATTCAGCAAAACTTTATTAATTTTGCTTGCATCATGCATATTACAATTTTTAACTTCTTTATAAGCTTAACTTTGTAAAGCTACTTACAATACCATCATATGCACTTAAATTATTTGTTTCATATGTGTGCATTGTACTTTAAATATTTAACTAATTTGCAAACCACTTGTATTTGAGAATATCTAATACACAGTTTGGTGATTTATAGTTCTTTTGTTATATGCATAGAAGCAGCAATGTATCATATTTTGAAGGTGCTATTATAGTTCTGCATCACTATTCAAAACCACCTACATGAAGCACAATAGCCTTAGAAATCAATGTTTTTAATAAAGTGCCTTGTTTCTGAAATGTCCCTGTTTGCTACCAAATACAACAATGCACAGAAATCTTTAACATCTATCTTCTGTGGAGACTTATCCAAAATGTGTCACCTCTCTTTGAATTCATTAGAAGTTCTTTTTTACAGGGCCATACTTCATTAGGCCTTCCTATGTAGTCACATTTTGATAAATACAAAATGGTTTTAGCCTGAGAATCAAGGGAGGAAAATGTGAGATGAAAATATAATGACCTGAAACCCATGAAAAAGAAAAAGATGTAACAAATCTCCTTAATGTTTTTGTGCTATAGGCTTCTTTGACTGTGTTTAGAATCCTGTTTATCAAACTGAAATTTGGGGCTCTCTTTTCTGTAGCTATCATTGGTAGAAAAAAAGGCTTCTCCAACTGGGCTTATGTTCTGAATGTAGGTGTAGCCTCCGTACCTCTTCAAGATTAGAGGCTCAAAATTTAAACATGGCATTGTAACCTTTACTTCCACAAGCTTGGACGTCCCCCCTGGCATCCCTCTTATTCCTAACAGCACCAACATGTTGGTTCAGCAATTCAGAATCTCAGAATACTACAAGCATCACCATCTCTTGAAACCCCAGTACCAATGCCAATGTCAAGTCATGCTGTTTTGTCCTACCTTGTACTCAGATCCAACCATCTCGACCACTGTACCCCTGTCTAAGCTACCAGGTTCTCCTATTACAACACATTTGTGAGATATAGATCTGACTGTACTTCCAAAATTCAGAAGGTAGAGGTTGGGGGTTCAAGGCCAGTCTGGGCTCCATAAAAAATTATAGACCAATCTGAATTACATAGTGACAGTCTGAGAACACCAAAATAAAGAAATAGAGAGATAAGTATGATATATAATCTTCTTGCAGTCTCTCTCAATATTCTAACAAATGCTATTCCAGGTCTCCCCAGCTTGACCTTGTTCAAGGGAGACTTTTGTGGAGTGCCTTCCTAAGGACAGACAGCTCATACCTTCTTGCACAGAGTGTCACCTCTTTATCTCTCCTGCTTTATGTCACCTGACCTTCTCCCCTAACTTTGAGTCTTTTCACACTTGCTATCCTCTCTTCAATCACAGGGAGGGCTAGCTTGCATTTGCATATGATGCCCAAGCCTTGTCTGCAATGTCTGATGATAACAAACACATTCAGTTAATCAAAATGCCTCTATGGAGCCTAAGGCTTGGTGGCACATATCTTTAATTCCAGAGCTCAGGAGGCAGAGGCAGAAGGATCTCTATGAGTTCCAGGACATCCTGGCCTATACAGTGAGTTCCAGATTATTCAAGGCTACATATACAACCCTGTCTCCAAAACAAAGAAAAATAAGCAATGTCTCTAGGGAGTTTCCTCCCTCACCCCTAGTTCAAAATTAGCATTGCTAGATGCCTGAACTATACTCTCTTATATTTAGTTATGAGACTCTTTGATTTTTGTTTTATCTTTTAAGTTATTTTGTGGTTGTTGAGGACTGGGTCTCACTACATACCACAGATTGGCCTCAAGCTAGCAATCCTGCCTTTGTCTCCAAGAGCTTAGATCCCTTGGGTTTGTTATTGTTGTTTTGCTTCTTAATACCTATTTCCTCACTAGGTTGTAAGCATCACTAAGATAAGGCTATCTGGTTTTATTCACTAATATGGCTCCGTCAACTAGCACAACACCAGGTAAACAGTCAGATCTTGATAAACATTTGTTTCCTGAATGAATGGTGGATAGTGCTGCACTGGACCATAGAAGGTCCCTAGAGAAATACATCCCTGCGTGGGGAGAAAGCAGCAGTTCTGCTTTGGAGTGAGATGCGCTAATTATGTTTCCTTTGTATTGAATCAGTTCTAACTCTACTGGGATGGAGCCGAAAGAGCTGGATCTACCCAGTGGGACTCTTCTGGGGAGTGCTCAGTGGGGTCCTCTTATATAGTACAGAGAATGCAACAGGAATCTCAAACAAAGCCAATCTCAAGCAGCCTTCTTCAAGCAAAAACAGAAGAATGGGTACCTAGAGAGGTAGTGTGTTCAAATTGAGGTCAGTCCATGCTCCCAGTAACATGAAGTTTCTATTTCTTAGTTCTTGTAGGCTGCCTCTGGGTACATGTCATGAAGTGTTGGAGCCAGTTTGTACTAGTTCACAATAGGCAATTATTAAGTATTTGCAAAATTCTCTAACTGTTAACCTCAGACACTTTTATAAATTAAATAATATAAACTTGCAGCCAGATGAGTTATATTTAAAATACCTCAAAATGTATCACTTTGTAATTATTTTATTAAATATTATGGCTATCTGTGATCTTGAGGTTTGTTGTCCTTCTTACAGATTTAGAGTTAACTAGCATGTAATAGTGGACTTCTAATGTTTTTTCAGCTCCAAGTCCAGCTATGTCATTGGGTAGCTTGAGACTGGCTGTTTATCTCATGGGCATTGATAAATATTACCCTACAGAGCATGGGGCTTTAACTTGATGACTTGTTTGAATTTTGTGTTTTGAATGTTTGATAATTTGCTTTCTTTTGGTTTCTGAAAGACTATTGTTAAGCGGTTGCTAGCAAACCACAGGAAGGCATTCATTCCCGGCCCAATGCAATCCAATTTTTGTACTTAATTGTTGAAACTACCCAGCAATACTACACAATCATCAGACTGGAGTCAAGCTATGAATCAGTCTCTCAGTCTTGTAAACCATATTTGTCCTCAACTGTGTTCCACATAAGGGTACTGAGCTGAAGTAGTTAAGAGGAGCGCACGTAGTCTCAGGTACACCGATTTCTGGATGACCAATGGTAATGTTTGTCATGCCTTAACCATATAGTATATATTTCTTTCAAACCAATAAATAAGTCAAGAAATAGAAATTTTTCAGTCAGCCGTTAACAAATAGGGTGGTTAGACTTCTATGGCTATGAAAGCAGGCAACATTATGTCCAATCTCAAAATATAGCAGGCACTGAATGTCATCTTCCTGGGATGGCATAAGAACATTTGGCTTCCTGATTTGCAAAAAAAAAATAACAAAATATCATGGCAAAATTTTGAATGAGAGAGAGGAAAAAAATGGCTGAGAACATAGGAAGAAAAAAAAAACTCTAAACACAGCAGTGATGTGAGGACAAATGAACAAAAAGCTCATCAGTTACAGAAAATGGTAAAATGGAAGGACCTGGCTAATCAGGTCCTGGGACCGCTACTGTGTGGGAGCATCTCTTTCTGTGAAGTGAAGAGTGTCTCGTGTTCTGCCTGTGCACAGCTGTGCCAAGAATGCCGGTGATGGTTTTACAGCTTGGAGATATCATTAACCCTCAGGTCTCATTGAATAGACCCAATCACAGAACTCTCAAGATGTTTTTTTTTTCCCTCACTGAAATTGAAGGTCTTCGAGATTGCAACTTTGGTCTTCATGCATAATGTGCTTTGATGAATAGGTATAATGGATTTTTGAAGATAGGTTCTTACTGCCAATGAGAAGCACACAGCACACACATAGACAGATTAAGCCAGGACTTATTTAGGTGTTAGTAGGTACTTCTTGTGAAAGTAGGTATCAGATCTCCCCAAGACTTTGAATTATGGAGAGTTCTATATCCCTGGGATTTTAAAGAAATAACATTGTATCGATCTTTATGTATTAATGGACATGGTTAAGGTCTGTATATCTGGATTAATAGAAAACAGATGTAAGTAAAATTAAAGGGGAAAACCCTGAAAGTCAAAATACATTTAATTTTGAGATACATGTTTAGGACCTTCAGCAAGTATGTACAACTTCTCAGACATTCGCAGACAAATTACCCATTTAAATCCATTCTCCTTCAAGTACTTGTAGTCAATTGGTAGGAGAGCTTCTTTCTTAGCTCCTAAAATCACTTATAGTTTTAATGGGAAAAGAAGGTAAGTAGCAGCCAACATTTATTTCACTATTTGTCATGACAACAATCATATCAGGGCATGCATGAGTGCACGCACATACACACACGTGCACACACGCATGTGCACGCACACTTTAATTCCTTAAGAACATGGGATCCTTTAGAGTCCACAGCTTCAGTTCACTCCTTGTGCTAATGTTGTACATAGCAGGCATTGTGCTCAGTGCCCACCTCGTGAGGAAGCTAAGCTGAACCTCAGGAATCATGTTGCCTTATTTCTAAAATCAGTTGAATGGAGGAGCTGGACATTGAGACCTTCTAGGAATGGTTTGTCCTTTAGCACACTGTGAAGTGCTTCCGATGGAAGAGCGAATTAAGAGCAATACTAAATTCAAATACACGGTTTAAAGATTTAGTCAGTCCATTATACATGAACCATATAAGCATAAATACAAACGGAAATGAATACTTTGACTGGTAAGTCACACAGAAATAGGTTCTTGTTCTCATGAGGTTAAGTTGTTCAGTGGGTGCGTCATCCTGGCTTTGACTTTCAAGCAGTGATTTACTTCTCAGCCGCTCTCGTGAAGACTTGTTTATTTACTCTGACAGAATTTTAAATGGAATATTGCCGTCAGCTTCAATTCACAGATGAGAAAACCGAGGCATGGAATGGGGAACAAAGCTCCACACGACCATGTTGCTGTAAATAGTAGAGACAAATACCCAACAGAATTAAGTGCAGAATCTGCTGCCTCCCTCATTGGGTGACAGGCAAAAACCATCGAAAGTTCCAGAGAAGACCTCAAGGGATCATACCCAATTGCTACTTTCACAGGAAATCCATACCAGGACATAATCAGAGACTCAGAGCTTCCGTGCAGCCCTGGAGATGAAACGTGACTGTGAACACATCCTAAACTAATGTAAAGAAAGGTCACCCTTCTGACCCTGAGTCAAAAGTGATGATGAGCTGACTACAGATGACACCAGACGCTGACTAGCAGGACCAAACACTGCACTAGTTTGCAAACTTGAGTCACCAATTGCTCCTACTCACTTTTGTCAACCTGCCTCCCACATCCATGCTAGGATTCCAACCTAAAGCTTTCTGGATACTCGAGAATAGGTGTGCCATGAAGACACATGCCCAGTCTTTTTTGTTCATTTTTTTTTTCAAAAACAGAGCTCACTATCTTGCCCAGACAGTTTTGAACTTGTGATCCTCCTGCCTCTGCTGCTACAGCAGGTAGGATTACAGGATGAGCCACCAGGCCCCTGTTGCAGTCAAGAAGGAACATTCTGTTGCAGTTGTAATCCCTCATTTGCATGAAGGAGTTGGCAGGAACTGTGGGTGCTCTATCTGTATAAACTCCACTTTCCCTTTTGGGCATCCACAGTCTGGATTGTTGTTGGTTAGAGCTGGAGCTCTCGTCAAGCTGACACAGATGCCTTCATAGGAAACCTCTTCCTAAACTCTTCTGAGTCTGGACCCTGCCTACCACTGTAGATTCAATAAACTCAATCCAGTTACAATGAGTCAGTACAGCCATTAGTGTATATGTCTGGGCAGGTTGATTTCTAGACAAAAAAAAAAAAAAAAAAAAAAAACCTCATTATTAAAGACTTTTCAGACCTCCCTTTGAAATATGCTTAGCTTTTGAGTGTGTTCTCAAGTTCTAAAAGGTCCCTTGGCAATATACACCTGCTGTAGAGTACCATGAAAGAAAACAGATGCCTCTACGAAATAGATCAATAAAATGGAGATGAAAGAGGAAAAGCACTGACCAATAAAACAAAACCAAGCAAACAACAAACAGTCAAACAAACAAAAACCTTACCTGTCAGGAAGATGAGACAAAGTCACATAAATATTAGTTATGCTTTAACCTAACCATGTGGATAGGAAAATTACCAAGAGACTGGCTTCCCTGCAGGTTGAGGGAGATGTATTGAGAGTGATGTATTTCACTGTCTCTAGGGGGGCTCAAACACAAAGGAGCATAGAGTTCCTAACTGCCTACTGTGTGTATACCTCTGTCCCTCCAGCCCAGGGGTTTTCACGTTGTTCTGCAGCAGTATTGCTGGAAGGGGTGGAGAGATGGCTCAGAGGCTAAGAACACTTGCTGCTCTTTCAAAGAACAGATTTAATTTCCAGCACCCACGTGGTGGGTCACAACCATCTATAATTCTAGTTCTAAGGGATCTGATGCCCTCATCTGATTTTGAGGGCACTGGACATGCATGCAATATACATTAATGCATGCAGGCAAAACACTTGTGTGTGTGTGTGTGTGTGTGTGTGTGTGTGTGTATTCTAAAAATTAAAAGGAAGAATTTTGCTGGCAGTTGGTAGTTTGCAGATGTCTAAGGAGGCAGGAAGGGTTGAGGCAGTTGATAATATGAGTGACATACTACCTTTAAATACTAACAAGAAAAGGAGGGTGCTAACTATTTTTCTCATTGACTTTTGAAAATCTGCTGTATACTTTGTGTATTTAAACTTTCAGTAAGGTAACTATCCAAAGGCCATTGAATGTCACTCTTTAGCTTCCATTTATTCTAGAAAGTAAACTGGTGTCATTAGTTCATATTTTCTTTCCTATTTTGATTTACTATATCGATTATTTTATACTTTAAATAAACTGACCTAAAAATCACTTTTGGAAAGTGATTAGTAGGTGCTGTTTTATTTTTCTGCCAATTGAAACATGCACATGATTTTTATATTAGTACCATTTAGCTGTATCAAGGACTGTGTCTTTCTATTTACAATTATTACACTTAGTATTGATCAAAAGACTTTCAAATACTGACATTTCTCATGAGTGATGGATAACCATAATTCGGTTGAGAACATTGTATTAAGTGCCAAGAACAGAATTTTCTTCATATAAAGAAGTGTCGAATAAGCCTGAAATCTGATAAAGATGTATTTCATGAGTATGAAAAACAAATGAGTATGGTAGATCTTTCTGCACCAAACAAAAGGTTTCTGGTACCTAAGTATCCCGAGGAGATGCATTGTGTTGGGAAAGTCTGTCATACAAATAACTTTTCTTTAGAAGTCAAATTAAGTAGTGAATATCTAAACTGGCATTTAGTTTTCCTTTTAAAAACCTTATGCATAATTTTCCATCTGTCTCTGACATTCTAAATTACATAATTCCATAATTGTGTCATACTTGAGTCCCGCTTCCTTAGGTGTAGAATAGTCTTTATTCCTCCAGAAGCCAATTGCCAGGTAATGGTAATAGTTAACAGATAATCACCAAGAACAAAACTCTTTCTTTAGAATGAACATGAAGTAATTTGATCACAAGTCCTGATGATGAAGAAAAAGTGGACTTGGGTTAAATCCTGGTTCCTCTGCTAGTGACCCCTCAAACTGCCCATGCCACACAACTGTCACCCACATTCAGAGGGTCTAGTGTGGTCTTATGATGGTTTCCCAGCTGTAAGTCCAGGATCGGTGAGCTCCCACTAGCTTGAGTCAGCTGTGGGTTTCCCCATCATGGTCTTGGCCCCTTTGCTCATAATAGCACTCCTCCCTCTCTATGACTGGACTCCAAAAGTTCGACCCAGTACTTAGCTGTGAATCTCTGTATCTGTTTCTATCAGTTACTGGATGAAGGTTCTGTGATAACAATTAAGGTAGTCATCAGTCTGATTACAGGGGAAGGGCACTTTAGGTATCCTCTCCACTATTACTTAGATTCTTAGCAGTATTTGTCCCTAGTGCATGATCTGGCTCTTTGGAGCCTATTCCCTATGGAGGGATACCCTGATCAGCCTAGATACAGGGAGAGGACCTTGGTCCTGCCTCAAGTGAAGTAGCAGACTTTGCTGACTTCCCATGGGCATCAACACTCTGGATAAGGAGAGTGCAGGGGAAAAGTGGGAGGATGGATGGGAGAGGGAACTGGAATTGGTATGTAAAACGAGATTGTTCAAAGAAATAAATAAAAAAGAAAAAGTGGACTTGCATAGCCAGACCACTTTTGTTTCCTGATTCTTGAGATAACCTAGGGGCAAAGTGAAAACTGCCAGGGTTCTTAGTTGCTCTTAGCCCCTACTGGAGAGGAACAGAAAGAATATTCTCTGTAGAGAGTAAGCCTGGAATAATAGCTGAAAAATGTAACGTTCCAAGCTCACCCCATCTCTTAGTTTTCCCTGTATCCTTTAATACTCTTGGAAAAGTAAAACAACTTTGCAGAGCGGAGGGATGGCTTGTTCTCCTTAAAAGCATCTACAGTCGGCATATCAGTGTGTTTAAGTGCCCTAGAACCTGGGGAGTCAAAGAGTCTCTGGGAACTTATCAAGGATTTTGAGATTCACTTAAAGTTGCTTGGGAGAAGGGACAGGGGACAACGTAGTTCAGACAAACTATCAACAGGACTTTGTCCTTAGCACAGTTTTGACTGTGAATGTTTGTTTTTCAAATGCAACTGTTCATTTTCCCAGACCTACAGTACTGGAGTCCAGAATTATCACAATTTCCGACCTCTGAGTTCATTGAAATAATTTCATCTGTGAAGTCCTCATCTGTGAAGTCAGTGTGGTTCTGTTTTCAGGTTATTGCTTTTCACAGTCTGACCGTCTAAAGCTGATGGGGATCACCTGTGGTACTTGAAGAGATGGGTGTCTTCATCAGCAAATGCCCCACGTGTTATAGATCTGCTGAGAAAATAAAGTGTTCCACTATAAGACATTGTAGTGTTAGTAGGAGGGATTAAAATGAGCAATGGTCTAATCTAAGAGAAAGTAAAAAAAAAAATCCACATTAGACACAACTTACTTGTTACATATTTTCAATCATTTCTCACTTTATATCCTGAACTACATGATTTTAAAGGATTAGGATTTCTATTGATAAAATATATCTCAAATCCAATTGCTCTTCTCACTCACTTTCAAAATCAATTTAAAATTCTGTTAGAACTGTGAACAGTTTCAGATAGACTCACCAATATTCAGCTTCAGTTATCAATTCCCTTTTCACAACCTCTTTCATCCACCCAAATCCAGACACCACCTCTAGTTACAAAAAGACCAAGGGATGTTTAAAGAAATAACAACAGCCATTAGAAGTAAAACTTACAGAGACGACATGTTTCTTCTAGATTCTTGCTGACTATAGCTGATAGTAATGCTGTTCTTCACAGAATTTTGGAAGTTCTTTGACCGTATTTTTTATTTGGACACCTCCTTTGGAGAGACTTTACATACCTCCAGATCCTCTATTTCAGTGATAAGTCACACGAACCCCTGATCCCCACACCTCTTCCCTGCAATCCTGGGAAGTTGAAACCCTTAACCAATAGCCTTTTAGTGAGTAAGCAAAAGTGTTTTGACCACACATGAGAATTATGCAAGCTTTAGTTAGTTTCTGAGACTGGTTATTCTCTTCCATGTATACAACAAGTATTGATCAAATACACTTAACTCCCTTACTTGCCTCTATGGTGTCTGAAAACTATAATGTAATTAATCATTTCCAGAACAGCTGGGGTAATTGTTTAATTTACTTAAGCATGTGTTTCCAATCTATTTATTCTATAGTGCTGAAACCCCCCACTTTGTGGTCTTCATTTGGGAATTAGTTGTCTCTATCCCTCTCCTTTTGTGGGTTATGGAATTGACAGCTTTGAGGGAAGCAGCTCCTCTTTCCAGGAGGCTCCCTCGCCTTGTTAAGCTCTCACCGTGTCAGGAAATTAAATCTTTGACTCTACTGGGCAAGCTTGGAAATGAAGTTCCTTTCTCCATAGCTTACTTGAAAGTGTGCCTCTTTGTGCAGCCACACAGGAGAAAGTTTTATTAATGATACCAAGTGAGTAACTTAACTAGAAAGGTTTGGCTTGTTTTCGTTCTGGTTTTTTTTTTTTTAATTCATTATTTCATTGTACGGGCTTATAACCCCCCACTGAAGGAGGCCAGAATAACCCAGCCTCAGTAATCAGGCCCTGTTGGCATAGTGTTTTGCTAAATAAGTAGAAATGCAAGCATGGTCCTTGCTCAGAAGCCGGCAGCAAATTTGCTAAGTGATTGATTTGATGCTAATTTTCTGCATGGACTGAAATGTCCTACAGGGCCTGTCCTATGGGAGGAAAATAAATGCAGCCAAGTTGACTAAGCCCTATTTTCGGTTTTATTTTGAGTTCTGAGAGTTTGGAAACATCCCTTTCCCAGAAAAAAAAAAAAAAGAAAAAGGAGGCAAAAACAAAAAACTGTATCTCCAAGGGATACTTACTCAGAGTGTTCCCAAAGAATGAGGCTTGCTCAGAAAGAGATGGCAGCCATCCCCTAAGTCCACATCCCAGAACAAACCAATGAGGGACTTAAAATAACCTGTGCAAAGCTCCGCTGACATCCTTTCTCTTTACATCTGTACTTGGTGCAGAGGAAAGCCCATGGCGAGAGGCTTGGCTATGTTTCCGCCCCAGGTATCTTCCTCTCATTGTCATAAATACTGGAGATAATCAGTTAATATAGACAAAAGGCTTACTTCATTCAGTGCATGTTTTAGGGTTCCAGTCTATGGCTGGGAAGAGCTATCACTCCTGGACTCAATGTCACCTCCACAGGGACAGTCTCAGTGATCAGAAGACTCCAGCTAAACACCCCACCTTCACCCGCCAACTTTGCACTACTTTCCAATAGCACCAACTCAAATGCTTCCATAACCTATTGAGTTGTTTAGCCTACAGTAGGCATGAACATTTTTATTCCGTAATAATTTCCTTTTTCTGTTTTAATGTGCCCATAAATGGAGGAGAAGAATAAGACTTTTCATGTCAATGTGTAACCTTTCAGATGATTGGGGGAAATAGAGGAGAATTCTAACACGTACACATGCATTGCAGGATGGCTGTGTGATAGAAAGACCACTTCACTGAAAACCATGGGTCTTAAACTGGGAAGTCTCTCCAACAGCTCTTCAGCAAGTGACCAACCTCCCTCGCCACTGCAGAGAGGAATGCTTCCATTCACACAAGCTTGTCTTAAGAAAAGGCAGCTCTACTTCTTGTTCATGTAAACGTGCGCTACCATGTTAGAATCTTTCCTAATATTCCACTCTTCTTAACATTTCTTATCCAGGACCCCAAGTTACGTGAACTCCTGGATGTTGGGAACATTGGGCACCTGGAGCAGCGCATGATAACGGTGGTGTATGGGCCTGACCTGGTGAACATCTCGCACTTGAATCTCGTGGCTTTCCAAGAGGAAGTGGCCAAGGTATGGTAGGTGGCGACAGTGAACGCCGTTGTCCCCATCTGATTTTTAATGACATTGTTTAACCCATGTGGAAGACTTTCAATTTGTTTAAAAGTTTGATGCAATAATAATCCAACTGCCAAGTATCCATGTGTTTAATACATTTTTCAATAGTAGCATTGACGTTCAGTAACAGAGATTGTTTTCATTAGGGATAGGGCATTAGATAAAATTCCTCTGCAAAACAAAGTGTAGATAAAGCTACATTTCGTTTCACCGGGTGAACGTCCTTCCTTTTGCCTTAACTTTGATCCTGTCTCCCTCCATTTCTAACTCCAGTTCCATTTTTAACTCCCCCCCCCCCCGAGGAAGCTCAACTTCAACACAATTTTAAACTGGTTTCGCTCACACACACTGCACGGATTACTGGCGGTTGTGTAGTAATTTAATTAGTATGTGAAATAGGAAATGCACTTTTAATAAAAATTTAGATAGTCAATATTTATTCAGCTATAGACTGGAATGGTGATTTTAAAACAGGTTTTCCCTTAGTAACTGATTATGATTCTACTTAAAAAGGTTTGCAGGGTGTTGGTGGCACGCGCCCTTAGTCCCAGCACTCGGGAGGCAGAGGCAAGCAGATCTCTGTGAGTGTGAGGCCAGCCTGGTCCAGGACAGACTCCAAAGCTACAGAGAAACCCTGTCTCGGAAAAAAAAAAAGAAAAAGAAAAAAGAAAAAAGCGGCCTTCTAGATGTTTCCAGATGTACACAGAAAGAGTGCGGATACACAACAAACAAGAAGCTGTAAATTCTAAGACTCCCTGGACTCAAGTGTGACACTTCCTCTAGAGGTTCTCAGGCTTCCTAATGCTGTGACCCCTTAGTACAGTTTCTCATGTTGTGGTGACCCCCCAACCATAACATTATTTCATTTCTACCTCATAATTGTAATATTGCTGCTGTTATGATTGTAATGTAAGTATCTGATATTCAGTACATCTGTATGCTACCCCCTAAAGAGACCACGGCACACAGATTGAGAACTGCTTTCTAAAGTGATGATTTGGAAAGCGCTGAAATGAACACATTAACCAGAAGGGCCCCACCCCCATCCATGTTTATACTTTGTAGTACAGAACACTAGTGACTTTCCATCTCCATCAGGGGTTAAGGACATGGATCTAAGGATACTTAGGGGTCTGCATATCACTTGTGTGTCCTCACAGAACATGCAAAGCGCAGATCACAGCTCCATGGTCGCTCCTTGTCAGCGTGTGCTGTCAGGGTCTTGTGGTCTATGATTGTTTGATGTCTAGTGCCCTGACAGCTGTATGAGTGACGTGTTTGTGCTGGCCTGCTCCGACATCTCTTAATGATTTTTGGCAGGAGTTTATTTCTGATCATTTCAGTAACCTCAACTTCAGTTCTTACAACAGAATGAATAAAATACCAACTAGATATAATACTCTGGGGTGTGAAAAGTTAACGTTTTTCAAGAGTGTTAAAACCTAACCTGTTTTCTCTGTGTAACAACAGTGTATAATTTACACTTGGAGAGAATACAGGGGCAGGGAACTCTGTCCCCGCTGCCATCATCCTGGCTCTGCCTTCCTCCCCATTTTAGAGCCCTGTCGTTAACTCATTGGGTTGCATAACCCCATTTCTCAGTATTGAGTGAGTTAGTGGACAGTGGGTGATTGCAGGGAAACAAAACATTTGCATTTGCAAAACATCATAAAACTTGCTCTCCTCCAACACACCCACGTTCCGCTTTCTAAAATGACCAGTCTGAGTAGTCATTGTATTTCGAATAAAGACATTAATAAATGTTCTATCAGACAGGTCTTTACTGAGATTGAATGCAGACCTACTTCCATTGCACACAGATCTGTAAACCTTCTGTTGCTTAGGGCCCTTGTGCCGCTATATTTTCACAATGTCCGAGTCCCCCTCTCTGTGATTTTCACACACTAATTTCCCACAGATTTAAATTTCTAAGTCCATTATGGTCGCCAGCAGTATGGGATCTCCAAAAGTTACTTCATTCTGTTTTTCAGCAGCTACATGAAGTTCCTGGCATCATTAATGAAGTCATATGGTATATTTCACGTCCTCTAGGTACAAATTTCTATAGAATTACTCCCCCTCCCATGAAAATGCAACAGCCAGAAATTTAAAATTTGCAGGCACTGTTTTCCTTCTAAAGCATATTTTCCATATTTCTGGCTGTTAATATTTTCTGAGTCCATCGCACCTTGTACCTAATCTCAGGCGTCTTGCATAGCACTCATTCTGAAGGAAAGAGTGTGTTGTTAGATGAAAACAAGAAAAGAAAAAGGAAAGTATATGACTGTTTCTATGTACAGTGGAGGAGAAAGCTTATTGCAGGGGAAAAAAAGGAGAGCATATCCCAGAAGCAGAGCCATCTGGGAGAGTCCAAAGTGGACGTGACCATGGGCCGTGTGAGAAGAGGGGGGAGGGTAAATGAGAGATTAGAGAGAGGGGAACCAGGTGCAGCAGCCAAAAGGGCAAAAAGTAAAAGCAGGGCAAGTAACCAAAATGTCTGGATTATATAGGGATGGGCAGCACAACCCCTGGGCTAGAGAGTTGGGGTGGAGAATTGTGTATGGGTATGCCAGCCATACCCTGTAATAGGTAAGGACTGAGGGATGCTGGGAGAACCTGGTTACCAGGTCCACGTTGATATGTTAAAAAGACACTTCAGCCATTTGTCCCAGGGTTTGAGACCGAACAGTCATGATGTAGGATGCACAGGAGAACTTGGACTCCTCTGAAAGTTGAATGCTGTCCAGACTGTTTACAAGTAGACATCAGCTCATGCTACCTCCAGCATGTATCTGCAGAATGGGAGTTTGTTCTGCACCAGACACACTTCCAATGGTAGGGCTTCAGCTATGAGCAAGGCCATTTCCTCAGATAATCTAGGAAAAAAAATCACCAGCTAACTCACAGTGAGGTTGTGCGCATGGCATGTCTTATGGCAGATAAAGTTGAGTGCAAATGAGTAGACCATGAGGCCTGAGAAGGTAAGGGGAGGAGGAGGGTCTGGTCTCTTAAGGAGCCAGCAGGGAATGTCAGTCTCTAAGGAAGCTGCTCACTTGAAATACTAGCAAAGATATAATTCCAGAGGTGCTGACGTTACTTGTTTTCTTGTTTTTGTTTGTTTGTTTTTGAGACAGGGTTATCCTCTATGAGCCAGTCTGACCTCAAAGCTTGAATTTTCTCTGGAGCCCAGACTGCCCTTGAACTTGTAGTTACCCTTTGCAGCCACCGAAGTGCTGGACCTAAAATCGTGCTCTCCCGTGCCTGGCTGAAATTGAATTTTTAATTTAGTCCTTAAGAAAGTTGGATGCTTTGCGAGGCAGACGTGCGGAGGAAACTCTTCCACCTTTCCTCTGTGGCTGGACTAAGAACATAGCACATAGCATCCCGTCCAGTGAAACAACAGTCACATCTTCCTGACACAGCCTGACTCACCAGCCTTCCCGCGCCCTGACAATCAACTCTCCTCTGGGAGTGCAGTGTGTCTGAGAAACAGGAATGTAAGCCATCCTGTTCTCCACACATCCCTGCTGTTCAGAAGGCCAATGGTCACATAGTGTTTGCTAATACTTGGCCCTCCAGGACTTCATCTCACCTCCCCGAAATGTCTGACCACTCTGAGGAGCTTCAGGGGAGATGGTGAATGTCATGTTTCTTTACTCTCTTCCTTTGACTCCCAGGGGACCTGCATTCACAATCTACTGCAAGGTTGGGGGGTCTCTGTATCCACTAAGTAAATGAAAACCAAGGATGACAAGAATAAATAAACTCTCTAATAAATATGGCTGCTTCATCATCTGGGTAAAAGCCTGGACAAGGTATGTTTCGGGAGCACACTGTAGGTTTTAGACTTCTCACCATAACTATATCTTCCTTGAAACCCCCGACAGTGCCTCACGCGGGGCTCATTCAGAGGAAGCTGTCCTTTGACCATCATTACTATCTTCTTTGACTCCCATCTCTTCTGTTCTAATGCAGTCCTTGGACTTGAAGGTCACTCAGACACAACTGCTGCACCGCCCTAATCTATCTTCAGTAACACCTCTGCACACACTCTTGCCCTCTGACTTTCTCTAGTCGTCTGGAAAAGCCTTTGGCTATCTAAGTTTCCATCCAGCCTCCCTTGGGATTCCCTACCATGAAAAGGCGCTGCAATATTCAGCACCCCTGTACACATCTCAGTTAACTGCTTATAACTGCCCCAGCTGCAAGGACAGTCACTCATTATCAGAGATGACATAAGCTATATACAGGTTGTAGACTTAAATCTGCAATACCTTCCGAGGTGTGTTAATAACTACACTGCACAGAAGTGATGCAGAGAAGTCTGAGGGGATGGGAGCCGCCTGACAATCTCCACGAGCCGTTTTCATCCGTGCAGCTGCTCTTTAGCTTCTACCCATTGTAAACCAGTAGGTTTAAAACGTGACTGTAGCCGGAATTACCAGAGAGGCTTATTAAAAGACTGGCTACCGGTCTGGGTGCACAGTCCTACCCAGCCGGTCTGGGTGCACAGCCCTCGCTCGGCAGGTCTGGGATAGACTCTGAGTATTTGCATGGCTAACAAGTTCCCAGGAGATTTGCATCCTGCAGATCTGGGCATTGCACTCTAGTGCTGTCTGACCTCTGAGTTTAGTTCCTAAAGGAGGCGGAGCATCGAGACAGGATGTTAAATATAGACGCCGGTTGTTTTCACATATCATGTTAGACAAACAAATACAACTGCGAGCTGGATGGGATTTGGGGACGTCTGTTGGCAGCTTCTCAGTCTAGGTTCACATTAAGGAAGAAAAACATTGCACTGAATAGAATCTCAGGTCTTGACCTCTGAACACAATGGGGAGAGGCTATCATCTTACTTAGCAGAGCCAAATCGGCATTCTTAAGTACATGGGTACATTCTCTAACGTGCAAACATTTCCCAGGACCTTTGGGATACCTAAGAAATCGGGCCTCTTTGCATGACACTTTTCAAGAAACTGAGTCATCTAGCCTCCTTAATGACCATTGTGGGTCATTTGCAAACATTTCTTTAATAATAACTTATTTGTACCTCAAGTCAGATAACATTCTTCAGCAGGTATCTCCGTGAGCTGAGGGAGAAGGGAGAGAGTAACATGAAGGAAAATCTTGTGGATGCCTCTAGTCGCCATTTCTGAGCAAGTAAGGAAAATGAAAGACGAGGTGGAAGGGCACAGAATAGGATGTAAGTAGGGCAAGTCGAAAATTCAAGAAGAAACACTCCTCAGTGTTCTGCAAGGTCACATTTTAAAATTCAGCTCGTTAATTAAACAAACACAAAGCAAGCAATGGAACTTTTGCTGAGAAGACAAATGCAGGCTGCTGTGTTGCTAGGGAAAACAAGACCATTGTAAATGAATTAGTTCTCCAGCATGGAGGCCATTTTTGCTTACTGTAGGAAAGAAATAAGGAGGGGAAAGGATCCATATTACTAAGTCCTGAAGTTAGGGGTACAGAAAGGGATGCAGAAAAGGGAAGGAAGCGCTTAAGGCATCTACAGATCTGAAATCTCAGCCACAGTCTCCCAACAGATGGATATGAACCTTGAAGCCCCTTGACAATGTGTCGGACTTTTTCTCCGTAAAGGGAAGGTGCTGGGATCCTTCACCCATTGACTTCTTCAACAATTGTATTAAGCTCTCCACAATGTCACAAGCTCTGTTCTTGTTACTGAGGATAGAGCAGTAAACACAACAAAGACCCTTTACTGTATGGAACATGAATTCCAGTGAGGGAGAGACAATCAACAAAACAAAACAAAAAAAATAATGAAGAAGTGAAAAATGAGATCAACACAAGCGAAGCAGAGGTTGGGAGTGTTGGAAAGTAGACATCATGTAAATTGGTCCCACCAGACATCTCTATTACCTAGGAAACGAGTTTTCATTTAGGTTCTTGAGCTTCTTAATAAAAAGAAATAAATAAAAACTGACTCGGAAAGAGGCTTGAGGAGGATTTTATAAAATTTGAGAGAAACTTCACATTGTAGACAAGCTGAAAGCCTGAAGGAGGGAGCTGGAAAAGAGGAGGAGAGATAGTCATTCCATTTGCCGCGGAGCCAGAAAACATTCCCATGGCGGGTTTGGTAATGTTGTGGCTTCAGGGAAAGAGTGGCAATCCTAGCGTGCCAGGGAAAGCATGCTTGGTGTCTCTGGCCAATATCCAGAAGAGGAGACAGGAAGAAGGAAAAGGACAGGATTGGAAAGATAGCTCAGTGGATACAAGCACTGACTGTTCTTGCAGAAGACCTGGGTTCATTTCCCAGCACACACATAGTGGTTCACAACAACCTGTAACTCTAGTTCCAAGGGATTCAACGCCTTCTTCTGAACTCCTCAGGTGCCAGGCACATAAGTGGTACACAGATATACAAACAAACACCCATTCACATAAAGTAAAATGTTTTTAAGCGAGAAAGAAAAAGTCTTATATTTGGGGGATTAGGTCTCAGAAAAGTGGAAAGACTGACAGACACGATGCAAGGGTCTGCACCAATGCAGAGGACTGTGGAAAAGAAGAGCCCTTTACCTCATTAGGGAAATAATCCTCTCTTCTTAGGGTGTGGACTCCTGGCCAGGTGATTGACAGACACACTAAACCTTATGGGGAGGAGAGCATAGTATAGAGTATTTTGGGCAGTGTAGAATATCAGCTCTCCTTTTAAGCCGAGAGATTGAACTTGGATTCTGTTTTGACTAGGGAGAAGTTCCTTGTCTTAATGGACCTCGAGGAAGTCTCAACACCTCCACCTCCTCATAGAGTAATTTAAAACCCGAGGAAGGGCTTCTCTTTCTACTGTTACCAGGGAAATGTGGGTTGGGGTCCAAAGTCAACCTGAAGAAGTCATTGGTACTCAGTGGCCTCCAAGGTTGTTAATCCCTGTAATATCTGTGAGGCGGTGATGCCTCAGCCAAGATTTGAAGCATCTGATGGAATAAGCCAGAAATACATTTGGAGACAGAATATTCCAGATAGACAAACATGAAGGATAAAATTCTCCAGCCAATTAGAGTCTGGTGTGTCTTGAGACATCATAGGGTACCCGCAGCAGGGGCAGAGACAGCGATGCTGAGAGAACATAGTAGCAGGAAGATTCTGACTTTTCCTGTGAGTGAATTAGAAGCCATCAGGGAGTGTGGACCGAGGACAGATTTGACCTGACTTAGTGTCTGTTCGGTAATGGACTGGGGTGAGGGGTGGGGGGTAGGGGACAAGGAGAAGACAACAATGGGAAAAGACAGATCACTTAACAAACTCTGGAATATTCTATGTAAACAGCCAGTTGTTTGAGTGAAGGAGAAATTTAACAGGAAATGGAAGAGGGTCGAAATCTCCATAGTTTAAAGCAAGAGTCAACAGCAGATACATATGAACCAGAGAAAGAAGCAAAAGATGGTGTTAAAATTTTCTCTTGAGTGTTAGGAAAGAAAGAAGTACCCCTCACTATGTCAGAGGTTCCTTTTTTTTTTTCTCGTGTTCATTTTGAGATTGTGAGAAATCCAGGTGAAGATGTTGAGTTGGGCTTCGTTTGCTTTGTGGGCCTGGGGTTGAATAGCAAATGTGACATATAAACTTCTCGAAGGCATTAGTTAATTAATAGCATTTAAAATTATCCTGGAACTTAATGAAGCCGGATGAAAGATCAACTGGAGAGTGGGCCCAGATGGAGAGGCTAGCCAGCCTTGGAATGGGAACACTCCAACATCATGTAAGCCTCAGAAACAACGGAAACTGAGAAGGAACAAGCAGCAGGGCAACAAGCAGTGGATGTGTTTCTTTGGAACTCAGGTGAAGAAATATTCCAAGGCTGAGTGAGATCAGCTGTGCCATTGCTGCTCGCAGTGCCAAGTAAGACGAAGGCCAAAAATTGACGACCGGATGGAATGACTCGAAGGTCACTGTAGCCTTGTTACAGCAACCTCAGTTGAGTCTCAGGTTCAAATTCCTCATCGGAATGGCCTTGAGGATTCAGAAGGAGGAGGCAGGTAAAGAAAACAAAATCAGTTTCCTTTTTGAGATGTCATGATGTAATTAGCAGCAGGGATATGGCAAAAGCTCCTAGTAAGGGCAGGAAGTGAGGACAGGTGATTTCAAGGTATGAGAAATGAAAACATTGTCTATAGGAGTGAAGCTGCTCTTGTCCAGGAAACCCAAGAGCTCATGCAGGCGAGGATAACTGCTGGGATATGTCTTTTACTAGACAACAGAAATAAGATTTAGCGTAAGACTTGAGGAAGTTAAGCCTGGGGCCAAACTGAGCACTCTCCTTCTTCAGTGAGGTTTTATTGGAACACAGAAACTCCCATTTGCTTCCATGTTGTCTAGGGCTGCTGGCACATGACAGAAGGTGAGTTCTTAAGATATAAACCATAGAAATAGCCAAAGCTCAAAACTGCTACTGTTTGACCCACAATTCCAAACTGTCCATCCCTAGGCTGATAAAATGGCTCAGTAGATAAAGGTGCTTGCCATTGACCCTGACAACCTGTGTTTGATTCCCAGAACCCACACTGTGGGAGAAGAGAACCAATTCCCACAAGTTGTCCTCAGACTTCCACATATGTGCTGTGGCATGTACATGTACACACACGCACACACACAATACATGCATACACATACATGTACACATATACATGCATAAACACATGTATACACATAACACATATACACACACAAATAAAACATACATATACACACATGCACACATAAAACACATGCATATACACACATAACACATCAATATACACATACACGCATAAAACACATACATACACATATACCACACCTAAAACACATATATGCACACATATACATGCACAACACATACATGCATAAGCAACATATACACATATGCATGCACACCATATAGGGGAGGGACTGTTCCTGTTCTGCTGCCCCGAGAGGCTGAGCTTAGGTAGGAGCAATGGGCGCTTTGCTCGGGTGAATAGGCGAAGAGCACTGATGGTCCTCGTAGCAGTCGAGTGTAGAAGAAATTTTTTCTGATTACTTCGATTTTCTTATCACGGGTGCCAAATTTTAGTCAGCCGTCACTCAGTAAGAACAGTGAGTATTTGATTTCTCAAACATTTTTCTTCACTAGTTAGTGAATTACTTTAAAGACCCAACTGGCTAGGTTACTGTGGACTATAACAGGCAGGTCATTTACATCCACCCACACAATTCCTATCATTTCGAGTAATCTAACTGACTCACCAGATCAAATTTTCTTCGAGAGGCCAGTGTGTCCGAAGAAAAAATAGTTCTCTTCTGCCTGCCCACTTCCATTCTTTATCCTATATCCTGTTTTTCTTTCGGGGTGGGGCAGAGAA